>NC_089789.1:29061105-29108605 GCF_040412425.1 Macrobrachium rosenbergii
AATAACTTGGATTAATTCTGTTTAATGCGAATGTCAAAAAATCATAATACATTTTCTAAACCGGGTTAGAACATTAACCAAGTACGAAAGGACTTACAGTAGCTGATTTGAAGCGTATCTAAATTCGGTTCACTTGGCTGTGGGACCGAGACCAGACACTTCTAAGAAAAGCAGGATGTCATTAACTTTATGCAGCAACAACCAAAACATATTATGGTATTCATATCTTACATTATGGTGCTATATATGTATGCATGCGTGCGCGTGTGTGTATGATATACTGCCCCTACAGATGTAGAATGTAACTACGGTATACAACATTTCATAAAAGACACGATCACTGTTCTGGTACCCGCTATGCAAACGTGCACCGGCTATTGATACAGGAACTGCTAGGAATCCTCCCTTCCCCTTTTCCTGTGGTCAGTCAACCAACCAGTCACAGTTGCTATCCAGGAAGTAGTTGGCTGCTAGCAACGTGTGTGACTGCCTCTCGACGCAACAGAATTTCAACTCTGGTAAATCTGCAATATTTCCGAAAGTCACGGAGCAGAAGGAAATGATTTTCACCTTTCGTTTGTGACAATGAATTTGTTAGCAGACAATAATCAATTAAAAAATTTCATTTTCAATTGATGACCTAACCAAAATGGCCAAATTAAGCACAGTGTACACAGCTCATCATTATCCAATATTATAATGCGCACTTATATATGAACGAGCCCACAGAAGTGAGGTAAAAAAAGGACATAGAATTAATATAAATAAATACTTTCGCTTGAATTACCTGTTAAACCTGTAACAAAAGCGAGACAAGATTTATGTAAAAATAAAATATAGTTCGGACGTTTTTAGTTAAAAGATCCCCCCCCAAAAAAAAACACACACACACACACACACACACACACACACAAAAGGTGGTGATTTAGTTTCATTAGGCATAGTTTTTGCAAAAAGACAGCACCTAATATTTTCTAACAGTTCACTATAGGAAAAATCATATAATGCCCAATACTATTAACCCCTCCCCTAAAGCTACAGATCTAGGCTACTAGAAACTCTGATCTTTTGATTCTAAGAAATAAAGATGTGAAATTCCTAAACTTACTTATAACCTATAATTTTTCAGACATTCTTTTATACATCAGACACCTAGAAAAATTACTTTAATTGCGATAAAATAAATATAATAACTAAAAATATATTTTCTTCCAGAATTTCTTCTTATCAAAAAAGAACTGTCACAGAAGATGACGTAATTTTTAGAAAATGAACAGTCACTGTCTGTCATGCTCTATGTGCCGAGTCGAAGACAGAATCGCCTTCGGTTCGGCAAGAGTTGTCTTAAATTTTCTATAAATGTGTCACCGCAGGTATTTAGTTCTGTCATTAAGCCTATGAGCAATATGTGCCGGCACCCATACGCCCCCCCTCTCTCTCTCTCTCTCTCTCTCTCTCTCTCTCTATTAGTTCTTCATTGGAGGGGTGGGTAGAGCTTTCGGCTGGCACGCTGTTGGCCCAGCGTTCGACTCTCCGAGCTGCCAATGAAGAATTAGAGGAATTTGTTTCTGGTGATAGAAATTCATTTCTCGTCATAATGTGGTTCGGATTCCACAATAAGCTGTAGGTCCCGTTGCTAGGTAACCAGTTGGTTCTTAGTCACGTAAAATAAATCTAATCCTTCGGGCCAGCCCTAGGAGAGCTGTTAACCAGCTCAGTGGTCTGGTTAAACTAAGATATACACATCTTTCTCTCTCTCTCTCTCATTTTTGTCAAATACTAAAAAAACTACCATACTGAATCACGATCATACTTCTCTCAGCTTTCTTCCCAACCTAAATCCCTCTCTTCTTTAGTAACAACAGTTTTTTTTATTTCCTACTTTAATCTTCGCCCATAGGAAAAAAAAATGAGAGAACAGAGAAATTACAACCTCATTAGCGTACCTGAACTCGTTTCTATAACAATTAGCAATGGACAAACAGAATCTATTTTTTTAAGCTCTGAACATATGAATAAATTTTACATCATTTTGAGTTACAACACTTCTGAAACTTGTTACTGGTTAATACATTTGTAGCTTTAAGATAACACAGAATTACTTAATGTATTAAAGCATAACAAGGCTCTTGAAGAATGAACAGGGTACACATGATTTGAAACTGAATCAGATTACAAGAAAAGGGAACTGAAAGCATATAAACTAACCCGTAAATACTTACAAATGTGAAAGTTACCGAAAATTGCATTTCTGAAGAAATAATAAAGTCCTTTATGTTACAAAACTTTTAAAGGCACTGCACTTGCGGTTCGACAAATTCATTTAGAACACGTAATGAAGAAGATACCTTCCTCAGGTCACTTTCTCAAAGTGTTCAAGCATCATTCACCAAAATGCATTTTTACTTCACGAAGGAATAAATGCTGTTGTAGCAATTTCATGATTACTTTCAGTTCTCTCTCTCTCTCTCTCTCTCTCTATCTCTCTCTCTCTATATATATATATATATATATATATATATATATATATATATATATATATATATATATATATATATAATATATAGCCTGTAATATAACATGTATCATATATCATTATTTTAAGAATCGGTTATATTTCCTGTTCATAATCGAGAAGCGGCGGCATCGGTAACACACACAAAGAAAATATGCTACAATTTTTTGAGTATATATGGAATCTTTCACTTCTGGTACCAGTCGGTTTGGCCAGGAATTTTTAAAAAAAAAGATAAACGTAAATTAAAATTTTTTTTCTTAAAGCCTCGATTATATCAGAACAGAAGCGACTCAGGTAAATTTTCTCAGACAGGTGTTGGAGAAACTTTGAAACTCGTAACAAGCCATATACCTTGTTATCACCGCTACCACAGCTTCTCAAGCTCTTCAAGCCACACTTTCCAAATAATAATTATACTTCATTCAAAAGCAGACGTGCCGCGGAAACCCCTATAGGAACAAACAAATCTGAAATTCAAATGTTTTCTCAACAGCCTTCTTTAGTCTCACCCCGCTAGCTATCTCTTTTATTTTCCCCCGCCTTAACAAGCTCCTTTTCTGTGACCGACTCCTTTTTGTACTATCGTTACCCCGCCATTCAGCTGCTTCTATGAGATGTACGCCTTTTCAACCCCTTTTCTTTTCTTTTACTTTCCTTATTTTTCTTCTCTAATCAGCCAGTTCATTTTAGTTCCACTGTTCAGTCGACGCCTGGCCTTTACAAAGGCTCCCCTAATTTTTTATTACTTTTCTTTTATTTTAACAAACTTTGGTGTTGAGTCGCCTTATTTTATTCCAACCTATTCGCAACCCCACTATAAACACTCCTCTCCAAACCCCCTCCGCGACCAACCCCAAATCCCTTACCCATATCGGAGGCTGGCTTCTTCCAAACCCAGGAAGTATTAATTTACCCCCTGAATTAAAGTCTGTACAACCCTAACTAAACCCCTTCCCCCAACCCCATAGAAGCAACTGCACGGTCACCTCCCCCACCCACCCCTTCTAACTAACCCTTCGAAACACCCACTCCCTGTCACCCGCCGTCTAACCCCAGATGAGTAGGTGGGTAGACAGGGACGGCTGGGTGAAATTGACAGATTTGGTTATGGCACTCGGACACCTGAGGCCGGTCTTGGTCAAGTGAGGCAAGGCAATAATGAATGCGAGAGGAGATCCAAGTGGGCATCACTGTTAATTGATTGATTAGGTGTGCCCCGGCGCTGCAAAGGGCATCAATCAGTGCGTGAAGGGGGGGTGGGGGAAGAGCGGGTTCTGAAAATTTTTTAAAAATGTCACCGTTAGGGTACAATAGACTTCTCTCTGGTGATGGAAATTTCCTTGAAACAGCTTGACATATCAACGGGATTCAGGGAAGCACAGAGGAAGTTGGGGAGTACTGTAGAGACAGGCTTATCTGACTCTAAATTCTCAACTTCCTCATGACTGAATATCATGTTTTGAGGTATGACAATCAATTAATCCCACTGAATAGCATAATATCCATTGGATAAACGGGTGGCACTAAATCACCTGTAGTCACTGTTGGGCAGAAAATGGGATGACATTAAATTACTAATAGCCAATGGATAACATCCAATCAGTCGATCAGTTACATGTGGCATCATATAAGATAAAACTGGCTTGCATCAAATTTCGTAGAATGAATCCATAGCATCCAATAAGTTCGACCAACGAACGCAATGAAACCACACAAGAAAAATGGAAAGCATCCAACTCAAGAAAAGCCAGTGGAGAGCATCAAATGAGTGACGACCCCAGAATAGCGCCAAATAAATATAAGACGAATGGATAGTACCATATCACCCGACCCTTTAAATAATAATAATAATAATAATAATAATAATAATAATAATAATAATAATAATAATAATAATAATTAAAAATCTACATTTTTTCACGCTGTAGACGTCACAGTCGATGGGTGATAAGTGGATGTATTAACTGGGCATAATTGGATGAAAGGGGCAGTGAAGTGGATGACACATCAAAGATAAGGCCACTAAACTTTATGAGTAGAATGAGCTCGGCCTCTTATCAGTTCTCAAGGACTACAATCAGAGAGAGAAAGAGAGAGAATCTGTACTGTACAGCCGAAGATAAGTTGGACTACAGGCAATCTGAACTGTGAAGAGAAAACGAAAATACACAGGCCTGTTAATTTGTTATAAACAGGCAGAAAACATTTACTAAAAAAATGGTTTGTATTTTATATGGAATGACCTTTTTTACAAGTCATAAATGCCATTGCACAAAGATAATTAGGCTAATACACTGAGAGATCATCGTACACTCTTAACAATATGCATTCGTAATAACTTCCACTCTACTTTTACACAAGATTTTTTTTTTTAATCAAGATAATCTAAACGTTTACTGCAATAATAAATTTCACTAAATTTCATGCTTTCTGGGTAATTACCTCTGGTGGAATTAGTACAACCCCCGCCCCTCCCCAGTCACTCTCTCTTGTTTAATACATACAAAGAAAATGTTCTCCCTAGTACATTATAAGAAAGCATCTCCCACCCCCTTACTTTTATGGAAATTGTCTTTCAACTGCTATCCAATAGGAATGCTACAAATTCACCCTTACCCAGTAATAATTTTTTCTCAAGTACAACAAACTTTGTCTGGCTCTCTCTTATATGTAGGCTACCATACTTCAACTCGGTAACAAGGCTTTCAGCCATACTTATCTGATGACGGCAGGCACCTATAAGAGAGCTCAATAAACAAAACGCTGGCCAAAACACACACTATGGATGAGTGAGAAACGTCAAAACATAACGGGCATCTGCTGAGAGAGAGAGAGAGAGAGAGAGAGAGAGAGAGAGAGAGAGAGAGAAACTATCGACATGCATCTCCGGAACTGAGGTTTATAGTGTAATTTAAGTTTATACGAATTTCGGTAGATATATTATCATTGTAAAGATGGCTACTGAAATTAATGGTTGATATTATGTATAAAGGCCTACATATGACTGGATGAGTGTGTCTACAAGACAAGTTATTATTCCTAAAACTGCAATCCTTTAATCGAAATGCGGTTACAGTTATGGCAACACTCCATAGTCAGCTCAATCTGGCTCATCTTGCCCAGCCGAACCACGTGATTTCAATTCTGTTTGCTTAGTGAGAGCATATCGTGCATAACAAACATTCACCAATTTTAGGCCATTATGCTTCAAAACTAAAACTAATAATAAAACCTATGAAACTTAATTAGGCAACTTATTCAATTGCAGGTGAAACTCTACTGAAAGTAATAATACCGAACCTGTAAAAGGATGAAAATGTACACGCCCATGTATATACATATATATATATATATATATATATATATATATATATATATATATATATATATATATATATTTGTGTGTGCACTCTATGATGCAACTGTACGATGTTTGGTACAATAAAACAACAAATATGGTGATTTAATTTAGAACGTACCCCTACCCGCAAAAACGCCACTTTGAACGGAACTCCATAACGTTATCTTGAAATGAAAGATTTTTCAGACTTACTTACCACAACATCTATCTTTTCCCAATTGGTCAGTTAAGGTGTGTCCATGATCGGAGTGTAGGCGGGGGGTGGGGGGAGGTACAAGGAAAACGAAAACACTCACCCATCTTTTCTCCTGGACCGTCCTTGGAGGAGCGTTGAAAAGGAAAATTCCTTGATTTTCTCCTTCAAACTGCTACACTATAGCTGCCTTCTCTTCCGATCGTCAACCCAACAGAGGCAAGCTTTCTGGACCTCTCGTATCAACCCAAACTTCATCAAATCCGACATTCCACTCCACGCACAGGTATGCTCCTGCTGCTAACCCCCCGAAAACCTCAGGTGAGTGAGGTAGGTAGGTGTACGTGTGTGTGAATGGATCACAACGGCAGCATTCAATTCACTAAAAGTCGTTTTTCCATCGTGTTAGCGTCCGAGGCTTCGCGCCAGAGACATCGGTTCGAGGGCACTGTGGTTATCACAACTCTTCTTATGTGCACGAGCGACGGAAAAGAGAATTTTAAGTCACTATTATGCAGGAGCGCGGGGAAGAGAAGTTCTACAGTCGGAGGTGAGGCGAATATACAGTTCAGACTGGGGAGCTAGTCTAACTCTCACTCAGCCCCGCTCCCGGTCCGGGGGTCTAGCAGCAGCAGCAGCGTCGAGGTGAAGTCGAAAAACTTCAACACAACACTAGATTCTGATCTAACAGTCGCGATTTCATGGCCATTTCGCCGAGCAATGCACGAAACAATCACGCTATCCATGGAAAATGGACAATTGGATGTAAGCGCAGATATTTCCCGTAAAATACGTGCATTTAACTTGAAAACAAACTGCGCTAGAGAAAAAAATAACTCGTGAATATCATTAATTGGCGACTCGACCGTGCACCCCGTATCCCTCCCCGCCCAAGGGCTATTATTCTCTCCCTCTGTCTTCGGCTACAGCGGATTTTATATTCGCGAATGACACCATTACCTTAACCTTGCAAAGCTGGTGACCTAATTACGATTTCAAAAAGCTATAAATATATCTGCCACATTTCCCTGGGAAAAAGTCGCTCTAGTAACGCAAACGAGAGAGTGACTCATCTTGAAAATCTTCAGAGGACAGGTGAGCAATCACGGACGAAGCATGCAATCCACAGGTAGGAGTCGACAGAGTTGCGACGAAGATCCATCGTAGTTTTATGACGAGTGACATCCACTCTTATTTTGGCAGTTGGCATTCTGTTCCAGGGTTATGCGTCGAGAAAAAAAAACCATACGACTTTCGTGTATATATTGCAATTCCCAATTACAATTTACCAACTCACATAGCCAATTGAGCCCTTTATTGTTGCAAAACTTTTATTCAGAACACAACTTTCTCACGGTTTGGTTTCACGGTTCACGAATTTTTCTCCTTTTTTTGTCTGAGGGGGGAAGATGGTGATAGCCTTGTGTTATTACATTTAAATTAAGGCAACGGAGAGGGACGAGGGCGTAACATGAGAAACGAAAAATGTGAATGACCTCTCTCTCTCTCTCTCTCTCTCTCTCTCTCTCTCTCTCTCTCTCTCTACCCCAGCTAGATTTGGGGTAATTTGGCCCTTCCGGTCTCCGTATCAAAACAAAATTTGTGGGTAATAGGTGTATTTTTTTTTTTCTTCAAAAGACGAGAATCCAAATTATATCGATGAAAAAGAAATAGGATTTTGCAACGGAAAGAAGACATCATGAAAGAAATCAATTAAATGTTAAGTAATAAGTGAAAACAATTATGTTACTGAATAAGTAGACAAAAGGCATGACTGGGCAATGAGGTAATTTATGTTCATGAATTGGAGACTGCGTCAATATATAAAAAGCGCAAATATTACAAAGTACACAACAATACTATGAGAACCAAAAGTATAAGTTATGTAATTCAATGGAGGAAAAAGTGCTGAAGATATCTAGACTGGAGGAAAAGAAAAGAAAGAAGGGAAAGGAGGAAAAGAGGACTAATGAGTATCAGAAAGAAAATAAAACTAAGAACTGGATTGATCGATTATGAATTTGTTCTGCAGTAATCAGAAATATATAAGTAACAGGATATTAAAATGAAAAGACCAGAAGATATATATATATATATATATATATATATATATATATATATATATATATATATATAAAATGTGTATAAAAAATAATATGTAATGTAATAATAGCCACAATGCCCTCTTAACTTCTCGAATTCTTCGCGCTGTTTTGGATACACTTGTCACTACAGAGCCTTAGATCCAAGTGCAAGATATTTGAAGCAATTATGATGTCCGGCAGCGGGAAACGAACCCGTGATTATGGGCCGCGGGTTCGTTTCCCGCTACCGGACATCATAATTGCTTCAAATTTTCTTGCACTTGAATCTAAGGCTTTGTAGCGACAAGCATATCCAAAAAAACGCGAAAATTCGAGAAGTTAAGAGGGCATTGTAACTATTACATATATACATACATAAGCATCTGGTAAAAGGTGACCAGTAGATATATACATATATATGTATATATATATATATATATATATATATATGTATATATATATATATATATATATATATATATATATATATATATACTGTTACGTGTGCGTTGGTAAAGGGGGTTCTTGATTCCTGCACGCATATATTTTATTATGAATTTACGATTTTTTATACACAAAGGAATAGTTTGACTCACTCTTCAGATCCTTATAGTTTATGTATTAGCGAAACCCGGTTTTCATATTACAAATTGTTTTTGCGTTTTTAATCATGATTTCATTGTGAAGATTTATGTCGAAATCATCTGATTTTTTTTTAAGTCCTTTGTATTCTCCCACATACTGGTAAGTTTTATATTTTGATTTATCTCAGATTAAGATGAAATCCTTGACGTGACAAACGAATAGCAAATGAACAAATATCAAGCTACAAAAAAGGACGACTTGTTCGTGCCATGTCACTAAAATATAACAAATGACTTGGCAATGCTCATGACTTGGTCTTGTTCATCGAACACCTGCCAGGTATAACCTGTCTCTGACGATGCTCTGCTGTAAAAATTTCGTTTGTATTTTGTTTGCCGTGTACATTGCGTGCTGCAAACAATGTACAGTGTTTAATCTGCTGCCCAGGAGGCCTATTTTTCTTGTGCGACGTTTCCTGCAAACATTGTACAAATTTTTTCTTAAGTATTGTTTGCAGCAGACGGTATGCAACAAGGCTCTTGTACAGTTTTATATGCAAACAGGAGTAAATTATTTGCTGTATATCATTTGCAGCAAACAATATGCAACCCATCTGGTTGTGTATAAAGCGCGTACTTTAATAATTAAAGGTTTAATTTACGCAATAAAGAGAAAAATTTAATCTTGTTCTCGTACTTACACTTTGATTTCTGCAAACTGTACGATTTAGCTCTTTGCTGCAAGCATGCCCTCTATCTGGGGGTCGATTGGAGCCAACCAGCTAACGGTAAAAGCATCAGTCAACTTTCCTCAAACGTTTCACTGGCAATCCGGACACAGGTGAGCGTACGCACTTACACACACACATTCATACAGATACATACATACATACATACATACATACATACATACATACATATATATATTATATATACACACATATATGTGTATATATATACATATAATATACACACATATATATATTAATATAATTATGAAATCCACGCTTATGCAAGTGCATGTGTGCGCATGTATTTTTAGCATTCGTGCACTTGTACAAATGAAGTATTTCCATCACATATCAGAACTGGCGATACATTCCGCAGTTCCACGGAGCACGCAAGCAACAAGGCACTGGGCAAACATCACAAAAGAAAGTGGATGACCATAAAGACTCAAGCATGTCACAACGCCTCTATAAACAAACAAAGCGTCGATAAACAATTATAAGTACGACTGTCCGTGGTCAGGTACGAACCTCATACCATCAAAGGGCTTGTGTAAGCAATTAAGGGAAAGTAGGACACACTTTTCAACTTGTTGTTGTCGATCAGAGAGCATGGTTCTTCGATTTCGGGGCAAAAGTCTTGGAACATTTTTTGAAAGTGAGTGAAGATGATTACGGGTGTTACAGTTAAAACGTGTGTGTGTATATGTATATATATATATACGAGCTATATATATATATATATATATATATATATATATATATATATGTATATATATATATATATATATATTTGTATACATATACAGTATATATATGTGTGTGTGTGTTTGTGTGAGTAGTATGTGTATGTATGTATATTTGCATATGTATATGTGTGTGTTTTTTTTGTTCTGTTTTTACTTATTTATGCATTTATGTAATTTATTCGGTTATTTATCCGTATTAATAATCTGAAATACATTGTTATGTCTTATATAGATATATATATATATATATATATATATATATATATATATATATTATATATATACACTGTATATATATATATACATATGTAAAACATAACAAATATATTTCCCATTATCAACATGGATAAAGAACAGAATAAATTACACAAATGCACAAATAAAAAAAAGTTAAGACAGATAAAAAAACAAACACACAGAAAATAACCAACAAGAAATCACAAAAATGTTTGTACCATGCCAAAAAAAAAGAAGAAAGAAACCCTGAACGAACAGATACAAATGAATGAGACGGAATAAGGACACGAGATAAGGAAAAACAGAGAAAGAGGAAGGTTAATCCAAAAGGAATCAGACACCGCGATGCGGGCGGGGGATCCTACAGCGAGCGGGATCCAATACCCCCTCGCGACCAGATATAAAGGATTCGATTACGTGCGACTGACCCCGCTCAGATGCCATGATTCATGTGTGCCCCTTGATGCCCACCTCTTCTGGCAGGGTCCGGAAACGAAGAGGAAGTGGGTGAGAGTGATAAAGGAAATGGAGAACATAAAGTGGTAATAAACCATAAACTGAGATAATAAACACATGAATACAAATATTTTTTTTTTTTATTTTCTTTTTTACGGCGTGGAACTGACAACGGCATGAGAAGAGAGAGAGAGAGAGAGAGAGAGAGAGAGAGAGAGAGAGAGAGAGAAGAAATTATCTTCAGTATGGATCTACCCACTCCAGTGGGGGACTACCAGGGGGACTACCATGTCGAAGCCCGCGAGAGAGAGAGAGAGAGAGAGAGAGAGAGAGAGAGAGAGAGAGAGAGAGAATCGCTGGTCGTTTCGTCTCGGGTGATGATAAATTTGCCTCTCAGATGTAAAATAAATATTAAATCAATAAAAGAAACAAAGGAAAAGAATTCAGTAGTTCTGGAGAGAATGGCAAGGAAATGTTCAAGTGAATTAATATTATCATCTGTGATGCAAATGAATTCCTGAAAAATCTGCAAAAATATCATTTATTTGAAAAGACTCATGTTAAATACAGACGAAAATCTCATGTTACCACAAACAATAAAACAAAGTACAAAATTTATTTACAATTTCTCTGAAGGAACTGGATTTTTTAGTTATATGGAAAAAACTTTATGATAACATAATTATCGAAAATAAATAAAATAAAAGTTTAATTACAATCTTCTGGAACTATGAATAAGTTAAGAAACTCAATAAGGTGCCTCCTTTTCACTGAAGAAAGCAGGAGTTCAAATTTCGAGATCACTGACTCATTTAAATCTAAAATATTTTTTATTAAAGCTTAAAATTCTTTAGTCTTCGACCTTCTGGTGTCGTGACGCTATTTAATTGATTAATAATAACAAAAACAAAGCACTAGACGAACCCGGAATGGACTGAAAACCTGTCATTCATAACGACATCAAGTTGAACAAGAAAGGAACTTCGTCAAATCTCGAGCGTGCCACGACTGACTTCCGAGGAACTTATTCTAGTCCAAAACTTTAATTCACCTGAGCAATTCACCAGATTTGAATCTGAGCTGAGAAATTCTTATTCAATATACAACTGAAAAAAAAAATAGCGAAGAAAACAGATCTGAATTTAAACTGGAAGTCTGCAGTTCAACACAAAATTTAAAAAGGAAAACAAAATAAGCATAGTAAACGGATTTGAATCCGAGTTGAAAATTTACAATTCAATGCACTACTGAAGGCCAAAACAACGCAGTCATCTGATACGAATTTAGACTGAAAGTTCTTCATTCATGGACAAAAATAGTAGCGGGTCGACTGCTGAGAATCTTTTCTCAGGAAAAACTCTCTTCAAAAGAAGAATTCTCCTTAATTGAGACGAGCCACTTGGTGCCTCGACCCATCATTATTCCATAAACATAAGGGTGGCTGTCTTTTCTCAAGTTTAAAACCCAGACCAGTTCGGTCGTACAGAAGCGTTAAAGAGGTCGCCACTGAAGAAGTTTGTTTGCGTTAATGATAAAGCCGTCTCATTTACATCTGAGATTATATGAGTTTATTTTTCAGTATTAGTACTGTCACTAGCGCTGTCAGGTGTAATTTTGTAAGTGATAATTTTATATTGACTTCAAAATGTCATCCTGCCGAATTGTCTTTCACGGGTTTTCTTTCCAAAAACAGAACAAAATTCTTGTGGTTCAATATGAATGTGGCAACACACACACAGACATATATATATATATATATATATATATATATATATATATATATATATATATATATATATATATATATATATATATATATATATATATATATATATATATATATATATATATGTGTGTGTGTGTGTGTGTGTGTGTGTGTGCGTGTGTGTAAAGAGAGAGAGAGAGAGAGAGAGAGAGAGAGAGAGAGAGAGAGAGAGAGAGAGAGAGAGCACTCGCAAATAAATGGCTTCCCTTGTTAAATCCGGATTAGGACTGGAATATCTAGAACATAAAGGACTTATCCTTTTGTCTTTAGCCGACCTTGTCATGGAGTTTCATTGGAAATCCAAGTCTAAATCTGGAAAAGGATCATCAAAAAGAGGAAAACTAACCAGTTTACCATTTTCTTCCACTGGAACCAGATACAGATGCCATCCTTTTTTTTTTTTTTTTACAGTGAAGTGCCCGAGACGGCCATTGTTATCCCAATCGAGCCCTGTTAGTGGAGGGAATTTGCTAGTGGGCTTTGCTTTTAATATGGAGCTAAGTGGTGACAACCCTACTACTTGAAATTAAGCAGAACGATTTAGAAGATCTAGAAGAATGGAGAGAATTCCATTTGCCAGAAATTAATGACAGCTGGCCCACCAATCTAACCAATGCGTTACCTAATTAGCCTGAAAAGCTTCAGGAGTACAGACTTGGAATGAGTAAATAAAATTAAGCATTCAGATTACTTCTAAAATTCCCTGGGTTAGACCCCGCACAGTGGATAATCCTTCCGGAAATTTTCACTAAGAAGCGTTTCACCCCTTTTTACTTTTTTGTTCATCACTCAAACAATTAAAGCGGACTTATAGACTGATAACAAACGAGGGTGACAGTAAAATAATGTAGAATGCGATTGAACAGACATCAGTTATTCAATTACGGAAAGAATACATCAGAATGTCATATTGCCAAAAGATGCTTATTTTTGCAAAGCTTATGTCTTAATATTTCTCATTTATTTTTTTGTAATATCACTGGCATTTATTTCATTCATTTACATACTTTGTTTAGAAAAGGTAACAAGTCGTATACAAAAGAACCCCGCCGTGGCCCTTGAATTTATGAATAGCCAACTAGTGGTGGCGCCATTTAACAGAACAGCCAAAGAGCAGCCAAAAGGAACTGGCGCCGACAAGGGAGGCTTTAACCAACCTTTCTCTTCCACGGAACGCAGAGAAGTCTATTTAGTTACAACTACGGGAAGACCTTTGGAAGCATAGTGTAGGAAAGGGAAGTACATAGGTCATCACAGCTACACGTAGGAGGACGGGGAGGAGGCCGTAGTAGGAGTAGAGATGTTGGTTGAGTCACCCAACTGAGGTAGACAAAAGAGTGGCCGTTAGCATCACATCATGGGGATCATCCAACACAGGACTTCCTTCTTGTAAACCATTACAGACCAGCCACCCATACCGCGAACTCCGCGTGGCTGGTTAGTCTCTCTCTCTCTCTCTCTCTCTCTCTCTCTCTCTCTCTCTCTCATAGTCATGGAATGCCGTTTATTAAGGGATAATGGTATTTTTGACCCAGTGCTCCCACCCAAAATGGCTCCCGAGGGGATCTATTCTTTTCCCCTCCATTTTCTAAGTATTAATTAGAGCTAGTGGGAAAAAATTTTTGCATTCGGGAGGAACTATTTCTTTTCTTGAGAGCTAATTCTTTCTTTAGGAAAAAAATTTTAATTTTCATCATTAATAATGACTGTATGCCTCAAGTGAATGTACATTTATGAAGATGATCCAAAACCCACAGCTGAAGGTGTAATAATAATAATAATAATAATAATAATAATAATAATAATAATAATAATAATAATAATAATAATTTCAACTTCTCACAACATCTAGGAGTTTAAAATGAAGGGTGAAATTCACATGGTTTTTTTGCCCAAATATCCCTTTATACAGTTTTCGAGAGCTTGCTCATCTCTCTAACAGCTCTGCAAGGTTTTCTTAATAAAATAGTAATTATAATTTTTGTTGCTGCTGTTGCTAAGGCTACACTGTCAACAGTGCCTGCGCCTGCCTGCATCATCCAGCAGGATATCTCACGAATGAGTGACCTGAACTGGATAGCAGTGAATGAACACGACCCTCCCACCCCCGCCCCCATCCCCGGCATCATTTACTTTTGCTGGACAATGGAGAAAATATACTGATTTGTCGCCAAGGAAACTCCCTCGTTTGCCGTAGATTCAGTAAACAAATTCAGTACCTGGTACTTATGCCTACAAAGTCTGACAGGATTAGGTAATCTTGCAGTTCAGGCCTACTAATGTATGATTAGTAATAGAGGAGGTATGTTCCCTACTGAATAATCTAGTTATTATTATAACTATTATTATTATTATTACTGTTAATACTATTATAAGAGGGTAAATCTCAGAGAGCATTTCCCGGTTCTCTGAAGAAAAGAACGAAAACTCATTCAGACAGGTAACTCCCAGTCCCCAACCAAACACCCATATATATATATATATATATATATATATATATATATATATATATATATATATATATATATATATATATATATATATATATATATATATATATGTATGTCATATATTGAGAAGTTTGCCACTTGGAAGTGGCTCCAAAGAACACGAAAACAGTCGTCGTCGAGGTCAACCTTTAAACGATGCTGCGAGAAGTCAGAGAAAGGAGGAATTTTGCGCCTCTACAAAACCCTAGGATAAGAGAGGGTCGGGAACGATTCGCTCTCTTTCTTTAACCTTGCTCGGTCATCACAGTATAAAGATGGCTGACATCGTTTTAATGCCTGTACATATTGAAAACTTAGATATTTAGTGCGATGCCGCGTGAGCATAGCTCTGTTTGTTTTTCTTCAGTATCTGAGTTTTGTTAAATATCATTTTTGGTGCAAACTTCAATTGTTATATTTGTGTATTTTACATGGATATATATATATAAAATATCATATATATATATATATATATATATATATATATATATATATATATAAATATATATAGATATATATATAGATATATATATATATATATATATATATATATATATATATATATATATAATAAATATATATATAAATGTGAATTTTTATCTCGAGAATATCAAAATTAGACTAACACTGTGCGTGAGCGGTCTCATAAATGACTGATTAACGAAAGAGGGAAAATAGAGCACGTTGTGCTTTCATCAGGGTCTCAACAGCCTACTGAACTCTGTAAAGGGATAGAAATTTACTACCTACAACAAAGTTATTCAGGGCTGAGAGAGAGAGAGAGAGAGAGAGAGAGAGAGAGAGAGAGAGAGAGAGAGAGAGTTTCTTTCCTGTCTTTATCAGCAATTTATCTTGCTATCGACTCTTTTCGGTGAAAATTCCATATTCACACAAAGGTGTGAATGCTTTGTGGGCGCACACGCACGCAAGTACAACTTCAGATTTTTATTTCCCTGGCATCCACTCGACGAACGCCCCAATCCCAAACACCAAAAAGCACTTTTTTTTTTTTTTTTGTATTCGAAACACGGTGACTTTCTGAAAACTAATTAGTGTCAACTTCTCTTCCTCCATGTATCCATACAATACCCTTCCAGTACATACAATTTTAACTTTGGCTTTTCACATCCAGTATCCATACACGAATGCACTTGCAATTCTCTTACATTCACCAATACACCGCCTCTTAACCCATATATACATTTTTAAATGGAGTGCAGAGCATTAAATATACACATACTGTACATATATGCAACTACAACTTCAGCCTTGACATTACCTATGCAATCCCCTTCCCCACTCTGAAAAGTACACACCTCCAACCTTCATTCAAGCTCCGATGCCCATACGCCCCTACCCACGCCTGCAACTTCACCAGCACCCCTCGTCATCAACGACACCACGCCCGCATGCCAACCCACGCAGACACCCACACATCAAGCCGTCATTCCATGCAAATGGACCCCGGCGAACAAAGACATCCATCACTCGCTAAGCCAATGAAGTATTTTTTTTCTCTTGTGTGTTTTTATCAGCATAATGCAGCGCCGAGATCAAATTTCCTAACCATGTTAAGCGCCTATCCTTTGCGTCACTTAGTTTCCTGTGTCTAGCCAACGTTGGGATGGGGTTAGATTAGGGCTGAAGGACGTTCCCACACTTGGCCATACCAACCTCAATCAGAAACGTATACATTGTGACCCTGTGCATTTTGTGGGGGTTGGGTAGGGGGGGGTTACAAATAGGGGTAGGCTGGGACTGGGTTTGCAGGCCGGCCGGCTGGCTGTCATGCATGTATGTATGACTGTGTACAACTGAGAATTATGACTGTGTGTGTGTGTGAGTGTGTGAGTGCCTATGAGATCACGGGGTTCCTGAGGTTAGTCCGCGGTAGTTACGAGGTGGGGAGGGGGGTGGATATTTCCTCATTGGGTTCATGAAGAATAACGTACGCTAATTGACTCGGATGCTTTTAATGACGCAGACTACATCCATCACGATGCTCTCTCTCTCTCTCTCTCTCTAGAGTCTGTTTAATTTGAGCTTTCTTTTTCATCTCTTTCTTTCTTCTGTCACATGATACTCGAGATTCCATTCCATAGAAGGAAGAGCAAGGAAATAGACCGTGTCTCATACCGTCTCATACAGAACATCTGGATAATCTTATTAAGGGGCTTAAAGGGATAATTTAAAAAGCCTGGATCCAATGCTTTTAGCTCTTCTCTCTATGTGACGTGATATGTACACACATATACAATTATAATTTCTCGCAAATAATTACTGACAATGGAACACTTAGCTGGTATGCCAGTAACAACTATCATTAAAGTAATCCAACCATCTGTGCACTGGTAATATTAAAAAAAACTGAAACTGCTAGTTTACTAATACATGCATGGTGCATACTTGCATCGATGTACACGCAACTCTACACCATTACATGCAAATACTGTTAAAAAGATTCTAAAAATAACCGTACCCTGTCATCTGTAATGCATGCACTGACTTACAATGCAACAATACATTAAGCGAATGCCAAGCAACGTATTCTAAAAACAACACCTATCTCTCGATAGCAAAATTTCGACATACTTATAAACACGCACTGTAGGGCAGATGCTTGTCGCATATAAATATCGTCATGCCCTTCAGAATAAATTACTAAAATACTAATATACTCACACATGCAAAAGTATAAGTAGTGTTCACTATTAAATACGAATATTGTACAACGCAGTAAAGCACTAAGCTACATACATACAGTACATACATACACGCGCTGTAAATCATCACATCCAAATATTTATTTCTAACGCCACCAATCTCACATCAAAATATCAATATCAATGCTATCTCCTTCCAATTATAGTGCTGAGTATAAGAATATCAGTCATTATGAAGAAAACACACTCCAATCACCAAAACAGTAGCAGGAGAACCAAGAGGGGTAAAATCATCACCACAGGGGATGCCGGCACATCTAGAGGGGATTAACGCCGCTGATAATTAGCTTAATGACGTCTGTAACACCTTCAGCAAAGAGGGCGAGAACGATTAGCGTAGTTCACCATCCGTTGAATTAGTATGCGCAAGATGATGCTCTTTTTTTTTTTTTTTTTGAGATTCTCATTTACATACATCAGGATGCAGCGGATTCGTTTCGCTGGCGAGGTGTGTTTTGCTTGAATGTAAAACATGCAGATCGTACGCATAATCTGCAAACGATCCTTTGAAATAATAAATATACCTAAGTTTAAAAATTATGAATTTGCTTTGAACCCTTTTACAAATTCGGTGTGTATGTACGTGCTAAATCCATCAGTAAGTCTCTGACCAATTAAACACTAGGTAAACGAAAGAAGTAAAAGACATCAAACTTACATATAACGTCGTTCGTACAAACTGATATCTAATATCAGTCAAACTCTTCATATCTTTTTGATACCGGAGAAAATACAGTAATTTCTAATATATCTTTTTACTATTGAAAGCAAAATACATGCGTACAAATATACGCAAATATCTTCAAAGTTCTCTTAGTTTTAAATCTCCGTAAAATTAAAGGGCAAAGTACACACGTACAGATATAGGAGAATAACTAAAAATATATATCTTCATTTCTTAGTCTGTAAAATTGAAATAAGAGTGAAATGCACACATTCAAATATACAAAATAACTGGTATGTCTTTATATCAAAGATGCAGCAGAATAAAAATGGGAGAAAAATTAGTACGTACAAATATACATAAATAGTTGAAAATGTACGTCTTTATCTCCAAGAATCTGTAGAATTAAAATGAGAGTAAAATACGCATGTAAAAATATACTTCAATAACAGAAATTATATGCCTTTTCATATTCTTTGAGTTTTTTTGGGGGGAGGGGGCGGGTCCCAATAAGACAAAGGGTCACAATGAGAACCGACCCACTAACAGAAAGTGAAAGATTCTCTTCTAAACAATTATCATTAAGTTAGGTATATATGTTACTATTACCATCTACTGACAGGATGACCTTTATATACGAAATTAGCGACACATGGTATTTTGACGTCAGATAATACACAATCGATCAGTCAATCGCCGTTGCGATATTTTTGCTATTATTAACATGCTATACTGAAATACCTAAAAGAATAAAATGATAAATGCTGAAATTACTGATTTATAGCGAGAGTCACTTCAGGACAGGAAATGACTGAAAGACTCATTTATTACGATGTAATGAATGTCATCTCGAGATTATTTTTTTATTTTTTTTTTATTTTACAGTTCATCTATAACACAAGTCAATTAAAAGTAAATAGCATAACATAAACTTACATTATACAATTGTTAAACTCCTATCATCTGGCGCCCAACTTTGAATCATACTCCGAGTTTAAGGCTCCCCATTTTATTTATTTGTTTTGATCTTTACTGATACTGAGACTGTTTTATATGAGACATCCTAAACCCTTCGGGGCATTTTCTCAGCAAGGGGTACGAGAGAGAGAGAGAGAGAGAGAGAGAGAGAGAGAGAGAGAGAGAGAGAGAGAGAGATAAATATAAACACAGCACTCTTTAAGTAAGGCCTCTTCAGACGCTTTCTGTTTCAGCCTTGAAGACAGACCAAACAATGTGGTCGATGAGGAGGTTTGTTGGGGGAGAGGGACGTTGGAACGGAGAAAAGGGGGGAGGGGGCACCAAGAGAGCAGAGCAATAGATGGGCGTAAGGACGAGCGAAATATGGGCGTGAAATGTTGCCAAGATAAGAACGGTTTATAAATGTGTTAACCTCCTAAAAGGTTTGCCATATAGAAAACGGAATAACAGTTAGAAAACGGATTTCTACGGGGACCTTGATTATTAGCGTCTCTAGATAGGAATTATCAAAAGGGTTGAAGCCACTTACAACAAATTTCTCGCATTTGTGCTTCGTCACAGAATCGTTTCATTAATAAATCCACTTTATAATCAACAAAACAAGTCATACAAAAACAAAACGAAAAGAAGCATGCAGGCATTTAGCTTTTTTTTTTTCTATACAGATGTTCCCTAATCTCAAAGCTTCCTGGCTTCAGGTTGAACTAACCAAAGAAAGCTAAGTTTACCGCTTCATAGTTTAAACTGGTATTCACCAACTTCTGATTAGAAAACGGTGACGAAAATACTGTACAATATTAGGGTCAAGCAAATACCTAATCACAAAGTTCATGACGTCACATCATTATACAATTCTAAGGGTTTTCCTCTATCTATTTAAAAGGGTTCTTCTGAAGGACTGCAGAATGCAGATCAATAGAAGCAAGATTATTCCTACCTATTGCTTTATATTAACCAGGCAATTTAAAGTAGAAGTATAACAAAGTAGATTAAGAAAAATTCAAATGAAAACAAAACTAAACTATAGGAAAATAAAGGAAAAAATTAGATTAAAAATAAATACTTCAAGATAAAACACAATAAAATAACCCTCCGCTAAAAACAGAAGTAAAATTGCTATAAAAAATCATAATAATGTCATTGTCATGAGTCAACGTCTATTATGCTAAGCTGATGAATGAAAAAAACTATAATGCGTGACGTGCCTGTGCCACACCTAATGGAATTTATGACATTTGATACAGCAACGTTCAAAGAAACCTAAAAACTAAGGTCTAAATAACATTCAAACCTCGCTTGGACATATTCTGAAATATATCAGCCCAGTTATTTGGAGATCAGCGACAATGTGATAATAATAATCTCCATAACATTATAATACAGCGTTATGTGTATCCATATATTTTTGTTTAACACCGACAATTTACCGGTAATAAAACCCAGGCCCGAAACCAGCCACTGTCACCAATAGCCCTTATAACAGTATTCAGCCACAAGGTACCTTAGTCCGGCCTTCGGAACGGTACGTAACGACCCAAGGCTTGGGACTTCCATTCTCGACTCTCTCTTACATTACCGTTATTTTTCAAGGTAAGGGTGTCCTGGTAACAGTGGCACAACACCTGTTGATTTTCATGCACTGTATATTGAAGACGCACGTGACGACCGGATTGCGATGGCGTCAAATAAGTTGAGGCTGGGAAGAGAGAGAGAGAGAGAGAGAGAGAGAGAGAGAGAGAGGAGAAATTGTGGTGGGAGCGGCAACGGGTCACAGTGAGGCATGAGAGCCAAGAAAGTGAATGCCTGAGTGAGTGAGTGAATAAATAATAATAATAATAATAATAATAATAATAATAATAATAACAACAATAATAATAATAATAATAATAAGAATGTGAATAATAATAATAATAATAATAATAATAATAATAATAACAATAACAACAACAACAACAACAACAACAACAACAATAATAATAATAATAATAATAATAATAATAATAACAACTGAGCGTAAAGCTATGGGCTAGGCAATAACAATTCACAAAATAAAAACTGAACGGGGAATGAAGCCCCACCGCCCATTCAGTTTTTGTCTCTCTTGCTGACAACCTATGGAATTATTCCCTAATACAGGTTTCCCAGATTCTTATAAACGTCCCTCTTTTCAGAGGTAAGTCTATCGCCGATGCTGGTGATTGAGCCAGTCTTTTTTCCTTTCCTCTTATCCCGGTCAATCGTTCAATCATTAGCTGCCATTTTATACAGCTTTCTGCACGAAAGAAAGAACAAACACTAATTTCTGTATAAAGGAGGAAAATAATGAGCCAAAACGTAAAGCATATGAAATGGCAAAATGAAAATACTTAAATAATCAATATTACGGATACAATAAGTATGTCACTAATTCAGTTAATCTGATGTTTTATCTCACTGAAAGTGTCTCATTTAAATGCGCAAGACGCCGCGAGTTCCATTTTGAGAGAGAGAGAGAGAGAGAGAGAGTTAAAAAATACTGCCTGCACTTAAGAAGCTAAAAAGCAAACGTATTTTTGCCTTAACAAGTCAGCGTTTGTAACTGTGTGCGAAACTTCAGTGGCGTAATGGCCGTCGCAAACTATTAGATACCGTAAAACAAGGAAAATCGTATATTTGATAAAAGCAGTAATAACTGTAATTTCCAAGGCATACACAGCAAGAGACAACAAAATTGTATGACGGTTGTAGTCCTGGTGTTAACTTTTTTTGTTCATTTTAATTCGAGTAGTCTCTTTCATAAAACACAACAATAAAAAAAAACCTTGTCAATCAAGACATCACCTGATATGCAGCGACAATTTATCGCCGAGAAACTGAGGTACTGCCTCAGGCTGGGTGTCCAGGCTACTTGAATGCAAATTATTAGTCACAACAAGCTGCGCAACCAACGAAAAACCTAAATGTGAAAAAAATCATCTTAAATACAACGACAATCCGTCACTTAGAACTGGAGGAAGTAGAGAGGAAAGATAGCGGGGCAGGTGTATATGGCCGGAGGGGGAGGGGGGAGTGTTGTCTTAGCCCGCTCATGAAACAACGCAAATTCCGGTTTGAAGATCCACTCCAAGAACTACTACTCTTCTTCGTAAGTTACGGCCCTCTTTTTTTCTTTCTTTCTTTCTTTCCTGACAGTACTTTAAGGAGGCAAGCAGGAGCGCACACTATCTCCCGTATATAGGCGTGTATATACATCACCCACGCACACACATTTATATACATATATTATACATATAATAATGTATAAATGTATAAAATATATAAATAAATATATATACATGTACACTTTATGTGTATAACATATATAAATACATATATATATTATATATGTGTATATATGCACACGGTAGAGGGGGGGATAGCTTACCTGGAGCAAGAGGAGCCGGAGGTAAGAAACATTACAACTCAGCCGTCGGCGATGCGCATCGAGTGCTTCAAATATCAGCGGAAGTTGCGGCCACCGAGCTGCTGGATATATAGGTTTTCTCCTTCTTAAGTAAAAGGCAGCAGAAAGCGATGCGCTGTCAGACAACAACAAAAAGGGATCCTCTTTCATTTGATCTGCAGGAAGTTGCAGGTAAACGGGAGGGAGAAATGATTTTGGAAATGCCTTCAATTCTCCGATTTAAAGTTTTTGTCGTGAAGGAAGTCAAAAATACATTGATATTTTTTTTCATAATTTCATATTAATGCCATTAATGTTTTGCTGTAACATTATCACTATGAGGATATTTATCAGCATACATTATTTCCGAATTGTTTTTATACAAAAATGGAAATTACTCTTATCATTGTCTTTCCTCGTTAACTAGTATTAATTTTTACTTTCTATCTGTATAACTGACATACTTTTTATCCTAATTTAGTACCTGAGCGTGTCAAAAGGCTTACCCAGTAAAACTGAATAATACAAAATCTGTAACTTGGTTTGAAATAGAACGATGTTACGGCCCGAGAGAATAAGGATTCATCCGATATTTTAAGAACATCAATAATAATAATAATAATAATAATAATAATAATAATAATAATAATAATATTTAAAAACTTCTTAATCTTACTGAATGAAAATATAATGAAAATAATGCATAGTAAATTAATTAAAACATAACAATAATGTACAAAAGCTACTAAAATTAACAATGCTAATAAAATAAAACGTTAATAACCATGAACAAAAGCGGCGTTAATACCGATAACTACACCATTAACTGCAGTACTGAACCTGAGAATTTGGTCAGCACACACACACACACACACACACACACACACACAAAAAGGAACTGGAGACATAAATAACTTGTTCGCCACATAGCCGATTTTCTGCTCAGAGAAGCAACACTGGTTGTGGTTAGTGCTTGGAATGTTGACCGATAAGTAACATCCAGCGCCATCCGCACTGACCTCCCTGTGTGTGCGTATATGTATATATGTGTACATACACACACACACACACACACATATATATATATATATATATATATATATATAAACACATCTATATATGTATATATACTGTATATGTATTTATACCATATATTTATACATATACATAAACATGTATATATGTGTGTATATATATATATATATATATATATATATATATATATATATATATATATATTTATATATATTTGTATGTCGACGGGAAGCAGTGTCGAAAAAAGGTAACTCGGATTATCACGTGTTTCGGTGAGAAACTTCAATAAGGGAGGCGCCCGGGAAGTTGGATCCGCCCACAGCGGAAGTTCCGCACAACTTCTTCCTTCCTGTGCTCGCTCAGTGAAGTTCTCTGACTTTGGTTACAATGTAATGTAGTTCAACAGCATCTCGTGATATCTGTGTTTTGGTTTGAGAATAGTCTTATTCTGTCATTCCTTACAATCAATTTTTTGGTAAATGAATATATATTTGTAGGTTATTATTCTTCAATTGTGTATACATATATATATATATATATATATATATATATATATATATTATATATATATATATATATATAATCTAATTTGCATTACATATACTTGTTTTCATTTTCATTTACCTAACTGCCATTTCGTTTTACTTAAAGGTTTTTGTTTTTTCTTCAAATACTAAATAAATTACCCTTTGATAGTAAATTCGTCCAATCTCTAGGTCTTAGCTATTTTCTTCTTATGTTTTATTCCTTTTCTTTTGAAGTTGTTCTTTGAAGGAGATAAATTCCGCATTCTCATGATTTGAGAGACTTCTCTTTTCCTGCTTAAATTGACTTATTTGGGTTCGTTTATTCAATTCTAACTTGTGTGATTATTTGCTTACCTTTATTTATATGCCATTCTCATGTTACTTATGGTATCTGCATTCTTTTTCAAAACTATTATTGTTATTAATTAAAAAAGTACTATTATATGAAAATAAGAGTTACAGAAAAAAATGGTTACCAAATGAACTTTAGTAAATTATGAAACAAACAAACATAAGGATATTTTATAATCTGAAGCTGTAGTTAAGTTTATGGACTTCTAAACCGGTTCTTCGTGAATAAAAGAATATTTTAAATAATAACAAAAAGGTCCTTATGGTAATGCATTTCAATGCCTCATTTGCATAGCAAAATATGGTGAGTCACTGCTTATCACCATGTGGTTCTATTCATTATTATTAATATTCGTAGCATATGTTTATCGTTATCTTACTTATTATAAAGAACTTTTCAAGTGCATGTTCTATATATATATATATATATATATATATATTTTACATTTGCATAATTTTCTTTTCATTCAATTGCATTGTAAACTTTCCTGTTGTCTGTTTTCTTTGGAGCTGTCGGTAAATATCAGCAGCCGATATCATCGAAGTTTCTATCCTGATTCTGACTGGTCGTTACATTTGCATTGCAAACTTTGGCGGGGATGGGCAGCATGAGCCTCTGCAAATCACCATTAGCTTCAGCGATGTCAGCAACTGATATCTGACGTCAGTTTGAGAATAAAAACAGACTATAACTTAAGAGTGACTTCATCTCTTGCTATGGATTCCAACCTAAGCCTCCATGTATCGTTTTTCCTGCTCAATTTTGTACTCTCTTTCTTCTCTCATGAAAAACACATTCTCATGCCTGATAATTAGATAATTAGATTAGAGAGAGAGAGAGAGAGAGAGAGAGAGAGAGAGAGAGAGAATGAAACTGCTTTCCTTACCCGTTACAAACCGAACCTTCTGTCACGTCATTACCATATTCTGTCAGGTTACCCGTTGTTTTACTTGTACAACCCAATATGAGCAAAAAGCCTTTCAACGCAAATTAACTTTATGATCACGATGATGTGAATAACAGCGATGAAACAGTCTTCAGTAACTCTAGTACTGTTACCAAAAAAAAAAAAAAAAAAAGAATTGCATTCTGTGCAAATAAAAAAAAAAGGGCAGCGTTTTACTGTGCCACAAACCCATCCTTCTACTCCCACACTAAACTGCACCTCTTTGATCTATCCCTATCTATCTACCTATCTATCTCTCTTCTGAAGTTCGTCATCTCTTAATAGCCTAGTTATTATCCTCAGTTTCATTTATAACATAATAATAATAATAATAATAGTAATAATAAATAACTAATAATAATAACTATTATTATTATTATTATATTATTATTATTATTATTATTATTATTGATGTAAAATTGTTCACAGTAAAGTGAATATCAAAAGCCTTACTTTAAACTATATGGTATTACTATCATCATTACTATCGCCAGGCAGGAAGTGTCTACAGTACGGTTACGTTTTTATGGCCTCTCATGAAAATAAATGTCGACTTCGGCCCTGAAAGAGAAACCACGTTGTAGATAACAGAAGTTCACGTGAATGTGCCGAAAAGGTTGTCTGTACGTGTGTGCATGTTTATATATGTATACTTACATACATAGATACATACAACACATATACATACACACATATACATATATATATATATATACATATACATATAAACTATAAAGTTCATGCTTGTATACATTAGATGGAACTTTAGTACGACTAAATAAACCTATCTCCTCTTATGGCGATCATATCACATACCACTTGCCAAGACTAGGAAAAAAGGAAGCGTGTCTTCACATCTGAGAACGAAATGGTAGATCCTGTTGTCTTTATCTCGTATTACATTTTGCAATAAAACATTCAAGTTGATCATGGCGCTGTTCCTTTACATTAGGACTTATTAAAAAGATGTTTGCCTAATTCTGTTTCAAGATGAATATGATACATTCAACTTAGTTTACTTGAAGAATGCAGAATGCAGTTGAGGAAGTGTTGAACCGCTGCCGCAAATTCATCTTGAAAATGGTTTTGTACTTTCATTGATGTCACTCGTTTGCTCAATAAAATTAAAAGAAATAAAATCCTTCACATAAAATTATGAAGCACGTTAGGTAAAACAACAAACGAAATGGTGGAAAAGGAGTTACAAAACAGCAAGCAGACAAAAGAGAATGGACCAACTCTAAATATAACCTCTCCCAACGATGTCTAAACCCTAGACAACCAATAACCTCGTACTTTTGCGTCTGATTTTCTCTTAACGTCACCAAAGTCATAGGGGCAATAATATTAGTGGAATATGTAGACC
Organism: Macrobrachium rosenbergii; assembly: GCF_040412425.1. Taxonomy (NCBI): domain Eukaryota; kingdom Metazoa; phylum Arthropoda; class Malacostraca; order Decapoda; family Palaemonidae; genus Macrobrachium; species Macrobrachium rosenbergii. Next base: position 29,088,282 of record NC_089789.1, read on the forward strand.
GGAAATAACGTGTGCATATAAAATAGGCAAGACCGTGATGCACTACATGAACACTTACTCATGCTAAAACACGTGAGTAGTAAATTTCCGGGCTAGCGTATGCTAGGTCCGTACTTCATTCCCGATCTACCACCCAACTATCCAGCCAGCTGTACCAATATCCGGTGGAGTCAGGAAAATGGGAGTGGAGCTAGCACCCTCATCCCTATAGACTGGAAATTCTAGCTGAGGAATTGAAACGCAGTATCTTTCTGGCGCTACCAACTCCAAAGAGTAAAAACTCGTATAATGTAAAATACACATACACAAGAACAATATAGCATATATATATATATATTTATATATATATATATGTATATATATATATATATATACATATGTATGTACACACACACACACACACACACACACACACACACATATATATATATATATATATATATATATATATATATATATATATATATATATAATGTGTATAATATAATATGAAAGGAAATAGCTACTTAGCACCATTAGTTACGCTAAATTTAAGGGCGTTGAAGCTCTCAAAGTTCAAGGGACGCGATAATGCTACTTTAAAATGCTATGTTCGTTTGTCTGATTTCCCACTTGTTGGATGTTCTAGTTTGTATGTTTGTTTGCTTACTGATCTTTATTATTTACTTTTACTTTTATTCTTTTAGCGTAGATTTTCCTTTACTCGTTCTTGAGAAATTTTCTGATTGAGAATTATCTGCTGCCAAGGGAACTTGTGGAAATTTGCTTAAGTATGACCTTTTAGGCTGCCACTATATGAATATGTGCATATCATGATTACTACTACTACTACTACTGCCACTATATGAATATGTACATATCATGATTACTACTACTACTACTACTACTACTACTACTACTAATAATAATAATAATAATAATAATAATAATAATAATAATAATAATAATAATAATAATAATACAAAATGTTCCTAGCTTCGGCCAACGGGTTTGGAGGTTTCATTATCGAATCCAAGCAACCTACTTGTTGGAAAACTTCCGTTTTTACCGTTGACTGGTAAGCTGCCAGGGCATGATAATGAAACCTCCAGACTCGTTGGCAACATAAGAAAATATACAAAAAAATCGGAGAACAATTAAAAGAAAAATTATTATTATCTTGTAAAATGAACCATAAGTTACTTTTTAAGTACAGAAGGTAAGTCCTTTAATGAGCAAAAAAATAAGAAGGAAATTAAGATAATATAGATAGTATGATGAGAATAATTAAGATATGAAAGGAAACGTTAAAAATGTAAAGAGACTATTAAAAAAATAAAACGTAATAAAGAAAAATAGATTGTTATCAGTTAAATAACTTAAAATTATAATTCAGAAACAGTATTAATAAGAAAGCAAGAAAAATTTAAGGAAAAAAGTTGAAACATTCTTTAACAAAATTAAAAAAGAAAATGACAAAAATTAAAGTATTTAAAATGCAATAATTAAGTAAAATAAAAAATCAAAGACACAAAAGGAAGAAATCAAATAGAAATTATGAGATTTAAAGTAACAAAAGATAAAGCAAAATGTCATGTAATAAAAATAACACAGAAAACATGTAGAAATCACGAAAGTAAAAGTAAAAAAAAATGAAAAGAAACAAATGTCACAGATGTTGAAGACATACAGCTGTTGTAAGACTCTTCTAGGAGGAAGGGGGGAAGGGGATCCCCATCCCGCTACCCCCCACCCGCGCATCCTATTCATGTCTACTTATTATGACCCTTGAAGGACTCAGGCCTGCCAAAGGTCACCTCTGGTTGACTCCTTCAGGGCATGTCCTCTCTTGTGAGGCCTTTTCTTTCTTCTTGTTGAATAATTCTACAAATTATCAGAATTCGGAAGTCTTGGTATTTATTTGCGATAACATTCAATTTCATACATCTGAGCCTATTTTTCGAGTTTCTTTACTTTCATAATTTCAGAAATATAAAATTTGCGTGTGTGGTTTTTGCATTCTCATGTTTTTTTTTATGGATTTTAAAAATATTTCCAGATTAGTTAATTAATAATTTTCTTTCGTTTAATTATAAATTTACTAACGTGTGACAATAATCATATACTTACGGTAGATTTACATAATGTTTCACTTCCATCCTATCCTTGAAGCTCACTGTCTTTTAATTTCACTGCTATGAATGCTTATAGTTACAATCATTTTTAATTCTGTAGACCTTTGATCGAAGATTAATGTTTCTGTAGTGAAAGAATTGCTTGCATAGTTTAAATGAACTATCTTTTATTATTATTAAACATGGTTTTCAACTTTTTTTTTCTGTAAATGAAGGAATTGTTCTTATTTCGTTATATTAATATCCTAACCAGCGTACGGACTTGATTTCCGCATATGAAAAGTGACAATTTCTTTTTCTTTTTAATTTCGAAATTTCAGGAGAAACAGGATAAAACAACAGCAGCTACAACGAAGACAATAATGGCAGTAACAAAAACAGCAGCACCGATAACAATAACCAACCAGCAACAGCATGTGACGTTCTAAAAAATGATAACATTAATAGTGGTAAACAATACCAGAATCACTAACAGCACAAGATTAAAGTGAGCTTAATAATTATGTTAATGGTAACAGCTAACTATAGTGGTCAAACAAATACATATACACACAAAATAATAATAACTGCATCCATAGCATCAAACAAGAACCAACTGTTGCTTACTAAAAACATGTGACGCAAAATGTCGAAAGGACAGTCTCAACAACAAAAGAAGGCTGGTAACGACAAAAAAAAAAAAAAAAAAAAAAAAAAGAAAATATATTAATCCCATTCATGGTGCTAAACCCCAGCTGTGATAAATGTTAATGACGCAAAAAAAAAAAAAAATAACTGAACAGCAACAAAGCGAATGAAGAAAGACAACGCTAAAAGTACGGCGATTAAGACAGTCGGGAGATGGCACTCTCAGGCCCCAGACGTTTCTCTCTTTTTTTTTTTTTTTTCTCCTTCTCTCTCTTCGTCGAGGAAGGGAAGCCCGCAGCCACCATTTGACTGGTCCCTCTTTAATTTACTGCTTAAGGGGCAGGCACAACTTGCTTAATTTTTCTCCCCCAGAGTCCATTCTCCTCCTTTTCCTGGTTACTCAACTGACCTCTGTCCTATATTTATTTCTTAACTGCCAAAGAATTCAAAAGAACGCAGTGTAGATTTTACAGTCATGCTTGAAAGTTACAGCCTCTTTAATCAGTTACGTGCTTAAAATAAAAGATAAAAACGAAAGCATCCACGTAGAACTATGAAAAAATTTATCTAAAGACAACGTTAATCTGGATAAAATTCTGACTACATTTTTCTTTTTTTTTTTATTATTTACGATTCTCGAAAAAAAAATTGGAAATATAATATCCCTTTCGTGCTCAAATTAAAAATCAACAGCAAAGTATAAACTAATGGATCTATAAAAATGTTAATCAGACTAACTTTATAAATAAACTTTTCCTTTTTTATGACTTTTACTAAAAAAATTCAAGTTAAATTTGCTAAACTGAAGGAAATATTAGTTTGACCATCAATTTCCTTTGAAGACTCTCGATATGCCTTTGCGAAAGACGAGTTCTTTCATAAACCAAACTCATATACAAAAATCATAATGATGAATAAGTTACAGTGAGTCAACTGCTTTCTGTGGAATGTAGCCTTTGTTCAAATCTGATTGTTAATAGTGTGAAGGAGAATAACATTAACCACTCACGCAATGAACAAGGAAATGCCAAGAAATGTCGGAATGTGCAAGGCTTGCAAAATGTACGCATTGAGGACTATGAGAACTTTAACAATTAAACATTGTATTAAATAAGGAATTCAAAAAATAAATATTGAAGCACAAGAGGAGTGTAACAAGTAAATGTCGGAATAAAAAAATAAGCAGATGTAGAAGTAGATGAATATCGTGTTACTTAAATATAAAAAAAGTATGAAGACTCCAAGTTGAAACTTCAGTATGAAGGACACGAAGACCCACGCACTTCGACATGAAAAACTCGAAATATATGAAGAATTGAACTATTAAGCAATTTGTCACTGTAGATATGTTCCATACGAATAGGGTTCATCTTCTGGATAATGTTAATAATAACTAAATATCAACATATCACAGGATTTGAACATATAGTCAAACAACAAGCAATGGCATAACAAAAATTCTAGATTTAGTGTTGATATTCAGCAATCAGTCTGGAAAATTTATTTCCTTTTTCAGTGACAGAAAATTAATACTAGTTAAATGAAGCCCATTACAAATGGGAAAAAAGCAGGCAAAAAAAGAAGAAGAAATGAAGAAAACTACATTCACATTAACCTATACTTTCATATGAGCAATTAGACAGTAGCAAGGAATAGCAGTGATTTTTTTTAACGCCTTTCTCATTAATAAAACAACTGCATACGGCACGTATAGCATAATAATTTGTACAAATAACTGTCGAAATGCTGCTTAAAGCTTTCACTCTACTTTATATATGAACAAAGTTACAGCCACGAAGGGGAAGTGAAACAATTGTTTCACTTTTCCTTCGTGGCTGTAACTTCGTTCGTATAATCATCACGTTTTTACATTTTTTCGTGGTTTAAAATCAAACGTAATACATACATATATATTATATGTATATATATATATACAGTATATATTTTATATATATATATATATATATATATATATATATATATATATACAAAATGTTAGAGAGAGAGAGAGAGAGAGAGAGAGAGAGAGAGAGAGAGAGAGAGAGAGAGAGAGAGAGAGAGATCAAGTTTAAAATGAGTCACCCATGACATTCTGGTTTTCTACTAAGCACTGAGCAAAACACACGATTAAAGAAAACGTCACTAAAAGTCCTACCAGCATTAACTTATCTATCTTGACTAATCGTTTGAAATTCAAGGTTTACTATAATATAACAACACTAATCCTATCCAATATACATACATATAAGGAACTATGCTATGATTTTTATAGATAAATCAGTAATTTCAAATACACTGTTTTATAATCGTATATATGTAGATGACATTTAACGCCCAAGATTACAATTTACTGTATTATCTCCAACGGCAATCATGAAAAATGCAAACTTAATAAGTGGGCTGATGCAGTTGAAAAAATACATAATAATGTTTAATAGTGTGGATAAGGACCCTTTATAGCTTAAAATAGCCCAACATATTATTTTATATGCAGTAATCAGCTGAATGATAAAATCGAAACAATTGTTTTTCATGCACGTTTCAGAATACCCTGTTAATGAATAAACATTCCTTGTTTGCTAAATTTATTTAGTGTTTTTTTTTCGTAACCATTGTTTCTATTTAGTAAGTTTCGTGTGTTATTTATTTGAAGCTCACTGGAAACAAATATAAGGAATACTGGATTATTTTGCCAGGCAACATCCGATGCTGAGTTTACAACGCTACCCAACTGATATAGATTATTAAGGTTTGTATCAATCTATTTTTTATAAAATAAAAAAAATAAATACACATAATACTGATGTAATTCAACACATTCACTCGACCAAGTTGATACTTTCTACTAGTTCAATATAAAAAAATTATACCTTTAAACTCCAATTTGGTTTTATAACGACTCTCTCTCTCTCTCTCTCTCTCTTTATTCGCAGTAACCTCAGCTTTTAATACTCTGCTTTCAGCTACATGTCAATAAATCTTTGATATAACTTTCTTTAACCTCCAACTAATAAAACGGGTCAATGTACAAGGATCTTATAAATGAATAAAGATTTTTGTTTAGGATACTCAATATCCTTTGTTCACTCTATGCTTAGGATATAAGAACAAAAGAGAATTGCTTTTATTATGTTATAACGATTACTGAACACAGCTTGCAACAATGTAACTATTTAAACGAACATTTTTTTTTTTTATTTCTCGACTCAATATCCATTACATTACGTTACGATGTCGGAAGAAACATATGGAAGTGTGTGTATATATTATAATATATAAATATATATATATATATATGTATATGTGTATGTGTGTGTGTGTGTGTGTGTGTGTGTGTGTGTGTGTGTGTGTTTGTGTGAGCACATACGCTAGTATATGTGGAGGAAGAAACATGTCAAACATAACGAGAAATTTTAGAAACAACTGATATAAGCTACTCATAATCTTGAGAGAGAGAGAGAGAGAGAGAGAGAGAGAGAGAGAGAGAGAGAGAGAGAGAGAGAGAGCCGCTGTCTAAGCGTTGATGAGTGAAGAAACAACTGCTTTAGTTTCGTCTCGTCATATGTAATAAGGATGTATGCCAACAACTGCTCTATCATAGTGCCACACCTTTCTTCCACTCCCTTCACTTTCTCTCTCTCTCTCTCTCTCTCTCTCTCTTTTTTTTTACCTCCTGTAGTTTCATTTCATCGGTACATTTCAATTCTCCTCTTTTGGGAAATAAGTTCAATTCAATATATGACCCCCACCTTCTCTCGCTCTCTCTCCCCTTCGTTTGTCATTCTTTACTTAGTCTTCATATCATAGTCTCTTCTTATCTCATTTCTTACCTTTGGTGAGATTTAAAGAAAACGGCACAAACGCGTTTCCCTAAAACCTAGACAACCTCTGTTAACCTAAGCACTGAATACCTGGTTAATAATTAGCTGATGTGCGTGCGTTGCAGCTGGTGAGAGAGAGAGAGAGAGAGAGAGAGAGAGAGAGAGAGAGAGAGAGAGAGAGAGAGAGAGGTATCAATTGTAAGATTAGAAATCCATCAAAATGTATACTACCCCAATAAAAAAATGGTTGATATTACACATTAATCCATACCCCCAACGCAGTGACTGATTGGTAGTCAACTCTTGTAGGTCACAGCCACAGAGAGAGAGAGAGAGAGAGAGAGAGAGAGAGAGAGAGAGAGAGAGAGAAGCAAGTGGTTAGTAACCCGTCAACATGTACATCTGGATAATGAAACAAAAAATAAATGATAGTCTCAAAAAGTGAGGAGTCATAATATACTTATCAAATATCTATTTGCTTTCATTGCTAGTGTCTAACTGGTCTTTTCTGTAGTAATTTATTCCTTTTTGTCTGTTTAGAATATTTCTTTTCGTCTATTTAGAAAATTTCAAGTTAATTCGCTTCTTTCTGGTGAATAAAATTAGCGTATAAGTAAGAATTCAATACTTACTGTTTAAACATCTGGAATGACACAAGTAAACGTTTATGAATTTAACGTTTAAACGTTTACAATCAGAAGTTCAAACGTTCGGAATTCGACGTGTGCACGTTCATATCCCAAAGCAGTGAGAACTACAAAGGTCTTAACGTTAAGAATTTGGAGTTGCAATCTTCAGAATTCGATGTCTGAACTTCCAAACTCCGATACCTAAACACCAGAAATTTACTTCTAAACTTTCTAACTTCGCAACTAAACGTTCAGACTTAGATATCTAAACATCCAATTTGGAGACCTAAACATTCAGACTTGGGGGCTAAACATTCAGATTTTTGCTGCCTAAATATCTGCACTTCGGTGTCTAGACATCCACGCTGGATACCTAACCATTCAGACTTTGCCATTCCAGCGTCCAAACTTCGATACCTAAGCACCACGCCTTGATATCTAAACATCCAGAGTTTGCTCTTACGGCATTAATTAAACCTGGATAGCCTGCACCCACGGCGTTCATCACAAATATTCTCACAAAGTTTAACAAAACTGAAATATATGGTATCACGAATATTCAAATAAAATGTTCCAAACCGTATATGTCACCGGGCCTATAACCTTTGATGGATTCTGTTATGGGAAATGACGTGGTGTGGCGTCATTTGAATGACCAATTGAAGAGCCCAAATTAATGCATTTGGGTTATAGGTTTCCGGAATCGTAGTGTTGCTTTAATAAAATGAAGGTTATGTGAAATACAGTAAGCTAATATTATCAACATGTGTATTATCATTAAAGCGTAAAAGGTACCCATATTTTAACAACCAGAAGCAGAACGAAGAGGTGAACAAAAATATAAGAAACAGCAGAGATAATGACAAACAAATAAATATAAACATATAAACACAGCAGTGATTCTTCAGTAACTGTAAAATAAAAACGCCATATTGAATAAAAAAAAAAATTATCGAAGAAAGGATGAAGAACTCGCAATTATTTTCTTATCTCAAAAGCCACAGTTTGAAACATTTAGTTAAATAGGGTTCTAAGTATGGTGATATCACTGTGATGAACATACTTTTATTTACATAAATCGTCCGCAATGACGAATAATGCGAATCAGCAAGTTCATTTAAAAGACAACGTAGAAAAATCTACTAAGTGAAAAACTTAGGGGGGAGTATTGTTTAGGGCTGGCATCACCTCTAATTCTGCTGGTAATGGTAATTCAGACTTCTAAGCTCTGTGTTTAGCGTATTTCATATTTGCGGTTAGGCATTCGTAAAGTAAACAAGTAAAAAATGCACCGAAGTTTCTCCAGCGCAATCGAGTTTTCTGTACAGCGTAAAATCAAGACCACCGAAAATAGATCTATCTTTTGGTGGTCTCGGTAGTGGCCTCTCCTACATCGTTGCCAGATGAACGATCATGGCTAACTTTAATCTTAAAATAAAAACTAATGAGGTTAGAGGGATGCAATTTGGTATGTTTGATGACTGGAGGGTGGATGATCAATCAATGTACCAATTTGCAGCCCTCTAGCCTCAGTAGTTTTTAAGATCTGAGGGTGGACGGACAGACAAAGCCGGCACAATAGTTTTCTTTTATAGAAAACTGAAAGTGTACTTCTCCTGATTCGTATACGCATTTCGGAGTTGTGGTAACGGATAATGGCAAGACGAGTGAAATGAGTAACAAAACAAGCGAAGCAGGGAAGCAAGAGATTTCCAAGAGAATTAGAGCATCTATGGAAGCCAACGATGGGACGTATGCAGAAAATGCCGAGCCAGTGACCCTACGTGGCAGTGAAGTGTGGATATTAGGTGCTCAATGAAAATTTGAAGCTGTTGAGGTATGAAATGTTTGCTGTTACAGACATCAGAATGACTGGAGAATATATATATATATATATATATATATATATATATATATATATATATATATATATATATATATATATATATATATATAATATATATACACATACATAAACATATACATAATATATATATACATATATATTTAAACATGTATATATTTATAACATAAAAAACTGTTTCATTTATCATTTTAGGCTTTTAAACTTTCAGCTTACTTTCATCTTTTTGATCTCTGGAGTTGAATTTATGCATGATCATAAATCAAAGGCTTACGTAAAAGTTCCTGACCATCTTCGTGTCAAGGCGTTTCCTCAATAGTAAGGCTTCAGGCATCCATAAACATACTTGTAACGGGCATTTAGTCGGCCAATTTTCTTACTAAACGACTCTCTTCATCTCTGTAATTCACCGATATGAAAGCCACCATTGGTACTTCTCCGTCATTTCCCCCGTAACTGGAGCATGTCCACTTTTATACTCGTTGCATGCAACACCAAGAAGCATCCTCCGAATTGCAATCCTACTCTCTTTTCCCGGAAGAATTTATTTTCAGTTTAAAATCCTCAGATGCGCTGACGGTTAAGCCATCTCTGCTTCCTGCGCGCGGTTGAGGCCCTGAACGGTTTGCATGTCTGTCTAACAATCCTGTCTGGCTGTCTGTTATCTGTTCTTACTATCGGTTTGTTGTTTCCAGTGGTTCGTCTGTCTGTCGCTTTTATTTCCTCACGGTAGAGTTCTTCGATGATTTCCATGTACGTGTTTCTATTTTTTTTCTCGTATTACCAGTCAATAATGAACAAAAGCATACTTTGCAAAATATATATCATGAATAAACACTTGTTTTGCAAAAATATATGTCGCAAGTAAATCCAGTTGCATGAGTGAGAATCGTTTTTCTCTGCGATATTTCTGTTTCATATTTTTACCATAACAAAATTGAAATAAAACGAAAGCAACTGTACACTATATGAAAATCACTAGGGGAGAGAGAGAGAGAGAGAGAGAGAGAGAGAGAGAGAGAGAGAGAGAGAGAGAGAGAGAGAGAGAGAGAGAAAACAGTAATCACATCTTTTTTCTCTCTCATTTTTATCAACAGGTAAATCATCTAAATATATGAAAACTTCAACGGATATATCGAAAGACAAAACAGCGAAAATGTGTATTTTGGAAAATATGAAGACTAAAGAACAACTTGTTATTTTACGACGAAACTACAAAATATTCAATGCTATTTCAGTTGGGTGCGAATAAATTGTTTATTACCATCATTAATAAACAAAAGCGATGGTGTCAGGATAAAACAATACAAGAGTACAAAGTTGAAAGAGTATGTATAAGGCCTTGGCGAGTAAGTAAAATGCTATAAAAGGATATTATAAGGTATAAATGAAATACAAGCCCAAATTGGGATGGTTTAAGGGTGAAAAATATTAAAATAAATGCAAATATTATGAAAGTAAGGCATAAAGTGATCACACATCATCATCATCATCATCATTATTATTATTAATAAAATGAATCCTCTTCACATGAAACAAGCCCACCAAAGCGGCCACTGACTTGAAATTCAAGCTTCCAAAACACAATGAGATGCCTGTTTTCTAAAAAGCCCTTCTTAATTCATGTCGCCTCCATTAATATGATGTTCAGTAAACAGGCTCTTGCTTACAACAAAGACAGCTTATTGTGACAACAGGTTTTTACCTATGCGTCATTCATCCTGCATCTTTGCTTGTGAAAGAAAATGATAATGTAGGTGGTGGTTCAACTTATAATCAGACAGCCAGACAGACAAAAGGGCATTTAAATATCTGCTGCAGATATGAAAATGATGTTGATATATCAGCAAAACGAAATCAGGAAATCAATGGGAAAACAAAACAATATAGCAACGCCAACAATAATGGCTGAATACTCAAAAAAAAAACAAACAAACAAACAAAAAAAGAGATCCATTGCAATCTGTACCTCACAATGGTGGATATAACAGTTCACAGGGAACGAAGGTGTGTTTCTGTTAATAAACAGGCAACTGTGTAGGATGGTGGGGCGGAGTGGGGGGTTTCTAAGAGGCAGTATTTGCGGAGCACAGAGGAGATGGAGGGGTAACTAATCTAGAGAATTATTCTTTCTGATTGCTTCCAGTCATCGCCCCCAACACCTGCCTGGCGAAAGAAGAAGAAGAAGAAGAAGAAGAAGAAGAAGAAGAAGAAGAAATTACCGAGGTGGCAAGGGAGCTGGGTGGAGAGAGAGAGAGAGAGAGAGAGAGAGAGAGAGAGAGAGAGAGAGAGAGAGATCTGTTTTCGTTAGCTGAGACGAAACGGTGGCTTGTTTTCCTGACTTTTAGCGTAATCCTTCGCTCTGATTCCCGCCGAACACTGACGTCAGCCACCGAAGCCGAGTGATTCTTATTTCGCAAATCCACAGGAAGCTGTACAAAGCATGAATTTGTGACAGGCACATAGACACTCTCTCTCTCTCTCTCTATTCATTGATATTCATACATGTGTAATCTCACGTACACGTGCGTGTGTATGCTTACATACACCTGTCACATGTGGACAGTACACTACAGAAAAGGCTATTGAAAACCACAATGTTCTGTCTAATCTTTCTAATATATATATATATATATATATATATATATATATATATATATATATATATATATATATATATATATATATATATATATATACACACACACACACATATACATAGAAAGAATGAACACATGAGCACGTGTTTTCCACAGAAATCAATTTCTGTGGCCTGTCACTTGGGAGACCGAGGTTCGTTCCCGACATGAGTCAGAAATTAATTAAATATATACATACACATACTGTATATATGTATATATATATATGTATGTATGTATGACGAACATAACATACACACACGTACAGCCACAACCGTACGACACTCTGTGTGAGTGGAAGGAAGGAAAGTATTTCAGCAGACCCCTCCTGATCAGACAATTGCCGCATTTGTTAACGGAATCAACACGACTGAGGGGGAAATATCGGAGAACCCCGATTGACAACAATTTAGAGACGTCAGGTGTTGTGGCGGAAGGGGAAAACGTAGAGGGAATATTTTGACCTCTCTGAAAAGACGAATTTCGTGATCCTGAAGCGACGGCTCTCTTTGAAATGTCGTTTTGTTTGTCACATATTTCTTCGTCTGTTTGCCATCTTTGTGCTTTGGGCTTCCGAAAAAAAAAATTTGATATTGGTTCTTATAGTAAATTTAGTCTTTATGACACTTTAAACATTTAATCAATTTATTACATCAATTTTCTTTAGGTTTTCATTCTAAAAGTTGCCCGTAAAACTATTCTGCTCTTTATGGCATTTTAAAACGTTTCAACTTACTAGTTCAATTTCTCCTTCTGCAATATATATGTTTAAGAAACAACTCTTAATAGTTACTGGAAAAGAGCAGATTCGGCATCAATGAAAATTCTACCAAAATAGGAAATATTAAGAATTCACAGATTTCCGACGATAAAATCAGTATCTTTTTTCTTTTATTTTCCTTACGTCATCTCCGCTTACACCTTCCTTTTCATTTCATTCCCAAGTGTTTCTAGAGAGCGTTTTAAATTTTTTAGCTATGTTTATCAAGAGATTAGAATTAACTTTATTTGGTAAGACTTTAGATCTAGTGAAATCCAAATTTCAAAAAAAGAACTGATTCAAAGAAAAGTTTTAGTTAAAAGTATCCAGGTTTTATTTAAAAATCCTCTTTATTCCTCTATATTTCTACTTACGTGTGTTACTTTTAAATATCACTCTTTTTTATTGGATATGACTCTGCGATTTAATTACTTATATATGTTTCTATGCCGGATCTGTCATGGAATTTACGTCAATCATTAAAACACGTTATCTACATGGCAGATTTACAAGAAAGACCACATCTACATCTCTCTCTCTCTCTCTCTCTCTCTCTCTCTCTCTCTCTCTCTCTCTCTTCTCACGGCAATTCTTCCTGTCAGAGCGTCCAGCCTTGCGTAACCGAGGAAAGGGAGGAAAGTGGCTACTCCTCTCTGTCTTCCTGTCTTCAGTCCCTCTGTGGGTCATGTCGGACCGTTCCCAAGGACCGCAATATTCCTGAAGTGGACAGAAATTGGTCCTCCACACTGGAGGGTTGGTCTCGCCGGTCAACGCGCACACTCGACCTTAGATTCACTTTCTTTATACGACATTCGTTTGTTTTGTACTTTTGTTTTCACGTGAAGAGGGGAGAATGTAATATTTATTGATCTGATATAAAAAGAAATGGCGGTACAAACTCCAGGACAAAGGCGAATATCGAAGACGCATCCATATTAGGTGACAAGCAAATAGCACAAAGACGACGGTGTATACAGTATGTAACACAACCACATCAGTACAAAGACACGTCATACCACTGGTCAAATAAACTGGACAAAGATCTACATCTAAACTATTCATTTGTGGACAAAGGTGAATCTGTACGATTTAGATGCAATGCACATGAACAAAGATGACTTTGTGAAATGGACATACGTGAAAAAAGATTATATGTAAGCCACATCCATGGGAAAACATAAATACATGAAACGCACATACACACACACAGGAAAAAGGATCAAATATTAGAAACGCATTTATGAAAAGAGTATGAATATGTAACAAATTCAACTTAAGAAAGCGGGACTAAAGTATGCACTGATGAATGTGCAAGTCATATATGGTAAAGATAAATGCGTTTGGTTCACGCACTGATAGATTTTATAATTAAGAAAAATGAAAAAGTTTCCTTTAATATTCGAAGGGGAAATTGGAGCCCATATACTTTATCATTCTTCCTAGCCGTTTATTTGATATTTATTCTGTCATTTTCACCAACAAAGGAAAGGGGGTGAACGGTAAGAAAAACAAATATAGAGCGAAGCAGATTGCGGTAGAAGAGGCAGAGGAAGAGACTATTCGTCAATCTATCAATCCAGTTCCTGACACTGAAAGTAGCGAGCACAACGTCACTTTCGAATTACTGAAAAAAACGTTTTACTTGCAAAATTCGCGATTAAGTCTTTGCATGTTGCCGTTAGCTCGTAACTGCGAACGAAAATGCGAAACTTATCGCTCACAACTTTACGCTGCTATCTAGTGGCCTAATAGCTTCTGCCCTCACACGTGAGACTAATTTTAATGGCCTTGGGAGTAACCCGAGAGAAACTCCATTAAAGGGTGCATGCAGGCAAGGCAAAGCCAGTAATTGCTGTGTGTTTTTATGGTTAGGTGAATTAATCAATAATATTCGGTTGAAAAATGCAGCTGCGAACAGATTTCAGACCATCGAAGGAATACAAAATAAAAGTCACCTAGAAGGCTGATATGAAAGTACTGTGTAACGAAAATCTCAAGCTATTCATTATCTTGCATGTAATAACTACAGTCATAGAACATTAATTTTCAGAAATCATTTATGAGTGCTGATAACAACAGCCACTAAATTACCCAAAGAGTGCTGACAGTCTGTGGTATAATGCATTCGCAGGGGCTTATAACTCTAGGCAAAAGTCACCCCTGTAATGCTGTAACTTCCATAACAAAATGGTTTATAAATAGTATCAATTCTAAGCACAATATAACATAGCGATAAACTCTAAAATCAAAACTACACCTCTAAACAGATATGCTAAAAATTCGAAGTTCAAAATGGTCCACAAATGATAAGAACTAATAGCTCAAAATATGGCGACTACACAACGCTGGGATTGGACACGAAATACTGACAACTCAAACTCAAAGATCTGAAATTCCTAAAATTCTCAGGACACCATGTTTCCAATATCCCTCAATGACGACAACTCCAAGCTCTAATTGTTTACATGTTGACAACCACAAGCTCACAATGATTCAGAAAAGATGATAATCCAAAGTTCATGGTTTAAAAAAGGCTAGTAAGTTAAATTTCAGAGCTGTCAAGAAAATGTATTACAGCTCCAAACCTCAAATCTCAGGAGTACCAACTTGAATGTTGGAGTGGTCCAAGATGTGAAGGCAACTCAAACCTAAAAATTGTCCGGACATACCAAGCGAAGAGTGCTCAACGAATGCTAACAACTCCGCATAAAAAGCACAATAAACAACACTGACAACACTAAACTACTGTTTGCGTAACGGCTGCTGCAAAACTCCAAGTGATCATCTTGTGTACGATGGCTCATCACCCAGCGTCTCTGCTTTCACTAGTTGCTTGTTGAATAAAACTTGACACCGGTTAATGAGCATCCAGGCTCACTGAAATTTTACCGCATTAATTAGACAGTCCTTCACGTACCCAAGGAGGCCGCATGGAACAATGACAGGATGGAAAGACAGTAAATGAAAATAGTATATATGAAGTTAATACATACGACTTTTTTTTTTTTAAAGATGAGTTAATGTTAAAATAAGCGTTTTCTCTATATATATTTCGCTCAACTTAACATTAAATCTTGCCTCCCTCCTCACCCGATCGACCATCCTATACAATTTAACAAATAAACAAGCAGGTTCTATGTCACTTCAAAATAACTTAACTGTTCTGGTATCATTATCAGTAAAATTTTTTTTTTTAAAATTAGCCCAAAAAATAGTCAGTGTCAAACCGAATTAAATCGCATAACAATCTTCGCACAAAAAAATGTATATTAATACCGAATCACACAGAATAGCACCATTAATGACCAAACGATGAAATACTCAAATCTGTTCACCATGGTGGCGCTTAATTCGAGGTCAAAACGTCCTTTAACAGTAGCCTGTTGGTTGAAGAGATCTTCAAATCGCTTAACGAATCTTTGAGTGTCGATAAAATCCACCTCGTTAATTACAACATTCCTTGGTGCATCTAAGGAAATACAAGGAAATAATAAAGGGTTGCAGAGACTGATGAAAACGACGTGTTTAAACTAAAAATACAACAAAGTACTTCACAATGGTGGAATTAATTAATGATGAAAATGTGTTTCCTTGATTTTCTCCTTAAATAACCGTCGGTTTCATCAACAATTAAATCTAAAGGACAGCAGTACAATTGACACAGCCTATTGCTTCGCCTTAAAACAACTAGACTGCCGTGGTAAATCAACGACAGCAACACCGGTGAAAATGAAATGTACTTCATTATAACTACCACGCAACTAAATTATAAATGGGGCATAAAAATAACACCTATCAAACATCAGTAAGCACAAATAAAACAGAATTATGATAAAAAGAACAAAAACAAAGAGGAAATATATTATAACATAGCTAAGAAAATTATATTACAACATTAGTTAACCAGAAAAATTTTGAGTGACGTAGAAAATACAAAAACAACAAACTACAGCGCTAAATCATATCATCATAAAAACTTATATAATATGAAATTACACCAAAAGGAAATTAAACTATAAATCATAATCATGAACAACAATAAAAAAGTCCGAAATTAACATAAAAAATAATAACCAAAAACACCAACGGCGAAAAAGTAGATCATTAAACGCAACAACTAGACCCAAAACAACAATGACAACAACAACATCGGAATTACACAGCGACCCACGTTCCCTTCTTCACTCCTTCGGGGAGACAGACCCATCCAGGCCCTAGTCTCATGAGACTGATTCCTGACAACAAAATGGATAACCAAACACACTCAAACTCAGAGGCATCCTGTAGAAGGCAGAGGAATTCTGCGGGGCGTCTTTTTGGGGTGAAGAGTCCGCTCTTGGGGTACGAGTAAAAGGTGTGAGAGGTAATAACTGGTGATGGTGTATGTGTGTGTGTGTGTGTGTGTATAAATAAATAAATATATATATATATATATATATATATATATATATATATATATATATATATATATATATATATATATATATATATATATATCTATATATATAATGCACATTGTTTAACTTCGTTGATCGAACTACTAACGCCATACCAGACTTGTTACCTGATGCTGAGCAGTATATAATATATGTGTATATATATATATATATATATATATATATATATATATATATATATATATATATATATATATATATATATATATATAATAAACAAATAACATTGCACGTGTCTCTCATCTCTCTCTCTCTCTCTCTCTCTCTCAACAAAAGCGCGAAGCACAAAGAACATGTAATGTTTGACCCGACTCCACCCAAAATAAACGAGAGACAGACACACAGACAGACAGACAGAAAGAGACGAAGCAATCCGGGACAGCCAAAACACCACCCAAGTGAACTGGAAGCGCTTAATGCGCACATAAGCAAAACAATAAAGACGAATATGTAAAAAAAAAAAAACAGGTTTCCCTTTATCCAATACTGTTTTGGCACCTTTGATGTTGACTTGTTTTTGATGCCTGTGAGCTCATCACAGGCGTCTGTCATTGTATTTAACCAGAGCGGCTGTTTATAAATGTAAGCGTGGCGCTGTTTATTCTATGCGCGTGGTTACTGACACATCTGGATATATTATTCATTTGATAAAAAAGGACATCAGAGATTTGATTGAGTGAGTCCGCCAACTGGCCTATTGCCGGCAATGGCAGAGATTTTAATTGCAGAATAGACCGTTCGGTGAAGAACACTGAAAATTTAATGTAAAAAAAGAGCGAGTGTAAAAAATGAAACGTAACTGTGTTTAATATTGCTGAAAAACTTGTGTTAAATAACCCTACTGCTAAAAACTGAAAAAATAAAAATCATTGTTAAAAAGACTTAATATCAATAACTATTGGTTTTCAGCGCAGAGAAAATAACTAGAAGAAACTTCATTAGTTTGATGTACAAACCCATACCCATCATATACTCGTATTTATTTTCTACGGTACACGTTATGCAAATTTCAGTACTAAGGCCCTTATTGAAGCGTCTACTCATTTACGATTGTCTCAAGTATTTGAATAATACCTCCTTGTCAGTAGCACAAGCTTCCACCACTCAGAATTAGCTTCAATAATATCGGCCAGCTCCTTGAAAAAAGTCTGTAGTAGAGAGACAACAACAGTAGATAAACTTTGACTTGTATAAATCATTTAATCTCCTTACAGAGTTGGCAGATTTTACGTACATTTCTTCAAGTTTACGTTCTTGAGCTACTGCTTTCGATTTGATACAGAGATATTCATGATTTGCCACTAGGGTGACGGCAGAGTTAGTGCCCCCTCCACAACAAAACCAACTTTGGGACAACATAAAAACGAAAAATCTTCCTTGACCATGAATTTGAGAGGCTAAAATCCACTGTGTTCAAATTTTAAATATAATATAATTATTATTATTATTATTATTATTATTATTATTATTATTATTATTATCATGGAAATACAAATGCAGAACAGATGTACTTTTTCAACATAGACTGCTCTTGGGTGAAAAGAGAAAACCATGAAAAAGTAAACTTGAAAAAAAGAGGGAAAACAAAAAAAGGGAAAATAAAAATGGAGAACGTTAGAGCCATAAAAAAAATACAGAAGATATAAGCATGAGTCTTTAGGAATAACAAATCATCCCGAAGCCATTCGACAGGAACTGCAGAGTCGAAAACAACACATTAACATTAATCAGCTTATCACATAAGTTATCAAAAAGCTTAATAATGTCCTTGCAACTGCAATCACTGTGAAGATATCACAGTCGTTAATAAGGCTTATGTAAATGCCGCGAAGGAGCTCTCTATGACCCACCGTATGTCACTCACCGGAAGTGTATGACTCATGAGAATGCCCGGTGTTGATGATCACGGTAGTTGTGACGCCATTTGAAATATCAAATTAATTAATCATGCGAACGTTCGATTGTTGCTGGTTATGGATCTTTCCAGAAAGTGACCCCAACGGGTTTTAACCCGGTATGTATCTACCTTTGCGGCGCGTTTAGTACAAGCCCGTTGGGGATTACCGTAAAAACATAAACAAAAGACTGTAAATATCATGAAGATAATGACGCCCAAGAAATACTACTCCTAGATAACGACCACCGAAAACCCTTGGGGGTCACTATCTAGGAAAGATCCTTGGTTACTTCCGGATAAGGTAATCCGAAAGAAAATGAGTTATTACTCGTTAGCCTAAAATTGGGAAGAAAGAGAGTGTTACATTTGCGTCAGGAGAGTGACTTGACAATTATTATTTTATAATAGTCCCCCAAAATTATTCACAAAGCAGGTCTTGTTTTGTGTCCAAATAAAAAATTAGCACAGCAGAAAATCTTATTGGCATCAAAAGTTGGCGGACTATATTCCCCAGTATAACTGTACCAACAGCAACGGCGATTTCGCTACCTCTACCACAAGAAGTAGATCAATAATAATAATAATAATAATAAGATGGTAAAGCGGAGGAAGACGTGCAATAACACTCCCAACATAATAAATTCTTATCTCCAAGGGCCACTCCCACATTCAGCGTCATCTCAATAAGTGAGCTTTCAAACGCTGAGCATACTAATCTTCAATAACGCGGACGGGCGGCTGATAAGGCAAGAATGATGGCGAGATTTTTCTCTGAATTCTTAACAAAAGGGAATCATGAAAGCACAGCAGCAATAGGATTAATTACTTTGAGGCTGTAAGAATATAAAGGACAAATTTATGAGCATGTACACTATATATATACTATATATATATATATATATATATATATATATATATATATATATATATAGAGAGAGAGAGAGAGAGAGAGAGAGAAAGTAAGTGGTATCATCTGTTATATTCCAGTGGCATTGGCATTACTAAATTCAAACGAAGGCTAAATACTAATCATTCCAAAGTCAATTAGGATACCAACCACAAAACCAAAACTAAAGATATATATCCGCCTTCATCTAAAATCTTTAACATAAAGAACGCCTGAATTATAGATATCAGTGATTTCGTCATTCGTCATCAGTTACGTCATCGTTTTCTTTAGTTTAACCAAGCTAAATTCCTAAGGGATATGAATTCTTGTTTTTATTTAGATTTGGTTTCAGACTTTAATGACCTCTTCTCACGTCGTCCATTTCGTTATTGTCGTCTTTCCGTTAACAACGAAGAGGTCGTTATATATCATATCCTGATTCCCAAATTGCTACCTTTCCATTTTATATCAGACATCTGTGACTTCACCATACATTAGTAACTGTCATCGTCATTTTTCAGTTATTATGCTTCCATTTAATCTCAAACATCGATGGCCTCAACTACTATCCTCAATTAAGTTATCGTCGTCTTTCAGTTAAATAAGGAGAGTTCCTTAGAGACAATA
>NC_089789.1:29113605-29118605 GCF_040412425.1 Macrobrachium rosenbergii
ATCATGAAGCTACAAATGTCGTTTATATCAAATTCACGCTACCTCAAGAGTATCTCCGATGGAGAATTATCACGAAGGAATTTATATAAGTGATAAATGAACAGGTACCACTGGGGCGCGAACCCTTGACATGGACCCTTTCAACGACTCAGTGACGTTACCACCGCGCCATCAAAGAGAGGTATAAATCATTACCGAGTCTGCTGTACTGTTTTTTTCGTCGTGGCGGGAAATTGTATAGCCTGGGCAATGACCCACCTCGCCATGATAGTTTTTGTTATGCGTTTGGAACACGCAGCTCTTGTTATGAAATTTTTTATCACACCGTGATTTATATAAATCATGAAGCTACAAATGTCGTTTAATATCAAATTCACGCTACCTCGAGTATCTCCGATGGAGAATTATCACGAAGGAATTTATATAAGTGATAAATGAACAGGTACCACTGGGCCAGCGAACGCGATTTCCCGTCGCGACTCCAGTTATCGTTACCAGGCCAAAGATATAAATCGTGCGAGTCTGCTGTACTGTTTTCCGTCGTGGCGGAAAGTGTAGCCTCGGCAATGACCCACCTCCGCCATACCGTTGGTACGTTTGGAACACGCAGCTCTTGTTATGAAATTTTTATCACACCATGCAATCATGAAGCTACAAAATGTCGTTTAATATGAAATTCACGCTACCTCGAGTATCTCGATGGAAATTATCACCGAAGAGGAATTTATATAAGTGATAAATGAACAGTACCACTGGGGCGCGAACCCTTGACATGGACCCATTCAACGACTCGGTAGACGTTACCACCGCGCCATCAAGAGGTATAAATCATTACCGAGTCTGCTGTACTGTTTTTTCCGTCGTGAGCTGCGTGTTCAAACGCACTTTCCAACGAACTATCATGGCGGGGAGGTGGGTCATTGCCGAGGCTAGGCACAATTCCCCGCTCACGACGGAAAAACAGTACAGCAGACTCGGTAATGATTTATACCTCTCTTGATGGCGGTGGTAACGCCTACTGGATTCGTTGAATGGGTCCATGTCAAGGTTCGCCCCAGTGGTACCTGTTCATTTATCACTTATATAAATTCTCCTTCGGTGATAATTCTCATCGGAGATACTCTCGAGGTAGCGTGAATTTGATATTAAACGACATTTAGCTTCATGATTGTATATAAAATCACGGTGTGATAAAAAATTTCATAACAAGAGCTGCGATGTTCCAAACGTACCAACGAACTATCATGGCGGAGGGTCATTGCGAGGCTAAATGCAATTTCCCGCTCCGCGACGGAAAAACAGTACAGACTCGGTAATGATTTATACCTCTTGATATGCGGTGGTAACGTCTACTGGAGTCATGAATGGTCCATGTCAAGGTTCGCGTCCCAGTGGTACCTGTTCATTTATCACTTATATAAATTCCTTCGGTGATAATTCTCCATCGGAGGATAATTCTCGGGTAGCGTGAATTTGATATTAAACGACATTTGAAGCTTCATGATTGTATATAAATCACGGTGTGATAAAAAATTTCATAACAAGAGCTGCGTGTTCCAAACGTACTCAAATCGAACTATCATGGCGATGAGGTGGGTCATTACTAGGTTATACGATTTCACCACGACGGAAAAATAGTACAGCCGACTCGGTAATGATTTATACCTCTTGATGGCGCGTGAAATAGTCTACTGAGTCGCTGAATGGGTCCATGTCAAGGGTTCGTGTCCCAGTGGTACCTGTTCATTTATCACTTATATAAATTCCCTTCGGTGATAATTCTCCATCGGAGATACTCGAGGTAGCGTGAATTTGATATTAAACGACATTGTAGCTTCATGATTGTATATAACCACGGTGTGATAAAAATTTCTGAACAAGAGCTGCGTGTTCCAAACGCACTAACCAACTATCATGGCGGAGGTGGGTCACTGCCGAGGCTAGTACAATTTCCCCGCTCACGACGGGAAAAGCAGTACAGCACTCGGTAATGATTTATACCTCTTTGATAGCGGTGGTAACGCATACTACGGAGTCGTTGAATGGGTCCATGTCAAGGGTTAGCGTCCCAGTGGTGCCTGTTCATTAATCACTTATATAAATTCCCCTTCGGTGATAATTCTCCATCGGAGATACTCGAGGTAGCGTGGAATTTGATATTAACGACATTTGTAGCTTCATGATTGTATATAAATCACGGTGATAAAAAAATTTCATAACAAGAGCTGCGTGTTCCAAACGTACTTAACGAACTATCATGGCGGAGGTGGGTCATGCCCAGGCTAAGTACAATTTCCCCGCTCGACGGGAAAACAGTACAGCAGACTTCGGTAATGATTTATACCTCTTTTGATAGCGCGGGTGGTAACGTCTACTGAGTCGCTGAATGGGTCCATGTCAAGGGTTCATGTCCCAGTGGTACCTGTTCATTTATCACTTATATAAATTCCCCTTCATGATAATTCTCATCGGAGATACTCGAGGTAGCGTGAATTTGATATTAAACGACATTTGTAGTTTCATGATTATATATATATATATATATATATATATATATATATATATATATATATATATATATATATATATATATATATATATATAATTGCAGAGAACCTCCAGCACGAAAGAATATTACTCGTCAGAGCTTCCTTCAGCTTTCATAACAAATTCATGAGATCGCTCTCACCCAGAGTAATCAAAGTCTTGAAGAGAATATTGGAAAAAGTGTTAAAAGACGTAAGGCGAATGTTCACCGGTGGAAATTAGTCTTCGCTTGAGAAAATATTTAGTTTTCGTACATGATAATTTTGGAAATAAATTCTTACGAGATATAAAAGCAAGCCGTATGCTAATTGGATGTTAATGCTTTAAGTAATGGTTTTATAAATTCACTTATGCACTTTTTCCTGCAAGGGGAGGGGTGGAGGGAGTTTGGATCTCAAAAAGTTCTCGGGAAGTGTTTTCAGGATACCTTTTTCCACCCGGTTTACAAAGCAATACAGTCGACTTACTACCCAGTACATACTTTAATTCTTCGGATCAACAGAGGCATAATGATATTCAACGGAACGTGAAAACGATAAAAAGCATAAAGCAAAGGTTCCGTAGTGACTTTAATTTATTTTTAAGTAGGCAGTTTCTTGTTTCCATCTTCTCGGTGAAAAATCGGTCTGTGATGCAAGGAAAATGAGCTTTTCATCTCAGTTTCATAACTGAAACACTCTGGGTAACAGTCGCAATGTTCAACGAATCTAATACTTTTCCCACTAGCTTCAGACCGACGTACTTGAAATGTGACAAAAATTACGGGTTTAGTATTGATGCTATCGATAGGTTCATGTTTTTACTTTTAATATTTAAAAACTCATTCAAGGCTGGATACTGAGTGCACGGCTTGCTCATAAGACTTTCTGTTGCAATGTTCCGTGTCATCTCTTTTCTACCGTCTGGCATTTGCTTCCTACTTCCGTATGGTTGCCCTACATTCCCCAGGTGCAATATTCAGTCACGGTCGGAAGGCGGCACGTCTCTGTCTGCCTCAAAAGTCAGCGAGAATGTCAGTCTGTCTGTCTGTCTGTCTCTCCGATGCCTAAAACTTCTCTCAAACATGAGCAAAACTGAATAAACATTTTTATGTATCTGACGGTCCGCATCACCCCATTCTCTGTGTCTTAGTCTCTCTCTCTCTCTCTCTCTCTCTCTCTCTCTCTCTCTCTCTCTGTGACAGCAAAATCCCATTCATCTGACGCAACATTAAGTCACCCCAGGTGTCAATCTTCATCACCTCAATCCTCACTTGTAGGAGAATCTGGCCTCCTTCCCTCTGAAGGACTTCTCTCCCGCTTTTAACAGATACTTAATTCCTTCATCATGATGTTCTTTGGGAGGTTGGAGGTTTCTTCGGTACTTAACATTTGAAGATTATATATATTTATATTTATATATATATAATATAGATATATATATATAATATAAATATATATAACATATATATAATATATATATTTATATATATAAATATAAATCTTGCACATTTTCAAATCATAATTCGTTTACGTTGCTTCATCGAATATTTAAGTTATAAGTTCTGCTAAATAAAAAATGTCAAAATCTTCTGAATAATAATAATAATAATAATAATAATAATAATAATAATAATAATAATAATAATAATAATAATAATCACGTGATTAGGACTAAAATCGTGACAAAGAAGTCAGTCTTCTACTGTCACCCTTTATTTAATTAATTTCCCTTTTTATCTATACCTCCCGTCTACCTCAAAATCCCTCACTTATCTCATAAGAGATACTGCCTCTGTCCCTCAAACCGAAGCTGAGCTACGGCGCAGTTTGAACGATGCGAAGAATGTCACAAGATGAAGCTAAACTCGGTTCAACTCTGCTCTTATTAAACAATTAATTCACCAGAAGAGAGAGAGGCACTCCCCGTCTTACACCTTGTGTAAACACGCATTACCATTCCCTTGTTATTACTTTGAAGATAAGGCTGGTGTTGTGGGCGAATTCTCCTTGATAAGGAACTCTATAAACATGTCTGCATTGCATCAGGTTATGGAGGAAGGCGTAAACTGAATAAATGTTATGGGCTAAACCATCTGGGTACCTTGTAGGCTAAATAACCTGAATAACATTCATTTCAGTGTGGTGAAATGTTTATAGTGAGTAAACTGTGAAAGATCTACTTGTGTCGTATTGTTTTATACATGTTTAACTTGTATAACATCTGATTTCTTTTTTTATGCCCTAAAACCTCTGACCTTGAAGCTGACCTTGACCTTTTTAGTTCAAACTTATTGTTATGGAATTACTATTTATAATTTATATCGCAATGAAGCATATCTATCATTTACTATCATGAAAAGTATTTATAATCTCTCCTTATGAAATATTTACAGAACTGAAAATCCTAATTTATCACCAATAACAGTGTAGCCATTGCAACACAGGTGCCAAGTGAATATGCTTACAAGTTTC
>NC_089789.1:29123605-29126105 GCF_040412425.1 Macrobrachium rosenbergii
CCTTTTTCTATGTATTCAATTTTTTTTTCTGCTGGTTTGATTTTCATTTTCAACAATTCCGTCAAAAAGATTTTTGTTTTGGAATGGCTTCCCTTTTTGGATCTCTTTAAATAGGCGTGTATCTGCGTGCTTGCTTTGGGTACAAACGTGCAACACAAAGAATACTAATCTCGCAATCTAAAATTCTTCGCAATATGAACGCAAGATAATTTCAGATTTACGATACACTTATCAATGCAATGTGGCAAGAGGCAAAAGAAAAACTATGCAAGAGACAAAAGAGAAACTGTTCAAAAGATGTGATCTTCCGGATTGGTTGATAATTGCATCAGGGGAAAAAAAAAAGTTAAAAGCGATCGGGTCCATTTATGATGTAACTCATTTCGAATTATAAATTTCGAGCAAATGACCTCAAATCTTGAAAGGAGATACCCTGAATGGCAAGCAATGAGTTTTTAGGAAAATGTGAATAAAACATCTCGACCCATGGGTGAAACTGTTAAAATGATGTGGAATTTTTGGTGAAAAGTGGAACATGGCCCCAGTCTTGAACAGGAATAATTGAAAATGTCTGTGTTATTTTACTTCATTACTAAAATAAATTTTAGAAGTTTTAGAAGATTCATTGTGGACTGACTGATCTACATTTAAACTGTCGTCACAACGACTGTGGTCATTGACGTAAATCATGCAGAAAACTAATTTTAGAAGTTTTAGAAGATTCATTGCGGACTGACTGATCTACATTTAAATTGTCGTCACAACGACTATGGTCACTGAAGTATATTATCTTGCAGAAAACTAATTTTAAAAGTTTTAGAAGATTCACTGTGGACTGACTGATTCACATTTAAACTGCCGTCACAACGACTATGGTCATCGACGTAAATCATCTTGCAGAAAACTAAACGACTTTAAATTTTACAGGGACGTACGCGAATATTTGCTAATATTATCGAGTACGTCACGGCTGCTTTAATGTGCTAATCTCCGGAGGCGAGACTCGATCCTTATGGGATATGCGCGAACCATATTTGATCTTACGAGGAAAAAAAATATCTCGTCTTATGAGGAAAGACTTCAAGGATCTCAAATTTTATGAGGAAATGCTTGACTGAAGCTTAATCGCAAGAGGTCAGAAATTATTCTTAAGAAATTATTTATAATAAGTCGTAAAATTTAAGAGATATTTCCTTACAAGAGTCCAGATTATTAATAATTTTGAGACCCCGAAAAAGATTTGAAACCATTTAAGTCTGCCTTGATTAGATAAAAATCTTATCTAAACAAGAAAGACTTCGATGGTTTCAAAACTTTTTAGGAGTCTCAAAATTATGAATGATCTGGACTCTTGTAAGGACATATCTCTTGAATTACATGAATACACAAAAAAACCTCGAGACATATGAGGTAAGAAATAAATTATTTCAAAAACCATGAAGAGAGACACAAGTCATCTCGAATTCTAGCAGTAAGAAAGACGTAAATTATCTCAAATCTCAAGAGCACTCCTTCACAAGGCGCCTAAGAACACAGAAATGGCCTTAGAAGCAACTCCTCACATTCCCACTTGAATTATATCTTCATTACAGCGTGAAAAGATTTTAGGACTTTTTTTTTAGAAGCTTGGAATTTTAGGACTTCAAGTAACCATTTCGTGTTAAGATCTAGGGTCGTTCACCCCGCGTTCACAAATACAATGACCAGAGTCTCCAAACACAGATGCTAAAATGACGTCACGTCCTTTATCTTTAACTATTTTCCTAATTAGTACAAGACTTCATCCTGATAACATACAAATACATATATCAGAAAACAATAAAATCTAAAAACAATATATGTATATATATATATATATATATATATATATATATATATATATATATATATATATATATATGATAGGTAGTAAAGCAAGCGACTTCCCCAGCTCAGTCCCGAGTTCGAAGCCAGTCAGGTCTGAGAGAAGCCATTGAAACAAGGCCTTATCATCCCGGGACCGGTGGGCGCAGTGATTGAGTATTTAAAGCGCTTGGCTGATGACTGCTAGGGCCGAGTTTGACCCCACACTATCACCCATAAATCCACCCAGTTGTGAATGGATCTGAGCATCCGCTGAGGACGAGAAAGATGGTATGGACTAGCAACCTCACCCTACAGACTTGGCGAGGATCCAGGGGCTGTGTGTGTGTATATATATATATATATATATATATATATAAATATATATATATATATATATATATATATACTGTATTTATACAAACGCACATATATACTGTGTGTATATGTGTGTGTGTGTGTACATACTGATGTGCGCAAGAGTTAACGACAACGCATCGTCAAATTCCCGGTCACCTGGCCAAGCAGAATGGGGGGAAATGATTGATGACCTCTAACCCTGCATATTCCAATTCTCTTGGCTGGTTCCGTGTTTTCAACTTGAATGTATTTGCAATATCGAGTCCAGAACTTGAAAACAAATATCATACATATATAA
>NC_089789.1:29131105-29141105 GCF_040412425.1 Macrobrachium rosenbergii
AAAGAGGCCATGAGAAATGTTTCTTCATTGCCAACAGAGACTCTTCAAAGTACTGCCCAAAGCTTGCCTTCCATTCAATAACGTCATTGGAGCTGAATTAAAAAGGGTGACCCCAGTCTCAATCGCTACGTAAACCTTATCACACTGTTCGCAAGTTGTTTTTCCATGGAAATCGGTGCTTCATTTGTACATACATACACACGCATATATACAAACACACACACACACACACACACACACACACACACACACACACACATATATATATATATATATATATATATACTGTGTGTATATATAATATATATTGAATGCCAATGCTCATGTACTTCTATTACTTTAAGACAACATTTTTCCAATTTCCTATTTCGCGTTTTATCTTCAGAGGTAAAACTTTCAAGGAAAACATGATAATTCCAGCTACGTTGTTCTATTTATTAAGCTTCGACAGCTGTTTCAGCCATTATCTAATGGCTATCATCAGGGTTATAGTAGTTCTATAGTAGTACGACATTTCACTATACGGATGGGTGTCTTTTTAAGTAACAGAAACCCCAAGTGCACTGGCATTCAATGAAAATTACTTAAAAAGAAGATCGTGCATAAAAGTAAATATATATGTATGTGTGTGTAAAATTACATGGATTATGAATCAAGTACCATCGTATTTAGCTCTCTCACTTAGTCAAAGAACAACTAGTCCACTTCCTTTGGGCAAGAGTAACTCAATGAATTATTCTTATTTTCTTATTGCTAAACAATAAGAAAAAGTGTAAGAATTTAACCTAAAGGAAGCAGATGCAATAAACTGAGGGCCAAAGAATACAAGAATTGAACAATTAAGCAAAATTGTTGCAGAAGACAGATTCCTCCTGCTAACTAGAAACCGCGGTGCGGTACCTACCCGCATGTCGGTCTCAACTGTCAACATGGTGTATAGTCTGCATGTTGACTCATCTGGGAAAGGTACGACACTGAGGCCAATCCAGATGATGGACGGTGTTGGATGTCATCGTAACTCCAGACAGAGATTACAGCATTACACAAAACCACACTTATATTATTGTATGTGGATTTAATATCAGGGCACAGAATATCGAAAGATGTTACAGTAAGTCACGATGTGGGACACATTTCATCTGTTTGGATTCTGTAGGTGATTTGTGGCCTACAGTTTCTTGCATGGGTTTACTCTGAGCAGTGTTTGATAATACAATTTCTTGTCATCTTTTTGCTTATTATTGTTTCATTCTGATTTATGTAAAACTAAAACAGTAACATAACCAGAAAAGGAAAAAAAACAATATCAAATACAGGGTTTTGAAATAATAAGAAACAAATACATTCATCCATGTTTTAACGATGGGTAAAACAAACATACATAAAACGTAGGAGAACATAAAATACAAAATAAATAAGACGCCATCCGTCTAACCCCCACAATCCAAACAAGAAAAAAAATAAAAGACTAGCAGAAAGAGGCAGGAAAGATAAACAAGGAAATTTACGAAGCAAAACGAGCAGTAATGAGTAAAATGGACCTCCCCAAAAAATCCCTTTGCTCCATAAGGATCCAAAGTAAGGTACAGGGGGCATTTCCTAGAAGCAAGTCGAAGGATATTACCCCATCCTTACGATAGGCCTAATGGAGTTGGACGGCCTTGAGGAAATCAGAACAACCCCTGCTTTTGCCGAAATAGTCACCCGGAGGCAATCTTCTGTAATAATACTTTTTTGCTTTTCTGCTCGTTTTTCCGTTTTCCATCCGCCGTCCTTTATTATATAATACGACTAACTCAACATTCTGCTGAGTATTTCAGAAAAGTTCCCCTTGCAAGGCTATTGGGAAAGGCAGGTACTTTTCATACACTATTAAACTTACTTATAGTGTACCTGACTTATCAAAACTGAAGGCCAATATCAAATAAACTTACAATTTCACCATATTTGTAGCATATAAAATATTTTATGCCGTTCCCAAGTTTGTTGTTTAAGATCCCAGATTCATTTGCTTTTTGAACTCATCCAATCATTTTCTCACATACCAACATAGACACAAATACGCACAGATACACACATACATATATGTACGTATGTATGTATGTATGCATGCAATTTATTTTTTCATTTCTCTCCCCTTCAGTTCTTCAATACCATTTGAAATCCACTTCATACCAGTATTAACATTTTCACAATTCAAAATAAGTTAAAATACTATACTCACGGTAGTGAAAAGTCTCGTGTCTATCTCGAAATTCTTTTTAAAACTGAAAGTTCAGTTCAGTGGAACACGAAAAAACGATAACCACTTGTTTAAAAACATGAATGAAAATATTTATTCCCATGAGGATATTTATAGTTACTTTGTATGTAGAGGCTGTCTTTGAGAAATTAATGTGACTACTATTTTGCATAATAATGTCAACTGATAAAAGTGACGGTTTTTTCAACTGGTTTTAAGCATTCATACGATAGATAAACACCAATCTAAGTATAGAGACTTAAAAATAACATGAAAACTTGTGACAATGACTGACGTTACTCGCGGAAGTTTATCCAATAATAAGTCAGTCGGCGGCGCTTGTGTATATATATATATATATATATATATATATATATATATATATATATATATATACACACAGATATATTTTATATATATAATGTATTATTCACATGCGTAAACAGAACGACGAGCATTCCCTTCAAAGCACAGAAAACGGGAACCATAGAGCTGGTACTCAATTGAATGATGAGACGTGAACAATTAAGTCTTAAGTGGCATGATTCATTGTTGCACACCACAGTTGCGTGGAAGTGATTCGACGCTGAGGAATGGTTCGTTGAACAAGGGATAGGAGTTTGCGGATAGGAGTGGATCGCCCACAGTGGATAGGAACAGCAATTCTGATTTTTTTCCTTTTTAACAAGGAGTGTCTAGAGGTTTTTCTAAAACTCAAATAATATCAGGTAGGACTAAAATGTATGCGAAATAAGTAACACGCGTACAGTGTAAGGTTACTGATAGTGGATGACTATGTTTACGCAGAGAGCCAACGCCGATTAATTAATAAAGTAATCATGAATTGGTCACTAAAAATACATATTGAAAAAAATCCTGTGGTCAATCCCGCCCTCTGCACATATCCAAACGCCAGTGCTCCTCCCTGCGTGCATTTCATAGAAGCAAAACCTGAAAAGGGAATTTTCGCTCAGACAAATCAAGAACTTGCACTCACCGAATCCTTCGGAGGACTCCGAGAACCTGCGAACTCTGCCGTTGAGGGCATCGCCCTCGCTGCTGGCGTCGTCGAAGTCATCGCCGTCCTCATTCTCCTCCAGAAGGGTTTTATTCCTCGAAAACCCGGTCTGAGGAGGCTTGTTCGGAGACAGATACACGAAGTCATCCTGAGTCGTCGAGCAGCCCGACGACCGGTACTGGCCGAAGTGCCGAAGGGCGTGGGGTCTGTGCCCCTGGGCGCGGTTCTTCTGGTTCGACCGCGCAGCTCTAGAGGCTCTCGATTGGTTGGGTCCCAAAGGGCGCGGCGGAAGCCGCCCTTGGTGGTGGTTCCTGATGATGCCATTCGGTTGGTCGAGCTCGTTCAGACTCTTGGGTCTGGCCTTGTCGGGGAAGCCGTTCTGGATGTAGGTCGCAGTCTGGCACTTGGGTTCGCCCTTGAAGCCGTTCCTGTTGTAGGGATCCTGGTCGAGGTGCCACATGTGAGGATTTCCCGTTTCGTGAGACATGGCGAAAGGTCCCCTCACATTCCCCTTCGCCAGAATCTGTCCCTTCTTTATCTCAAAAATGTTTTCATCAACCATAGACGCTCACATGTTTGTCTATTTTACCTTGTAGAACACTGCTGTTAGGCCTCTGATATATACTATGATAAAGCGCTTTAAGCGTACGCAACTTCAAAAATGGTTAATATGCTCTGGAAATAAATATGAAGACGTAATAATTTGAGCACGAGACAATTTGCATCATGTTCTAATTATTTTAAACGTCATGACTTCATAATAGGTTATCATTTTTTCTTTCAGCTTTCCCGAACAAAGGAAAAATATACTGATAGCTTAGCACAGTAAGTATCATCATTACATTCTTGAAACAGCGAACTTCCAAAACAAAATCGAGATTCAAAATCTGAAGGAAATCTTACTTTACTCTTTCTTTGTTGTTGTAAAACACAGTGTTCATTGCAAATGAAACTCTCTCTCTCTCTCTCTAGTGAAGCTAAGTGATGTGCAACGGTTAAACAGCTAAAATTAAAGATAAAAAAATCCTCATACAGCTTTACGCTCTCTAAACATGCTGAACATTTTCAGACAACTGAAATACACTCCTACCCTATGCCGATACCTTGTGTGATCTTGATTATAAGAGTCTGGGAAAATACTGTCTTGCCCACCTTAAGTAAATCGATATTATAATATTACCATAAACGACTACTTCAATTTAACATTTTTTCTTTCTTTCGGGTAAGACTAGCGAACGGGAATGTTAGTATATTATCTAGAACTTGCGTTAAAGGATAAAGACAAAGAATATAAATTAAGAAAATAGCAACACTCGAATGCCAAAAAGTGTTTTTGAAGATAAAAGCAATATGGAAACACTGAAACATGGAGAAACAGAAAGTTCGTCACAGAACCGAAACCGAGATCTGCCGAGCTTCAGACGGTGAAGGCGAGAATTGGCGGCCCCACAGATGGGAAATGGAGGACAAACTCTCCATCAGCTCACTGGAAGAAGAGCCAAAACAATATGTGTAAAAGAGAAACGGCAGTGTCACCTTGCAGTGAAAAGAAGAGAGAAAGAGATCAAAAGAAAAGGAGAAGGGGGTTGGGGTGTAATACCTCTTTAAATTTTCAGTGACTAAAAAAAAAAGTGTTTTGAATGAACCTAAGGACAATTTTTTTCAAGACTCTATGAAAAACAATTCACAGTTATATCTTTTTTTTTTATCCTAGTTTGTGTGAGATGAGAATAGACTGTAAAACTCATCAAACTGAGAAAACTTAACTTGAATTTAACGGATTTAGCAATAAAGCATATTTTTCATATTGCTTGTATTCAGAATACGTCTCTTAAAAAAAAAACCGTATAAAAATTTCCAGAATGAAAACTGGTTTACTGAACATTAAAGCAACCTAACGGAAAGTCAAATCGAAAGTCATAAAAATTGTAACACACGGACAAACTATACCGCTCGGCAGACAACAACATTTAAATCATTCAAATTCCGTGGTGCAAGTCCTAATGTTTGTGGCGGCGTCTACAGCGACAGCCTAATCATTGCGGTACTTCAAGTCTTGTCCTTGCACTGTCATGTGAGGGTCGCTTCCTTAATTTTCTTGAGAGATATACAGCGTCTAGATAGTCAAATATATTGTGGATTAAATTGAACTGTTATTGTTGTGCCACTGTCAGTCGCCGCACGTTCATGAACGCGCTACTCGGACAATTAAAGGTCATTGGCAACCCCGTATATTTACCCTCCCGTTGTAACTAAAAATCGTACACACACGTAAGCACGCGCGCACTGACAGGCACACACACATCCCCACACAAAAGAACCAGTGAACCTGACTTTAAGTCTTATTTAAACAATAATTCTAATTAACTTACAAAAAAATTACCGCGTAGTTCTTTCATGGGCCTAAGATTTAAACTTAAATTTGAAACCATTAAGCATTCCCGAGCTTCTGATTCACGCTGATCCCACCAAACAAAGAATATGACCTGATCACTCATCACTGAGTCTTCGAGTCAGGTCGCATTAAAATTAATTTTACTATGTCATTTACTTTCAAGCATGAGTGTCTTTTTGTACTGTGCAGATAACTGAACTTATATCTAATGTTCAGTTCTTGAGTTCGGATTGTGAACATAGTTCGAATTCTCGCCTTATTTCAAGGCCTCTGAAACGTTCTTAATGTAGAATTGAACTGAAGTCATCACATACGTTTCAAGCAGTATATCAGTTTGTACCATACATATAATTACAAAAGGACAATTATTTGTAGCAACTACAGTATATACGAAGTCAATTATTTTATTATTCATATACTTAAGTAATTGCACATATTCTTAGCTCTTTTCGTTATTTCTCGGCGCATAATTACTTGGAAAAATGCCAAATATTCTTAGCTTACGTCAGTCCGTTCCATAAAAACATCGAAAAGAATTCCAAACATGCTTGGTTCTCTTCATACTCTTCTTGCCATAAAAAGACAATGAAAAATGCCTAATACTCTTGGTTTTCTCCAGTCAATTATGCACAAATACTTACAGATTGTCAAACTGCCTTGAATCAATTCACACCATACAAAATCAAATCACAAGCAAACCCTAACAAACCAACTGCCTCTCCTCTTGTCAATGGAGCCAAACACAAGCCTGTTACACGAGGACCACCTCCGAATTAATTCCGAACCAGGTACGCGGCGGTAGGCATGTGGTGGAGGCTTCTGGCTTCAGCTCATTACCAGGGCCTCGGGATTTTCCTCCGTCTCCGCCGAGGCAATCTCATTTTTCCGAAGTTTCTTCCTCTTTCTTTCTAATTAGCGCCTCGGAACATAATCTAAAGGAAGTCATTACGCAAACATTGTCTCCTGTCTCTTGTTTCAATTTTTGTTCTTATTCCCTTTTCTTTCTTCGCATTTTTTCCCTTTGTTTATTTACTTCATTACGCGGCTGTCAGAATACCTAGGCGCTCTACAGGGTTCTGAGTATTTGTACTTTTATCGTTTTTTCTCTATTTTGTCTACTATAGATACATTTACGTATGTATGTATGTATGTATTCAAGACCGAACTGAAAAATGATAACGACTGACAGAATAGATGGTGGGAACTGTGATGGTAAAAAAAAAAAAAAAAAATACGTCAAAAATAAGAGACAAAAAGTTTGAGATTTCTTCCATGTCTTCAACCGTAAATCATTGAATCCTATCCTTTTTGTGTTCTTTCTTTGCCTAGATTTTGCTATACTTCTCTTCTCATTCATGTTTCTTTCTCTGTTTCATTATGCGGGCAATCTGTTTTGTGACAGCTCCCATAGCTAATGACGATTTTAGCTTATTGCACAATAAAGGGTGTACCTGTATAAGAGTTAATAATAATCTTCACTTTGAGTCCACAATCATCATCTTATTCTCTGTCTGTTTCCATTCGCCTAGCTTTAACATCTCTCACCATACCTGTTTTTCATCCATACGTCCTTGCTTCCACCAATCAATTTCCACGATAAGTATAAAAACATCCAGTATAAGTCCACGAATATTAAAGGGATGCTAATAAATAAGTTATGAAATATTTACTGCCAAAAGTTTGGCATAAAATAGTGAAGGAATGTTGAAAGAGAGACCATCTTTAGTCTTTGAATCAAGAAAACTAAGCGGAAATGTCTATTCCACAGCAGCAACACAGCCAGAGAATATTAGAAAATTAAATGTTTTCGTTATTCACTTAAGTGTTTATGTTTGCTGATTTAGCTTTGCTATTCATCGCCGTCCTTTTTCCGTTTTTGTCACATGAGGGCATTGTATTCTATGGCTGTTTTTGTTGCAAGATATCTGCCTTTTACGACTGTTTCACGTGAATTATTTTACATTTTGACTACAAACATAGCAGCACCAACACCACCACCACCGCCAACAACAACAACATCAACAACAATAATAATAATAATAATAATAATAATAATAATAATAATAATAATAATAATAATAATAATAATGCACCTTTCGGCACATCAAAGTTGAATGTTTTATTTTTCAGATTCAATGGTAACGTACGGTAATTAGGGATATAAAAATATTTCTTTTGCGTCATATAAAGTTTCTACACTTTCTGAGAGTTAAAATCCCTTTGGTCTATATTTGACCTGAATCTACGTACTGTACAAAGGCGAACACGGCATTTACTAAGAATTAACACAAAGGGTTAAAAGGCTGTAAATACATGTAGGACTGTGGAGCAAATGTTTCCAATTAACAAAAGGCCTAAATATACCTTTAGCACATACACAACTTAAAACTGCATTTTCTTGGAATACACTAACAGGCTTAAATACGCCCCAATACCACGTATATGGGAACAGTGTTATTTAAGATATATGTAATATATATATATATATATACATATATATACTGTATATATATACACACATATTGTTACACACACACACACACACACACACACACATATATATATATATATATATATATATATATATATATATATGTATATATATATTCACTCACACACACATGCATACATATATATATGTATATATATATATATATATATATATATATATATATATATATATATATATATATGTGTGTGTGTGTGTGTGTGTGTGTGTGTGTGTGTGTGTATGTGTGAGAGTGATTGATTATATATATATATATATATATATATATATATATATATTATTAGTCATATAGCTTCAATAGTAACGGTGCAGTTTAAGTCTGCATAAACGTGAAACACCACAACGAGCCCTGAATATGCTAAAAATATATCGACAGTTCATAACTTCTACATTTGCTAAAGTTAGATATAGTCACGATTGGCCTACACACAGAGCACAGCAGCAGCTTGGTCTAAAGAGTCCCAGTCGCTGGCTTCAAGGAATTGTTCGCTTAAAATATAGACGTGGTCATATATCTATACACTCCAAACATATACACATGCCACTGCAGTTGCTTGGAATGCATCTAAACACAATTCCATTTAGGTCTTGTTTACGAGAGCAAACACTCAAAAGGAACTTAAGGGCCTATATCACCTATAATAAATAGACACATATTAAAACATATGGGCCTATATCACCTATAGTAAACAAGCACACATTAAAACATATGGGCCTATATCACCTATAGTAAATAGACGCACACATTAAAATATATGGGCCTATATCACCTATAGTGAGCAGACGCACACATTAAAACATATGGGCCTATATCACCTATAGTAAATAGACACACACATTAAAACATGGGCCTCTATCACCAACAGTAAATAGACGCACACATTAAAGCATGGGTCTATATCACCCATAGTAAACAGACGCACACATTAAAAAATATGCTTATATCACCCATAGTTAATAGACGCATACATTAAAACATATGGGCCTATATTACCTATAGTAAATACACGCTCACATTAAAACATGGGCCAATATCACCTATAGTAAATAGACGCACACATTAAAACATATGGGCCTATATCACCTATAGTAACTAGACGCACACATTAAGCAAAACAGTCGTTCTAAAAAGGCCCAAACACAAATCCTTTGTTGCAAAACACAAATCCAATGTTGTAAGCCAGCACACGAAGAGAAATGGTCTCATATCAACGCACACGTGGAGTAGAACAGTTATACGGATTAGACCTAAACGCAATCCATTCCCGTAGGTCTTGTTTACTAACGCAGCCTCTCCGGAGGCGTAGCGCCAACTACCCACAAGAACGCACCACCAAAGGGGTATTGGCAAAGCATCACTTAATTGGCATTAACGTTATTAATTGCCTTCCTGAGCCGATGGAATGTGAGTAGCACCAGGTCGTTTCGCGTCACCCCGGTTTTTCCACTCGAAATATTTCCACAATTTGAAATCTTCCTCTGACGTTCAAGTTTCCCCAAATCATTTTTCCCTGTCGATCTTTCCTCACCAAAGCGAAAGAGGCCGACAGTTGTGCATCCGGCTAAGTAACAGCCTTAGTTTGAAGATGACGTCGGAGGCACTAAGTGGTTGTTGGTGGTGGCACTGAATATTAAAAGTAAGTGGTGGTGGCACCCACGGCGAGGAGGGGTGATGGGGGTGATGAGGGAGAGAAGGAGGAGGAGGAGGAGGAGGGCATAATAGGAAGGAGGGGAAAAGGATGATTTTCCGGAGCAGGTGGTGCATGAGATAGAGGGAGATATTGTGAGAGGAAGAGAAGACACATGACACATTATAAATTTTATATATATATATAT
>NC_089789.1:29143605-29161105 GCF_040412425.1 Macrobrachium rosenbergii
AGCATAAAGAAAATCCAAAATAGCATTTGCAGAACAAAGGAAGCTCTTTACAAATGGTAAGTTTCACTTCACGGAGGGAAATATTGCAGAGTTTATATATACAAAGAAACAGGCTGATACCAATGGAACAAGCAAAGCGGACAGCAGAGGTAAATAAACCAGTTCCGTCAAATGACAAACGACAAAGCGATGACCACGGGCAGACCAACAGCGACATCCAAACTGCCGCCGTGTTAAGATATTCCTGTCGTCAATTTCAGATTGCACGACGTCACTGAACTCAGATGGACCATCAGTGTCAAGTCGGCCATTTCGCTTTCGACCAATCATGAATGGCGTAACAGGATTGTTAACGAAAACGACTGACAGATAACGATGAAAATTGATAAAAATATCACAGGTTTTCAGAAGGGACAGTCATGATCTTCACTGGGACCCGGTCAAAGACTTTGACCTCTGAATTCACTAATGTTTTAAGGATTACATGAAAAGTATACAATAAAAACACGTAAAAAATTCGCCGAAATTTCTTCGGCGCAATCGAGTTTTCTGTACAGCCGCTACAGCGTATAATCAAGGCCCTCGAAAATAAAGCTACCTTTTGGTGGTCTCAGTATAATGCTGTATGAGCCGCGGCCCATAAAACTGTAACCAAGGCCCAGTGGTGGCCTATCCTATATCGTTGCCAGAAGCACAATTACGGCTACCTTTAACTTAAATAAAATCAAAACTACTGAGGCTACAGGCCTGCAAGTTGATATGTTTGATGATTTGAGGGTGGATGATCAATATACAAATTTGCAGCCCTCTAGCCTTAGTAGTTTTAAGGTCTGAGGGCGGACAGATAAAGTGAGGACAGAAAGAAGTGCGGAGAGAATAAAGTGCGGACGGACAGACAAAACCGGCACAATAGTTTTTTTTTTTCCAGAAAACTAAAAGGGGAGGCCTTAGAATCTACAGATATTTCAAGGATCCGAAAATGTTTAAATAAATTTACATAGTCGATAGCAAAATTTGCATATAGCCTCTCCCAAAGACTAAGGAAAACTCTTTCGACCTTGTCTTCTTCTATGCCCTTCCAAATTGAAACGGGATGAGGGGGAAAAACGTGGGGCTCTATTGAAAGAAACAAAGGGTGCAAAGTTGCAACACGGAGGCTTCCACCCATTACCTGGGATTTCTTGCACTGCGCTCTTCCACAGGTGAGGATCCATCACTTTTACCAGGATTGGACCGTTTCCCTATCTAACTTGTCCTTTTTGTATCATGTTTCCTGTATGCCTTGTCTTTTTAAGAGGGATTTATTTGTCGGTCGGTAGTGTTTGCCGTTGCTTTAATGAATTATGAGAGAGAGAGAGACCCCCGGTTACCGACCAAATAGACAAATCACATGGATACGGGAATCTTTCAGTTGATTAGTATTCTTCACCTTTATGACGTCACAAATGCCCAGTTTATACTTATAAGGAAAGCACTGTAAAAAAAAAACTAAAAAAAAAAAAAAATAGATATCACAACACTCACTCTGATATGGGTGGCGGAGGGTGGGGTCACTTTGGGGAAGGGGGTAGGGTTGGGACAGCACTGTACAATTTTGTGAAAAACAATCACGCTTTGGAAACAAACTAATAAGCAGCAGCAATAGAAACAAAACAACAGGGGATAACAGATATAAAATCAAAATAAAATCCCTTGATAGAATAAGTGAACAAAGGAGAACAAAGTCCCACAAGCCAATGAAATAACAAAGAAATATCAAACAATATGTTACGGCTTTGTTCTCTCTTTTATTGCCTATCGAATAATAAAGGAACAGTTATGTTTTCAACACTATTACAAAATACAACAACAATTTTTCCCCCGTTCAAACCAAAACAGTGGCCGAAATACCAAAGAAGCGTTTTGTTTGTTATTTTCTGAAACTCATACGTCGTCACAGATCAGCTTCCTGATTGGGCCTAATCATCACGGCGCAATTAAGAGGATCGAAATCGATTCGTCAAATCATGAGGAATGGCCCACCAAGCCTCATCCGCACATGGCAACCAGAGCCACCTGTGGGAATTTATGAGTCACGCAAGGGGTCTGGCCAGGGTGTGTGTATGTGTGTATTTCCGTGTGCAACTGTGTACGTGTTAAGAGCTAATGTGAATGCCTGCGTAAAGGCGTTACAAGTCCCTGTGCACGTAGATACGTGTTTCGAAAAACGAGTGAGTGCCCGTGTACAACGCCTCCGTGCACGTATGCTAGTGATATGACCACGTGCGGAATCTGATGTACCGGTCATTGAGGCGTACACGTGTGACAGAAATACCTCTAAATTCCGGTGCACAAGTCCAAGTCCCGGCGCACGTAAAACTAAGCGTGGGCTCCCGTGTGGTCATAAATGTTTGTAAACATGAGTTTCATGGTATATATCACATCAGACCGA
Organism: Macrobrachium rosenbergii; assembly: GCF_040412425.1. Taxonomy (NCBI): domain Eukaryota; kingdom Metazoa; phylum Arthropoda; class Malacostraca; order Decapoda; family Palaemonidae; genus Macrobrachium; species Macrobrachium rosenbergii. Next base: position 29,146,037 of record NC_089789.1, read on the forward strand.
CGTCGTTCGCGGTTGCATGCAGTTGGTGTTTGTTCTGGCCATGCCTTATGCTTACATGCAATAATATCCATGTTAACATGACCGCGCAGGCTTGTTGTGTCAGCAACGATTTATGTGATGTGCACGTTCTTATCTTTATTCGTGATTACAATCTATTTCCTTTTAGGGAGGGGAATATTTTTCTGACACGGGGACTCAGGGACGTAGCATGAAACGAAGTTGCGGCAACTGAAGTTTGAAGCTGCGTTCTGTTTATTACCATCTCTTCCATAAACGTCACATGTAGATCACCAGTCCACTGATAAGCGTTATTGGAAGGTAGACGCGTTTATTATTCGAGATAAGATTATACGGAGACATTCACTAACGTATTCCCACGTGATAACCTCTGCTCCTGTTATCAACAGGGAAACAAACTCAAGTTTCAATTTTGTACGACAGGAAAATCCTATAAATGAATCACTATCGGTATCTGAGAGAACTTGATAAGTGGAATGTTGGTTTGGTTGATTTACGAACTGAAACAGAAACTTCTTCGTAGTCTAGTGAAAGAGTCAGAAAAGTCTGCATGAGGAGATACAAGTAAGGCTATGAGGTTACATCGAAATCAGGAAGACGGCTTTGGACTAGGAATTGTTACACCAAAGGTCTTCTTCATTATATTCAAAGCACTCCAAATAATACTCAGCGCAAAAGCTTATGATATTTATACAGGCTGGAGTGCCTCGTGGTAAAGTGGGACCAACTACAAGAAATTGGGTATAAATTGAAAAGTTGAAAATTTCAAACTTTATAAACTTTACCAGAGGAAATGTGGATCCCAATATTTTGAGCTTACAAACGTTACAATGGGCTATGTAAGTGCAACTTGTTTTGAAACTTGAAGAAATACGGGGTAACGGAAGTCTAGCTTATCGACGCTTGAAAATATTCTTATCAGCTGTCTTAATTGCTCTGGTAACATTTAGCAAGTTGAACCGACTTCTTGAAAAGAAACGTTGACCAAATTTAACGAACAGGATACTTGCTACGCAAAAACAAACATCAACGCAACAGCTGCAATACTTTAAAACTGCCGAGTTGAAAGCTGCAACGATAAAATTACACACAGCCCGACGTAAAGTAGGCACAAAGCAATTTAGCAATTTATAAAAAGACCCATATGCAAGGTTGCTAAGCATGTTTTACAAGTGAGGTATTTTACAGAATCGTGAAAATATGTCGAGGTCAAGGAAACTGAAGTAATGCGTCAGGAGATAAGGCAATAACAAATTCTGCGAACAGTCAAGGGGACGGGAAGAATTCATAGGGGCTGCTCACTTAGGAGTCCATAGAGCCGTACGGGAAAGTTTGTTTATTGTTACATTTAACAAAACGCCATCGCTGCTTTTAGGGGTCGATTCCACTGGAAAAGCATACGGCAGTAGCTGCCATTTTAAGGAAGAACTCCCAGTATATAAATCATTATTATTAGTATTATTATTATTACAGGTTTTGTTAAACGAATGGCAGTTTCAACAGTATTTATTTAAATAGTAAACGTTCAATTCGTCTTATCAATTGCTTTTCTTGTGCTGGAATGGTTGCGAGCAATTGACCAATATTCATTTCCGGTAGTATAGCGATGTGTAGGAGGTAGCTCTCGTGGGGGTGTCGATAAGTTTCGCCCTTCTTGTAAGGGCATCATTCAGGACAGGATCTCAGGATGTAATGGCTGTAATGCTTGGATTTCTCCTCTTTTATCCATTATTATTATTATTATTATTATTATTATTATTATTATTCAGAATGACACACACTCTTAAAGAACAAGCCAAAAAATAATGACGTTGTTTCGTAAGCCTTTGCAGAATACATGAGTTCGTCGGTGGAAAAGAAAAACATAAAAACGAAAATAAAATTGTTTATATATAAAAAAAAAAAAAAAAAAAAAAAAAACAGAAGGAATGGTTGGAGACGATGTCTTTGCAAGGACAAGGCCAGTGCCAAGTATTCTTTGTTAATCTTTTACTGAGGCAAATTCTCGAGACATCAAGAGCCGCCATGTTGGAATGAATTTCAATGAGAAACAATACTAACGCTGCACGCTACCACGGTGAGAACCACCACTGACCGAGTGGCGGCGGCATTCTCTGCGAGGAACTAGAATCGTTATGCAAGAAGCGTTGCCTTTGCTTTTTTTTTTTTTGTTTACTTTCCCACGACAGTTCCGTCCTTTATTCTTGGCATTTTCCTTTAATTCCAGGAATCAATTATCAGAATACTTATTACGTTTAGAATTCAACTGCTTCGGTACACGAGGAAGTTGACAAGGTACTAGCTAATAATATTGGTAATGGGAGCAGCATTTTATTTTTTTTTTACATATACATTAAAAGGAGCTTTCTCGACTTTCTATTTTTTGGTGGCATAAGGCCACCAAAAATGTAAAAGAAAAATATATGGTTATCAAGTGATCTGTCACACTCAGGCTGGCAGTTAATTTATTCTTTTTTTATAAAAAGTCACCTGGTGAACCTCAGAATACATTGTACAGAGGCCAGAGTTAACATAAATTAACAGCAGAGATTCACGCTTTCTTTTGAGCACAGAAGAAAGCAATGCATTCCTGAGCGTAAGGGTGAAGGGAAACGATGAACTAATCAAATGGAATGACACTTGAAATCACATAATTTAAAAGTCACTATTTTGGGTTCTCGGAGAAATTTTCGATATACTTCTCTGAACTAGGATGGGTATTCTGGTAATTGGAGCAATGAATCACGCCGCTTTATGGCTTATTGCTTATCGTGGGGTGTGAAGTTAAGGCTTGAATTTCAAGAGTCAAAGATTATATGATCTTTACTGTCCGTTACTCTACTTTTACAAATAATTTATTTTATTTATTTTTACTCATTATTTATCTATTTTACTTGTTTTCTTATATTTCGTTATTTTAATTTTTCACTTATTTTTATGTATTTGCTGTTTTCTTTATTACCACCGTTTCTATTTTTACCATGTGATCATACCCCTCTGTGGAAACTAGCTTTAGAAGTTTGTCTTTAAGACTTGGTCTATTCACACGAGTGCACGATATGAATAATAATAACAATACCGTTTCAATTTTTATCGAATCATCAAGATGATGAGGATAGGCCTAATATAATTTTTTACTGTGCGACAGCCTATACCTTAGGCAACCAGATGACCTTATCGGGACTGGGCCTCACGATTTGATTGACTGATTTCATTCTGTAACTTGGCGTTACAACGCCAATGATTATCGACGGCAAGATTATTTAAGGTGCGGATGGGGGTGGGGAAGCTGAAAAGCGTGTAGTTGACCCACCCTGTAGTAATTGATGGGCCCACCCACCAAAAACAGGAAGGTTACGAAGTGGAAAACAGAAAAGTCAAAAGGGCATTCTTAATACAGATAAAATGTTTTTTCTTGTAGAAAAAGTCAAAATTCTATCATTGGGAAGCAAGATATAGGCAAATGGGAACCTCTCTTCATTTTAGAGGAATTGATTAACAGGTTTATTTACGCTGGCGTTGCAGCAATAACGGTCACAATGACGATGAGACGGGCACGATATACCGGAGTCTCTAATTAAACCGGCTTGGATGAAAGAAAAAATAAACGGTAAAATTAGGTTTCTGGGGATGAAAGGGAAGACTTGGAAGGAAAGACAAGGATTATTAGGGTTGAAGGGAAGATAAACCAGAACAATAAGGCCACATGAGAAAGAGACAAAGAAAGGAAATTACGCCGTATTAAAAGAAGGGCAGCATGAAATAACTCAATGGGAAGATGAACTAGAAGTTAGGTCCTTTGAAAAAAAGGAGAGTTATTCCTAATATGTATACATGTATATATACATATATATGTATATGTATATATATATATATACATATATATATATATATATATATATATATATATATATATATATATAATATATATACTGTATATATATATATGAGAGAGAGAGTGTGTGTACTGTAATAAAAAAAGAAAGGTATAATTGGGCCTCACGATAAAAAGACGGAGGAAACAGGTCCTTGCCAAAAAAGTGAGAAGAATAAGGAGTGGCATTAAGAAAAAAAAAGGAAATTACGCTTGGTGGAAAGATAATAGAAAGAGTATAAGGGTCAATGGAGGGGAATATTAAGACTTATAAAGACTTATAAACAGAGCAGCAGTAAAAAAAGAAAGAGAAAGTCAAAGTTAAGTCCTAATGGAAAGAGAAAAAAAAGGCGAAACTAGGTCTTACGAGAAGAAAAAGCAGGATATGAGGTCTTTTAGAAGTAAAAAGGAAAAATTAGACCTACCAGTGATGCTGAGAGTGAAAAAACTACTTTCACAAAAGTTGCATCCATAGTCGGTCTGATAATCTTATTTCACTTATATGCAAGTAACTACTTTACGCGAACCTGGCCATTTATCAATAAAATAAGGACGCATCTTACCTCTCCTTTGTTTGTCATCAACAATGGAGGTAAAACTCATTAGAGATAACTCAAACTCTCTCTCTCTCTCTCTCTCTTACTGTAGTTGAGATGAACCCATCGTGTATTTTGCGTCTTGGTCGGTTCACCATAAATGAAATTAGTAACTAATCTTTAAAGAGTAATTTCTTCAAGATATATTAAAATAATCTAAGACTAATAAAATATGAAAAAGTTTATTTTGAAAAAAGGGTCAGAGTTACTAATTCTTTAGGTGAATTCTATAAATTATAGAACTAAGGAACAACGAGCAATTCTGGACAGCTGTGTTTTTGAAATCAAGAAAATACATATTCGTCATTTCCCAGGCCATGTGTATGAGAGAGAGAGAGAGAGAGAGAGAGAGAGAGAGAGGAGAGAGCGAGAGAGAGAGAGAGAGAGAGAGAGAGAGAGAGAGAGAGAGAGAGAGAACGATCGCATTCTTAAAATTACTAATGCTTGTTAGAAGCAATAAGATAATATAGCATATTAACATTCATTTAAAAATATCAGCCGTTAATTAGTGAACAGAAACGAAATCTTGTGCAACGGTTACAGCTACTGTGCTTATCTCTAATCTTATCTTTCATCAAGAGCGCATATTCTAAGGCATTCTCCGATCGAACTATTTGTCAACCCACTACAATTTGTAACACTCGACGGAAATCTAATTAATTCAAAGCACACCACAAAAAACACAACGAAATGTCCCAATCCTTGGTCAAGTACATGAACGCACACACATATATATAGCTGCTTTTGCAATCAACAGACTGCGTTGCACACTGCAATGAAGGACAATTTGTAAATGATAACATTTCTAGGAACCAATTACCGTTCATTTGGAGCAGCTGTGATTCGTAGGCTACTTTAACAATTCACTTTATTACTTTAATCTCCTGTGATCAGACGCCTCTTAAAGTCGTTCATCTCCTATTACTGTTTCCTAGAAATACTTTCCCAGTCAACTAGTCACTATTTTCGGCGAAAATTCGAACAAACGATCGTTCGATTTCAATAATCGCTCACAAACGAGGGTCGGCGGCGCGACCATGAACCACCCTTCGCGATCACGGGTTCTAGACCAACTGGTTGTTATCTGTAAGAGGGTTCTTCCCTGTACGAGCATAACTCACCTCGTGGGACGGCGGGACGTTTATCAGCCTCTGGATATGACGGTCGTTGGTCATGCTGATAACATGGCTCTTGATAACACGAGACCTACGGCTGGGATATAAAGGCCAAATGGTACGACGTCAGCACCATACGGTTTGGATTTCCGAAGGCCACGTAGGGCGCCACCTGGTCAACGGACTAAATCGCTAAGAGCTGTTGAAAACGGTCGCTGACCTTAGAGGCAACATGGAGGGTAAGGATGGAGTGGAAGAAGATACCTTGAAAAGGAAGCTTTCTATTCCTTTTTTAAGGCTCCTTCAAGACCCAATGTACGTCCATTCAATGCTACGTAATGACGGGAGCCTTAATGAGCTCACCGAAACCTAACTATAACCGGAGTATCTTGCATAACTATCATAAGAAACTATAATGGGTGGATAGAGTGGTGTCTCTAAAGACGCATGTGTAATAAGAGGCGTAGGAAAGAACAAGAGCCACGCGTGCGTCTAAACGCTCTGCTTGTTGTGGTGGGCGGGAAAGGATAAGGTTTCGCGTAAATAAAATTAAGGTCCGGATTGGCTAAATAAAAACAGCCTCGCATGAGTTAAAATACTGTTCAAGGGGTTATAAAAAGAAAGAGTTTGGATCTCATGGAATAACATAGTTAATTATTATATTGTATAATGCCATAAATAGTGTCTTCTTGGGCATCCTGATAATAATTGGTTAGGGATGACTTATTCATCGCATAAAAATATTCACTTACCTGAAGACAGCAAGGGCAAATAGGAACAAAACCTTAATCAAACCGTAGAAACAGTTAATGATAACTAATAAGAACTACTAGTCGGAAAGTCTATCGTTTACGAATCAAAAATACTTGCTGAAACTTCCTAGAAAAATACGTTCTTTGCCTGATTGAATGTAACAAGACAGTGCTAATTATTATTTACTGAAACGCCTGATGCACGGAAATGAACTTCACTCTACTGTTATTTTAAACAAGGAAGTTGTATATACTGTATGCTGTAATTACAGACAGTTCGGTTTATATTTAGATTCAAACACAAAGGCCCCAGCCAGCTCAGTGCGTTACCGAACGCATCTTTAGGGATCGGGCGAAATTGGCTATCAGGAAGAAATTAGAGCCACTCATTTAATCGGAATAGGTTCCTAATTAAACCACAATTACCTATCGCCTGGAGGAGATAACCAAGGGAGAAAGAAACTCCTCTCTCTCTCTCTCTCTCTCTCTCTCTCTCTCTCTCTCTCTGCAGAATATGTAAATGTTTGATGATGAAAAAACTTTAATTTTTGCTTTTTTATTCAGTTCAAGTTTTTTTTTTTTACCAGCTTTAATGACTATCGTCGATGTGAGTTTGGCTGATGATAAAAATCATCCAAACTCGTTCTTTAAATGAAAAAAATAAATATAAAACTAAGTACAAACAACTTGAATGGCACGACCTCCTGGGGGGAAAAGAGCAGAGGAAGCTATTGGTACTTTAGGAAGTCATATTCCCTGTTCTTTTGCCCTCAAGTCCCTTTCCTCCTCGAGGTCTTCTCCTTTTGTTTCTTTCTTTACCACAGTCTGTCCTCTCCTTTTCCTCTACATCCTACGAGGTACGAAGGCCAGCAAGGGACCGTGACATCCTAAAGTTGATGCGGTGATACGGTTGACCTTTTCAGGAGGACGAAGGCAATGATCTGACGCCCAACGTACACACAGGTATTCCTCACTGCCAACCATCCTACAGCTCCAACCATACCCCCCTACTCCAAAGCCCACATCCTCATCTCCCCCCCCCACCCCACTCTTCTAACCTTCTCTCTCTCTTTCTCTCTCTCTCTCAATTCTCAAAGCGCATTCACAAGACGCAGGTGGTTGAGATCCCGCAAGAGTTTGTCCTGAATTAGAGGATTTTTGCATTCCGGGAAAGATGTGCAGAAGAAAATATTTTTCCTCCGACATCAAATAGACCAAGAAAGAATAAAATGCAAGAGTTTTGCAAATGGTGCCTTGGAACAATTTCTTCGCTTCAAAATTGAAATAGGAAAAAAGAGTTAACTAAAAGTCTAGAAGTTTCCCAAGTCCCCCCAAAAACAGGAAAAAAAGGAAGAAAAAATTTCGTTTGGCATTCGGCAACTTTTCGCACTGACCTAATGGAATTGCAAAAATCTGATAAATGGCAGCTTTTACGATGCCGGGAAAACACTCACGCGAGTAAACTTTTCTTCTTTTTTTTTTTCAATATATTTGCTTTGCGCTCCCTCAGAATGAAAGTACACAATTTTATGGAATTCATCCCTCACACATGCACACACACACACATATATATGTATATATATATGTATGTATATATACACAAACATACATATACATACATACATATATATCTTATCTGACTTCTTGATAGTTATTTTAATGTTTGTATGTATATGCTTTTTCTTTGTCTGTATTTATGTGTTATTTATATCTTCCTTTATTTCACTATAATTATAAAAATTTATATTAACAGGAGTCTTAACAAGAGTTTAAGTGATATTACATGGTCTGTGGAACAAAAGAGATTTTAATTATTTAAGAATGTCCTTTCCCTCACTGTGAGAAAGTTCATTACTGAGCGATAAGTACTGACAGTTATCAGCGAACAAAAACTTAAACAAATTACTGTGCGAGCGCAGTACTGCCGATATCAAAACTACCAGCAGTCGTAGCTTCTGCAGTCTGATAAACACCACTCCAAGACGACTGTAAACCTTAAGTAGAAGTTTGAAAAGCAAAAAAATGGACAAGATTTGTACTGGATAGCATCACCAATATTATACGAGTAGGAAGACCGGAAGGAAGTTTGGTTGCGGAAACTGATTAAAAAAACTTCAGGAAACAATTTTAGAAATACAGATCATGAACTAGTTAAAAGTGCAGATGCACTGCTATCAATATCAGTTGAATCTGCGAAACCTAGATGTCCGATCATAGGGTGGGATTAGATTCTTAAGTAAGGAGTTCTGTTGACAAAACGAGTCAGATCCAACGGAAGGACTTTGTCTTTTTTAGGAACAGGAACCTTCGTTAGTTTTAGAGACGCAGTGACTAAATATAAGATTACCAGACACAGCATACTAATAAGTACTACGTACATACATACATGTGTATTGTGAAAAACATACATTTCTACAATGGATTCTTTCATATACAGAAAACGAAGTTTACTAATTGACATCAAAATCTCTGCTACTCATAAATATTGTTAAGCAAAATAATAAACTCAAGGACATTCAGTAAATACAAAAATTTTATATCATATAAAAATCAATCACGCATCAGTAATAAACTCAAATTTGCAAACATCATAGAGGAAAATTATAAAATCCCAGACAATACGGCAATAACATATTGAGTAAACCATCTCCGGGACGTTCAGTAAACTCCAAAGAGTTTATACAGATTATACAGATTAATCATGATTCAATGATAAAAATAAATACTATTACCAAGATAATCTGCAAACATTATTGAGGAAAATACTCAAACCCCAAGCTACACAGCCACGCAAAACTTAAAAAAAAAAAAAAGTAATAGAAGAATATCAAGTAAACCAGCCAGCGCTTACAAGAGCACGCCAACGAAGTCCGTTATCGGGAAGCATATGCGAAACTTTACCGATAAGGAGGGCGATCGGTACCGAGCCGATTGAGCAGTTTGGTTTTATTATAGGGCTCGGTAAGCCAGGTACGCTCTGAGGACGAGGAAATTACGTTGGCAGTTTGAATACCAGAGGGAATTTTTAAGTATTCATGCTCTGCCCGAGGAGTTTTGGGACACGTAAAAGTACATATTCACTGGTCTGAGGTACTGACGACGTATTGATTCCCAATAAAAATGCTAATTATTAATGGAGTAAGAATGCACATAATGCCGATAAGAATGAAGTCCACATTGTTCATTTTCGCCAGTTATTGCAGGAAATTACACGAATCTTTGCAGAGTTTTGTTTGTTTTTTTTATTTTTTGAAGAAGAAGATTAGCTTAGATTTATAAAATTCTTTAAAATTCAGTATTGCTATACTTTAAAAAAACCTACGCATGAGGAATGACCTTTTTTGTCTACTGCATTTGTCAAACCGTGAATGCTTTTTATGCCATTGCCATTGTTATTATAATCATTATTATTACAACACTACATTCATTTTCATCATTATCATTATTCACAATCTTTCATAACCGAAGGTATTATTTTATCTTTTCCTCCTTCGCTCTTGATTTTCTTGGACGAACCGCAGCGTCCCTGAATGACCTTATTACCTGACGACCTAGTTTTTAAGGTCCCAGACCTGTTTTCAAGCTAAAATGATAAAATTTCAGCATCGAATAGCATTTCTTAAATGGTTTACACACAAACCTTTCATAATTACAATTATACTTATAATTTGGAAGCTGCATTCTTGATGTTCTAAAATAAGCATAAAATACTGAGAAATGTTAACAAGAAAAAAAAGTTGTGAATTTGCCCACACTAAAAGCAAGAGTTCATAATTTGAGAAAGACGGCCGTATAGTGAATATGTGTCAAGCTGCTCTTAAATAAGTGGCCTAATTACGAAAAGGGTGATTTACATTCTCAATTTTTTTCATAAATACAGCTGGTTTCCATGAAAATTTTCAAAATTATAGTACACAAGTGCTGCTTTGATACTTTCTTGATTCTTGACAATGGCGAAGTTTACGCATTTTGATATTCAGTTACCATATTTTTAGCTTCTCTTACTGTCATTATTCAAGTTTAAGTACAAGCATTTTGGTATTCAGTTACCGTGTTTTTAGTCATTAATCATTATTGTACCAGCAACAATCGCAAACATTTTATCGCAAAAATAGGAAAACATAAGACTAAGAAAATTGCCCTTGACAATTTAAGCAGTTAAGTTGCAGAATACAGGATAATTATACTTTTCTAACGGCTGAACATAGAAATCACATTATACAATTTAATCACTGCATGGGGAGGTAGCATGCCAAAATCATATTCGCTACTGAGATAAATCAAAATAATGAGCTCAATTTCACAAATATATAATTGAAGGGAATAACCAAAGTTAACTTGACATGTTGTAATAAAATAGAATAAAAAACAAAAATAATTTCGTGAAAAGCTATATTTACTGACCTTACCATTCATTTCCTTAGAAAAAATCCAAATCTTATTATTATGTTCATCTTACTTCACAAAGTCAACGTCCAATTTTTGCAATCTTTCTTAAGAACATTATTATTATTATTATTATTATTATTATTATTATTATTATTATTATTATTATTATTATTATTATTATTATTCAACCAACTGAGAACTCGAACACAAAATTTCAGCAAGAAACTATTATAATTATAGAGAATTCTAATATGATTTATGTCCACGAGCACGATAACCTAAAAAGTGAGGTGCAAAAACCACTCTTCGGGTTAACCTCCGACGGAGGGGCGAAAAAACACTAATTCTACGGGTTAATTTCGAAGTGGGAGTTTCTTTGTTGTGGGTGGAGTTATTTTGTATTTTTGCTCTTGCTGAAGAAAAAGATCGGAAACGTCTTTTGCAGAAATTTATCGAAAAGGTGTTGCCTTTTATGCTAATTGGTAACTATACATACATGAATATTAATCAAATCTAAATAAGATTTGAATATGAAATATTAATATCTATATTAAAAGCAAACATTTAGTATTTCTTTTCGGTCAGACACACACAATTTTCTCTCTCTCTCTCTCTCTGTATATATATATATATATATATATATATATATATATATATATATATATATATATATATATATATAATATATATATATATATATACATATACACATTACACACACATATATAATATATATCTATATTATATATATATATTTATATTTATGTGTGAGTGCGTTTATTGATATCTGAATTGCCCAAATGCTGAATGACAATTTATCTTTAAATATAATTCCATATATGAAAACTATAAGGGAATATACCTTGACACTGAAATTCCACAGCATCTCCCAGCTTCTAAAAATTTCGTCCGAAATATTTCCATAAGAGAGACCACAGAAGCGCGTCTTCCCTCCATGTCAAAAATGTCAAAGAATTTCGGAGTGAATATTTTTGCGAAATGTCTCAAAATCGTTAACATTCTTTTTCCTTCCGAAACTGAACGTATTGGCCCTTCTCCCCCAATTCTCCAACGGCCACCCCAAAACCCCCACCCTCTCTTCATGCGTCTTTTGGGTTGCAAAGGTGTATAAACACATTATAGTTTCTGTACAAGGTTAAATCTGGTAATAGAAAGAAAAGAATTACCATCGCTAATTTCTGAGTTACTCTTCCACCAATGTTTCTTTCATTTTACTATCTGTGGAACTCCTCTTGCCTCTGTATTTCCTAGTCTTTTACGAAGTCGGGGGAAAGTTCCTGAACTTCTGTGAGATTCTGAGGTGATTATTTATCTGATTCATATAATACTCCTACCTTCAAGAGCAAGACCCATCAGCATCTCCACTCTTCATCTTCCCCATTTTTCTTTTAGGTTAGGTCCGCAAATTCTTTCTGTATTCATCAGACCAAAGGCTACGGGTATTCGGACTCCTTCCACATCAACCCTCACAAGATCAATAATTATATTTCTTTCCATAATTTTTCTGAATCCAAGAACAGTTGTTGGATTAAGCTGCAACTGTGAACCTGAATAAATCAATAAATCAAGATAGAGTGATGAATTAGGCTTAACCCAAGACATTAATGAATTTATTATAATGCAAATGTGGGTTACGCTTTATCAACGAATTTTACTAGCCCACGAAAGGAGGAAGCCTTAGGATTTGCCAATAAATTTTAGGAAGCCTCAGTAAAGTATGTTTGCCTTGGAGACGTCCGGGGTTTGAGGTAGCATAGCCAAAATGGTATAAGGATGAAGTAATACGGTATACTGATATTCAACCACGCCCCCATTGCACAAAATATCTTGAACATTAATTGTGGAGCCCAGACATGCTAATGCAAGGGGATTCGCTCACTTCCTATAGAAGCCTGTAAGGGACGGGGGCCTCTTTTTGGTCAATGTACCTTCCACACATTTCAAGTGGAGTATTTATCATTGAAGGTTATTACAAAAGGTAATATTAAATAGCATGCATACAAATTAAATGTTATCCTTCAGTGACAAATACCCCAAATGAAATGGGTGGAAGGCACATTGGCCAAAACAGGGAACTTGCTTTTTCCAGGCTTGTACACGAAGGACGTGAGCGTGTCCCCTTGGGTGACCAGAGGTCCCTGGGCTTCACAGTTACACCTGCAAAGAGGCCCACTTTATAAAAAAAAAAAAAGGGCCATTAGGCTTCTCTAGGAAACGCCAGGGGAACCGCGTAACACCAGGGATCAAAGATCCCCTCCGGAATCCCGGGAGGATAGCCTCTATTAGTCAAATGAATTTGATTTAGTTTTGGGAAAAGGAACACAACATAGTTCCTGCCTCTTCAAGCTCATTGAAGGGAAGGAGTCATCCTGGAGCCAACTCTAAGACTCTGGAGCCAAGGATGGATTCCGTGTTTTCAAGGAGCCTTTAAAAAGCAGGAACTTTGATGGGTGTTTTTCAAAAACTAAATCGAATCAATTTGATTAATTGCGGCTGTCCTCTGGGGACTCCTGGTGTTGCCGGGGGGCCATCTGGTGCTTCCTAAAGAAGTTTAAAGGCCCTGTTTTATAAAGTAAGCCTCTTTGCTGGCTTGATTGTGGAGCCCACGGACCCTGGTCATACGAGAGGACCTGCTCACGTCCTTCCTGTAGAAGCCTGGAAGAGACAGGGTGCCCCTTTTTGGTCAGTGTGCCTTCCATCCATTTCAAATGGGGTATTTGCCAGTGAACGATAACCTCTGTTATTTTTGTCTGCATTTCATTTGGTATTACCTTTTGTGATAGCTTTTTTGCATGTGTATAAATGATTTTGAAAGATATTGAAAAACTATCATTATTATTATTACTGGCATCCTGTTGTTGATGAGTTGACTGCAGTTCTAAGTACAAAAATATGAATGCAACAGGATGTTGTACAGGAGTTTTAACTCCAAAAATAAAAAGGACATCCGATGAAGAGACTATATGAATAAAAACAAAATAAGGAAACTGCCCCGGTAGATTCTCACCTCTCAAAAACCATCGACTTACAAAAGTACAATCATATCCTTCAATATAAATATGAGTAAGATTCCATTCAAATCCCGCGCCCTTCCCCCCTAAAAAAATCATTAAAAAGAACAATAACACCCTCCTACTTCAATCAGAGAGAGAGAGAGAGAGAGAGAGAGAGAGAGAGAGAGAGAGAAGAACAATGGGTCATTGCACACACACACACACACAGAAACAGCCACCTTCAAAAATAAAATTTACCCAATTTTTGGCCCGATGAACTCTCTAGGCTTGGATTCGAACGATTTTGGCATTGCTGGAAGTAAGTCCAATTTCGCGCCTTATGAGCAAGTTTTGAAATTGGGACTCAATTTTAGCCTTGAAATAATTAGATAACTCAAAATCATTCAAATAAATGCAAGAAAGTTAAGTAAAACGGTAATACCAAACGGCATGCATACAAAAATAAGATGTCATCCTTCTATGACAAATACCACATTTGAAATGGGTGGAAGGGAAACTGCCCAAAAAGGGGTACCCTGTCTCTTCCAGGTTTCTGCAGGAAGGACGTGAGGAGGTCCTCTTGTATGACCAGGGTACCTGGGCTGCACAATCAAGCCCGCAAAGAGGCCTACTTTATAAAACAGGGCCTTTAAGCTTCTATGGGAAGCACCAGATGGTCCCCCGGCAACACCAAGGACCAAAGTTCCTTCTGGAATCCTCGGAGGATAGCACCAATTAATCAAATTGATCTGATTCAGTTTTGGAAAAAGACACACAACAATGTTCCTGCTATCTAAAGTCCTTTGAAGACAGGGAATCATCATGGAGCCAACAATAAGTCTCCGGAGCCAAAGATGGATTCCGTGTCTTCAAGGAGCTTTAAAAAGCAGGAGCTGATTAATCATTATGATTAATCGTCATGGAGCCAACAATACTTTAAGCTTTCGTGTCTTCAAGGAGCTTTAGAAAGCAGGGGCTGATTAATTGAGGCTATCCTCTGGGGACTCCGGAGGGACTCTTTGGTCCCTGCTGTTGCCGGGGTCCCCTCTTGTGCTTCCCAGAGAAGCCCAATGGCCCTGTTTGCCGACTTTAGGACAAAGTTACATGATAACTTCCCCGCCCCCCAACCTCTCTCTCTGATTCCCTGCTCTCTTTTTTTCCTATTTTTACGTAAACTGGAAAAACTTAATTATTCGCATAATCTGATGTTACTTGGCGTTACTTTTGACCAAATGACTGATATTTTGCAGCAACTGGAAACAGACCATGTAATATTCACAACAAATCTTTTATTTCCCCTTGGTACAAATA
>NC_089789.1:29166105-29201105 GCF_040412425.1 Macrobrachium rosenbergii
AGTTGTTTGCTAAACTGCGTTAAAAAGAAGCAAAATGGCAACAATAATTAGAGTTGCCATTAAAATCCTCATTTTTCTTCGTGTTTCTTTCTAAGCGAGATATTTATCACTTTGGTTTTAACGACGCATATGAAAACTTTTTTCTTAGTTTCCTTTCACCCCCAGATAATCATCTCCATTTAACAAAACGCAATGTGTATTCGTATGTATTTTCTGCATGTTAACTTTGTGTGTAATAACGAAAGCGGACTGGTTATAACTTCAGAATGGGTGGAGTATCAAACTGTTAATATTTGTAGTCCTCCAATTATCTCTTAGTAGGACCTTACAACATATACTCAAAAACACTGTCCTTTCTATAACATGACAATCTTGAGTTTTGGGTTTGCTACTTAAGGGTAGACTCAAACACACCACTGATTAATTTATCTGTTGTAAGTATAAATATTCTTGTTTGATTTCTTGTTATTCTTACTTATTATATATATTTTTGCTCATCGTTATGGCATAAATGTATATCTGTTTTGCCCTGAGTACAGGTTTTTGTTTAGCTTCGTTTAATCTTTCTTTTTTACATATAGGTAAGCTGTTGTTTGGAGGTTGGCATAATAATAATAATAATAATAATAATAATAATAATAATAATAATTCCAAGTGCATTGTATCTATTCCATTAAAGAAATAACGAACACCCAATCCTTCACTTCATAATACCAGAGACCTACATCTCTCTCTCTCTCTCTCTCTCACTCTCTCTCTCTCTCTCTCTCTCTTTATTAGCCCAACCGGAAAATTCCCACCTCCAGACCCAGCCATGGACGATTTTCCTCCAATTATTTCCGTGACAAACATTGCTTCGAAGAGCGCTTGTTCTCACCATGAGACCACGAATTAGAACCTAAAACCGTCGAAGGCCTCGGTGACTGAAAGGTACTATACACACACGCACACATTACATATATACATAAATATATGTGTACATATATAATATATATATATATATATAATATATATATATATATATATATATATAAATAATAAATATTATATATATATGTATATATATATAGAGAGAGAGAGAGAGAGAGAGAGAGAGAGAGAGAGAGAGAGAGATCAGCATGCAATACATTACCAGCGATTTAGTGAAAATTCTTATTTTCATCCTCTAATTATTCCCACCGAATTCTTCATACCTCGCAGGACAAACCTTTCCTTCCCGATATGAAAAGAGACGGAAGAAAATCTTGAAACTTCACCCGTGTTTATTCTCTCTCTCTCTCTCTCTCTCTCTCTCTCTCTCTCTCTCTTTTCTTCTCTCTCAGTATCTTTTCTTCGGTTTTACGGTATAATGAATACGCCGCGGAAGAGTTTTAGGGTAAAGAAAGTAAGTCGCTCGTTGAACATTTTACGCATGATGATGATGATGATGATGATGATGATGATGAATTGGAGAAAATGAAAATGTAGAAGACGAAGGCGGTGAGGATGATGATGAGCATGAGGAAGGTATTGGTTATTATGGTAAAGCGATGACAAAAAAGGACGAGGTGATGATGATGATGATGATGATGATGATGATGACAGATGATCATAATGCGATGAAGGTGGGTTTGGCGAGTGTGAGTTTGAAGACCAACCGACAATGATGATGATTAAGTACAAAAAAAGAGAAACAGTAATCTTAAAGAAAAGGAGGAAGTTAAAGTAATGATGACGTTGTGGATAATGAACGAGAGAAAGAAGTGGAAACAGTAACAAGAAAATATATCTTAATGATAACGATTGTACTGAATATGAAGAATAAAAACAGTTGTCGCTAGCAAAAACCTTATCATCCAAGATGATACCACATTAGATGAAGACTGAGAAGTTGAATGGACGAAACTATTGATGAACACGACCAAAAAAAAAAAAAAAAAAAAATTCTGTAAGAAATAATACGTTAACAACACGAAAGCAATGAAAGAAATGCAAGATGATGAATAGGACAGGAAAAAAATAATTACTAAAAGAATAATAACGATCACAATGACCATAGTTATAATCGAAAATACAAACTGAGTAATGATGATAATAATAATGATTATGGGTACCGCAGAGTTCAAGTTAACAGTGTCGCTATATACAGAAAGGTGATGATTATTGTGACGATATGATGAGAATAGAACAGTAATAATGCAGCGCATCAAAATGTAAACTCATTACATGAAAACATTCAGATGGAGATCTATTATAAATGACACGTAAATTAGCAGGAAATGAATAACAACGAACAAAATGAACGCATTAAAAATGACGTAAATACAACAACTAATTATCTTGCTGGATATTACGGGGAAACAACTGTGGGCACAACAAAAAATAAAGAGCAAAAACGAAAGGGAAAAAAACTGCTTTAAAGACATTTGTTAAAAAACTATTCCACAAAAAAAATAAACCAGAGTGATGATGAACTAAAAAAAAAAAAAAAAAAAAGAGAGGCTACGGCTATCATAATGGTATCTATCATGTTAGCCATTGCCTCTTTTTTTTTTTTTATTCATCAACCCTCTGGTTTTATTTTTAAATAAGATCCACCATCCTTCTGGCTCCATTTTTAAAGCAACCGAAAATGTCCATAACGCTTTAATTATTCTCCCCATATATCCCTCAGGTATGTATAAAGGTTAAGTGATCCAGCGCTATCTCATATTTGCTAGGATAATGGATCGCTTCCTACCTACCGCCCACTAGTCCATTTCATTCTCTTAACGATTTTCTCACTTTTTTTTTTTTCAAAATTATTAGGTAACTTTTTTTTTAGGGGATACGTTTACCTTTACTGATGATAAGTACTTTTGTTGCTCTTAGAAAAATACACACATCTCTCTACATTGTAAAAACAATCTCTCTCTCTCTCTCTCTCTCTCTCAAAAATCCAAAGAAAGTTTATAAACATATTTCAATAGAGACGCACAAAAATAAAAAAGTAAGGACATATTGCATACCTCTCAGAAAGGCTTAAGTGGCGCACTGCAGATTAGGCCTAAAGCAAAAGGCTAAGCTTATAGGCCTATCTCAGTAATACAGTAGTACTAACTGCTGGATATAGACATCTACACGAATGCAATAAAAACTGTCTCTGATGTGACCCAGCCATTTAGCTAAGCTCCCTCTAATGACAGAGGAATTCCCACTATGTTGTAATTACCCTACGAATTTCGATACGTTACCCAAACACGTTTTAATTAGGTTACCAGAGTTAAAATTACGGTTAATCTTGTAGCGTTCGCTGAAGCTTAACGTTAACAATACCCTACGGACTTTTGTAGAGCTGTAATCAAATAAAGGGGAGGAATGTCCTACAGTAGAAACGGACTGGATGTTAAAATCGTTCGTTCGTTTCTCTCTCTTCCTCATATATATATATATATATATATATATATATATATATATATATATATATATATATATATATATATATATATATATATATATATATATATATCTCTGTATATATATATGTATATATATATATATATATATATATATATATATATATATATATATATATATATATAATGTTATGTCATTGTAGATAAAAGGTTTAACTGAGTGAAACTCTGACTGTGAATCATATGGAATCTAAAAGCTGTCTATTTTAAACACGATAACAATGCCCCATCAATCTTATTCAATACCGCTTGATTCTAGTAATCTCTGCATTACAAAGCATTTGAATGAACAGCTGCCTTTTTTTATGAGTTATTCTCCTCAGCAATGGAACCGTTAAGCGGTTTTTTTTTCTTCTATTTTGTATGGCTTTACATGTAAAGATACTTCGTGTGGTGGATTTCCATTCAGATAATGGAAGCATAAATGAGAGAGAGAGAGAGAGAGAGAGAGAGAGAGAGAGAGAGAGAGAGAGAGAGAGAGAGAGACAGGACTGGTTATGGTGACTTGGAAAGCTACAGAGGAATTAAGTTATTGAAAGAGCGAGGCAATATGAGGAGAAACATCGATCAGAGGGCATCGAAGACTTGCTTTTTTTACTCTTTTATTCAGCATCTTCAATATTTACATTACTTTAGTCCATCTGAGAATACATTACTTTAGTCCATCTGAGAATACATTACTTTAGTCCATCTGAGAATACATTACTTTAGTCCATCTGAGAATACATTACTTTAGTCCATCTGAGAAGACATCTTGAACTGGACAGTAGTAGCACTCGTCACAACTTCAGCAGGTAATCTGTTCGAAAAAGAAGCTATCCTTTATGTGAGGTAGTTCCCACAGTGGCTGATGCTAAAGCTCTCCAGTTCCGTTTTCCAACCGGTGGATCCAGTTTCGCGACTAATTAAGTTAAATACATGACTGTAGTCTACGATATCTGCAACTCTGAGTACCTTAGATGTTCCTGCCAACTGATCTCTTCATCGGCGTTTTTCTAGAGAGTACAAACAGGATCGCTCTCGCCTACTCTCGTTGCCAAGGTGTCTCTTAGACAGCATTCGTTTGCCCCTTCCTCTGAGTAAGGTTTAACTACTGAATTAAACTGACGTTTATCATATCATCGGATTTTCACGTCTTTCTTTCTCGCTACCAGACATTGTTCAGTTCCAGAGTTCTTTTATTCCTTACGCCGTTGAACTGCGGAACAGTCTCACTGAGGATGTTGTGCAATTGGAACATCGAAAGTTCAAGCGCAGTTGTAATGCATTACTACCCTAAAGCAATTCTCCTTTTACTTTTATAATTTATTTTTATTCTTATCTACTTATTGATTTATCTTTTTTTTCTAATAACTGATGTCTTCTTTCTGTATTCCCAGTATCTTCTGTAACTTCTTTGGAAGCTAGAATTTCAAGTCAACGGCCCTGTAGGCTTGTTCCATATTAACCGGGGTTTATCTTCCGAATAATAATAATAATAATAATGTTCCATATTAACCTGGGCTTATCTTCCGAATAATAATAATAATAATAATAATAATAATAATAATAATAACAGAAGGCTGTCTGTCACTTGTCATAACGACTCTTAGCGCGCTCAGTATACGATAACTCTCTATTACCTTTCGAAGTAGGTTACAGTTGGCATTATTATTTTTATAACCTATGTGCGTGCCACTGCATTGTTTAAAGTTAAATGACATCAGCCATTACGGAGAGAGAGAGAGAGAGAGAGAGAGAGAGAGAGAGAGAGAGAGAGAGAGAGAGAGACGGGGGTGAGGTGGGGACTGAGATTGATGAATGAGAAAAGAGAGGAAGAGCGAAATGTAGTCTTCCAAAACAACTGCACTCGAATATATTCATCTACAACAACTGAGCATTTCAGATACACACACACACATATATACATATATATATATATATATATATATATATATATATATATATATATATATATATATATATATATATATATATATATACTGTTTGACAAGGTAATTTTTTTCATTTTTAGGGGCCACACACATACATACATACACAAATATAATGCATATATATATATATATATATATATATATATATATATATATATATACATATATTTCTTCTAGTGACTTAAAATCTAATTCATTTAACTAAAACCCCGACTACGCCGCATCATGAAAAACAAAATAATAATAATACCTGTGTCAATGACCTATAAGTGGCGCAAAAAAAAGTAAAAAATGCGCCGAAGTTTCTTCGGCGCAATCAAGTTTTCTGTACAGCGTATAATGCTGTATGAAACTCTCAGCAGCGGCCCATAAGAATTTCAGACACGGCCCGGTGGTGGCCTTTGCTGTTGGCATCTATAGTGGTGCCACACGCACGATCATGGCTAACTTTAACCTTAAATAAAATAAAAACTACTGAGGCTAGAGGGCTGCAATTTGGTATGTATGATGATTGGAGGGTGGATGATCACCATACCAATTTGCAGCCCTCTAGCCTCAGTAGTTTTTAAGATCTGAGGGCGGACAGAAAAAGTGCGGACGGACAGGCAAATAGCCATCTCAGTAGTTTTCTTTTGCAGAAAACTAAAAGTTGATGAACTCGCTTTCGTCAACCAGTGAATTTACGGCAGCTCCAACCTAGTGATAAAACCCATGATGAAACAATGTTTTCATTCGTTGCAGATGCACGATTTTCCAGCGTGTGAGGACTCATTATCCCACGCCCCGGATTATACGGCCAACGCCTTAAACAGGCGAGGATGCTATAGCGGAACAACGAAAAAGAAATAAGAAAAAAAGGTATGTGGAAATAAAATAGGTGGCAATGCTAAAGAGGAAAAAGTAAAAGAAATATGGAAATAGGTGGGTATGAAAGAAAGCAGTTGGAAATGCTAAAAATAAAAAAGGAAATATACTAAAACCTAACCATGGAAAGCAATAATAATGCTAAAATGGTAAGTACGATGGGAAATTTGGGAAAACTAGATACGGGAAAACAAATAAATGATAACACTGGAAACTAAAAAGTTAAATGAAATAAAAAACAGAAAATACTGAAATGTAGGCGAAGATCATAAAAAGTAAAAAAAAGAAATAAAAAACTAAAGATGGAAAAAATGATGATGCTAAAATGGGAAGAGGAATGTGGAAAAAAACTAGATATGAAACGGTAAAAGACCGGAATCCAGGTCACAATAAACAGAATTGAGGTAAGTATGGGTGGGAACAGTGGAATTATTAAGTACACCCCACTGCAAATTTATGAGGAAATGAAATGAAAGAAAATCTCTTTGAAAATAGTGACGCTGTTGGATCCTAATGATGTTGTCACTGAAACAGACCCTTTCATGAAAAAGGTAATAAAGTAAAACAAGTAATAAAGCAAAAAAAAAAAAAGACGAAAATAAAGACACGAAATTAATATTTATGTAATAAGCCCCGGTGTTACCGAAAAGGAATAAGCTATTGAATATTTCAAATTAATCATAAACTAAAAGAGTTTGTGGAAAATTTTGTCGTTTACGCAGAACCAATGGGAACGTTATAAAAGTAAGAAAAAAACTTATGGACGTAATAAATTTAATAGGTTTTTATTAATACATCGTCTAAAAAGGATCATCTAAACAGGAGAAAATAATAAGAGGACAAATACAACAGAAAACCAATTAAGACTAACGAAGTCAGCGCCATTTCATTTTAGCCGTGGCGTCACATCTTTAGCCTCCGCGGTATGCGCCCGTTACAACGGCCCATCAACCGGTCTGTACGAGGTGATAACTGCGGCAGATAGCTTTACATTTGCATGCTGTGTCAAATACCTTTTAATCAACAAGGCAGGTGGTTACGACGTTGATCTCTCTCTCTCTCTCTCTCTCTCTCTCTCGTTCCCCTAAATATATACATTCGACGGTGTCATGTTACCATGTTACGCTTTCTGAACACGTGGTCGTCCTGTCACAGATTCATGGAATTTGACAGAATGTCGGTTTTCACTTTCCCCTTGTAGGCAGAATATTTCGCTAGTGATGTGAAAAACTCTTCTAGGAGTTTGAGTATAGATCGTTGTTTTTATTACTAATTTTCTGTTATATAAACTACTGTAATTACACCTTTTTAGCAAAACAAGAAATTCTCCGGAACATTTATACAACGGTGTATTATAAAAAAACACAATCAGTATCAAGTATATTTTTATATTATAATGCAATGGAAATGAAGTAAAATGATATCCAGTAAGTATGTTTAAGCAAAAACGAAACTCAAATAATTTTATCATTACTGTTTCCGGTTTACAGCAGTAAGGAAGGTTTTAAAAAAATATTACGCAATAAGCAACTCGTTTGTTGTTCTACATGCCTACATCATGCGTAGTATGTTGGTGATATGTGTTCCAATATTCACCATGAGTTTTAGTATAATGAGAGAGAGAGAGAGAGAGAGAGAGAGAGAGAGAGAGAGAGATAAAATTATAAACAGGTTGAAATGACGAAGCTAATGTATGTGTGTGTGTGTGTTGTGTGAGAGAGAGAGAGAGAGAGAGAGAGAGAGAGAGAGAGAATGAGAAAACGTGGTTTCTAGAACGAGACAGTCTACTTCCACCACAAATCTGATAAATTTACAAAAATAAAGTTAGCTTTTATCATCTATTTGCATTATTATACTTCACTGCTTTCAGGGGTTGTTGACTATTGAGGGCTCGTCAAAAAATTTTATGTTTCCGCGTATAATTTATCCACTAACTTATTTGCTTGTTGATTTATCTCCTTATTGTTATTCATGCGTTATTTTTTTGTCATTTTATCCCTTTTCACAAAAGGGCCTCATATTTCGGTGGAAAATGATTTTGAGGTTAATGCGTTTTAAGCGTTTCCATATGAATGTTAACTTTTGAATATCAGTGAAAATAATAATGGAGTTTATTTTCACACCAATGTTGAAATTGCACCGTAACTCTGCCAATGAACTCATCTCTCTACAGGAGATAACACAGGCGCGCATTTTTATCGCACCAAAGAGAGATTCTTTACAACAGAATATGACTCTGTCAACACACTACATAGGATAATCTTCCCAAATATGAAAATCCAACCCCCCTCCCTCTCTCTCTCTCTCTCTCTCAGGCACCATGAGGAATAACAATCCCCACCTGCTATAAGCCGATTAGCAAAACTCCGTTGCAATGTGAGTTTGCAAAATAGCAAATTCCTTCAAAGAGCCGTGAAAATGAGAACGGGTCTGCTGCGTTATCTGTTCTGCTCCTCGTCTGTCTTTAATTGTAACCCCTTTCCCGCAAAGCGTGTTAGCTCTCTTTTTGAGCACTCGCACATCACTGTTAAACAGCGTTTGAAAATAGTTATGCCATATAGTTAGGTTACCTATTAATAAATGAATCAAAATGTAAGTAACATAGAAAAAGACAAGTTGAATTACTTCCCTACTACAATGCAATTTGTATTTTAACATTTTACTTACATTTCTATCTACTTATTCATTTGTTAATTTATCCGTTTTTCTAATGACTGATCTCCTCTTTCTATATTTCTCATTACCTTCTGCTGCTTCTTTCGACTGAACACCATATTCATCAGAAGCTTGGATTTCAAGTCATCTTAATAATAATAATAGCTTATTTACAGAATAGTGCATTTTCACTGGCACAAATGATAGAAAGGGTAAGCCCCAGTAACATTACGTAGCTTCCCAAACCTTGGGCCAATATACGTCAATATACCTTCATTCTGCATGTTTGTATAAGGACTAGTAGTGAAATAAATTACTGGTCACGGGTTGAAGGACGACGGAAAATCGAAACGTGCAGTTCATTACCAGAAAACTATCTTTGTTAAACAGAAAAAAATAAATATATGTATCCACATTACGTTTTATATAGAGATAAGTGTCACGTTCTCATTCCATTTAAGCAAAACTTGTTGGGGAATTTATGCCAGGATAGCATTCTGATTCAAATTTAGGACCGTGGGTCTTCTAAACACCCGAGCCTAAGGTCTGCAATAAATTCTTCATAAGAAAAGTAATCGTTTTACGATAAATTTTCTCAATAATTTCTATAGTAAACGATACTAGTAGCACTTACAAGCCTCTCAAAAAAAAAAAATAAATAAAACACACACAAATGATGATCCTGACGTAATGAAAACTTGGCATGGGTTGAAAACAATGAAAAACTCTTTTCGTAAAGAAAACATCGTAGACGTAACCATGAATATGAAGGAATATGAAATAAGAAAAGGAATAAGTAAAGATCCATCGGCACATTGTTACTGCTTAGAGCGACAGATTGGGGGAAACTGAAAGGCAAATAGAATATCACTGTTTGGCTATATTCTCTCTCTCTCTCTCTCTCTCTCTCTCTCTCTCTCTCTCTCTGCTAATGAGCCTTATGGTTATATGTACGAAGCGGCTAATGTTTTAGTAGTTTTTTGTTCATGAGGCTCATCCAAAATTCAGCAGTTAAAGTAAGAAATGTGGCATTGATCGTTTTTTATTCCTCGCGAATAAGTCCCTGTTGATAAAAGGCTTCGTGTTAACAAAAAAACATACAACATTTACAGTCAAATATATAGCGCGTAAGCGTCTGCTTTTCCGATGCGCAAGCATATACGTGCACGCAAAAAGGAAAATACGGCCATAATGAACGCTCTAATACTCTTGAAGACTTATCAGGTCGTCACTCGTCGTTGGAAGCACCAAAAGCCAGAATATTCCTCTTTATATAAAGAATATTCCTCTTTAAATATTTCCAGAGTATTCCTCTTTATATATTTCCAGAACATTCCTCTTTACATAAATTTTCCAGTGGTGTTTCAAGGAAGCCGACTAAATTCGGCTTTCCAGGAACTGTCCTTGTTATCTGCGACATACAGCGACAGTAACGATAATTATATTTTTACAGTTCACGGTGCTCTGGTAAAAAGATGAAGAGAAAACAACAAAATAAACAGTAATTAGGTCATCTGCAAAGAGTGAATTACTGAATTCGCTTGAATTCAGTTGTTGTATGAATTTATATTATCTATATATGTTATGCATTAAAATCTCTCTCTCTCTCTCTCTCTCTCTCTCTCTCTCTCTCTCTCTCTCTCTCTCTCTCTCTCTCTCTCTATATATATATATATATATATATATATATATATATATATATATGTGTGTGTAATAAAGTGTTAAATGGAAAGGAATTCGGACTATATTGTAGACCAGGGCGGGGCTGGCAAGTTAGGTCCTATTTATATTATTATTATTATTATTATTATTATTATTATTATTATTATTATTATTATTATTATTATTATTATTAGGCAAGAAGTAACCCTACTTAAAGAGTAGGAGCCTAAAAGCAAATAAGCCTCAGTAATTAATGTATAAACTATTGCAGATGAATAAAAAAAATGAACAAACATGCTAGAAATGAGAAATGTCAGCCTGCTCAATAAAAAAAAACAAGTAAAACGTTTTGCGCAATCAGGTTTTCTGTACAGCCGCTACGGCGTATAATCAAGGCCACTGGAAATAGATCTATCTTTAAATTGGTCCAGTATAATAATCATGAGCTGCGGCCCATGAAACTTTAACCACGGCCCGG
Source organism: Macrobrachium rosenbergii (assembly GCF_040412425.1). Classification (NCBI taxonomy): domain Eukaryota; kingdom Metazoa; phylum Arthropoda; class Malacostraca; order Decapoda; family Palaemonidae; genus Macrobrachium; species Macrobrachium rosenbergii. Next base: position 29,177,133 of record NC_089789.1, read on the forward strand.
TGGTGGTTTATTCTATATCGTTGCCACAAGCACGATTGTTGGCTAACTTAATCTCAGATAAAATAAAAACTACTGAGGCTATAGGGCTGCAATTTGGTATGTCTGATGATTGGAGCGTGATGATCAACATACCAACTTGCAGCCCTCTAGCCTCAGCAGTTTTTAAGATCTGAGGGCGGAAAGAAAAAGTGCGGACAGAAAAAAGTGAGCACAGAATAAAGTGGGGACGGACAGACAAAGCCGGCACAACATTTTTCTTTTACATTAAACTACAAATTGTATTTCTCGCAATTTGAGACTTATAAAGTTCCAATGATTAAACCTTATGATTAAACTATCCCAATATTTTGTTGTTGCTACTAAAAAAAAAAAGCTTCTCGAAAACTATGTGGTATTAAGTAACAAAAGAAAAGGCAAGAACGTTAGAATTAACTGCATATCTAGTACCACGTGGCACAAGGTATAGTCTAGGTAGATTTTAATGGGAAGCCTGAGAGAAACATACGTAATACAGGGACTAAAGAACAAATTTACACTAATGTGCTGAAACCGATAATGGTAAGATGTCTGTGACATGATACCTTATGTAGATGCTGACTTGACTTACAATCAGTCTTCCTAAAGGAAAATGGTTTGCAGAATCTCACCTTCTGCAAGGACATTACATATTACAGTACTTACTCGTTCCTAATGAACACCATATTCTTTTGGAAGCATGAATTTCAAGTCAATGGTTCCTGTGAGCTAGTTCCATATGAGCAGAGTTCAACTTCTAATAATAATAATAATACTAAAATAATAATAATAATAATAATAATAATAATAATAATAATAATAATAATCAATACGATACTTCCGTCTGGAAAAAGCCATCTCGAAAAGAAACAGGTATTCTACATCACTCAATGGCAAGATAAAAATTATATAAATGGTATGATGCCCTCACCTGGGATTGACCTTTAAAAGACTATGGGGGTTTAATATCAATGCACATAGTGATATCATTAACCAGCGATATATAAATTCTTGACAATCTTCTATACTAGATTAACGATGCATTTGGTAACCTCAGGTCTTTCACTCTTTTCACTGTAAAACTGAAAACAAAGGCTGTAATGCTACATTAAGGCGCCATTCGTCTGTTTATTGATTTTCTTTTATTTATCTGATGGCTGGGAACCCATAAGTTTTTCCAAACCGGTCTGACCATTTTAATAATATAACAATAATAATAATCAATCACCTTGAGTTCAAAAGAAAAAGCTGTGTAACCGTCCCTTCCACAATTAGTGCACATGAGCACTTGTGATGACATAAAAGTAAAGTCATTATTTATCTTTCCCTTTCAGCTTCGCATCAGTGTAAAAAAAAAGAGGAAAAAATTGGATAGAATTCCCGTCAGTCTGATAAAGGGGCGAAAACACCGCTAATCCTTGCATTACCTCGCAAATGAGAGGGAAAGGTCAACTTCCTTCAAAATATCCTCTTTGTATTTCCACTGAAGCTCTAACTCGACAGGATATCATCCATTCAAAATTAGGATCCCGGATTTTCGACTTGAAAGGCACCCGAGACCAAAAACTCAGCGTCCCAACAAATTGACAAAACGAAAGCCATGGCAACCTCAGTGCAGCAGCGTTTGGTCTGGTCAATATCTGGATGGGTGACCGTCTAGAAATATCAGACGGTCTCAGTGTATCCTGGTGTGATTGCTTAGAATTGTAAGGGGTAGCACCTGGAGACTCTCTCGCTAATGGAAAGAGAATAATACAATGTGCTATACTATATACTGTGTGTATGTGTATATATATATATATATATATATATATATATATATATATATATATATATATATATATATATATATATATATATATATAAGTTAAAACTTAAGTATACCTGTTTAATCCAGACCACTAAGCTGATTAACAGCTCTCCTAGGGCTGGCCCAAGGATTAGATTTATTTTACGCGGCTAAGAACCAATTGGTTACCTAGCCACGGAACCTACAACTTATTGTGGAATCCGAACCACATTATAGCGAGAAATTAATTTCAATCACCAGAAATAAATTCCTCTTATTCTTCATTGGCCGGTCGGAGATTCGAACTCGCGGCCAGCAGAGTGCTAGATGAAAACGGAACCCACTCGCCCAACGAGGAACTATATATATACAGTACACATATACATCCTAAATGAAGCGTCTTCCCAACTCCGGGCGGCTCCCGTGGGAGCGCGTATGAAAGTACAAATACGCAAGTACATATTTCATGAGCCAACGCAACACGCCTCCTCAAAATGTGCTGATGCTCCACCACTGCGCTGCTAATATCTGAAATGCAGATGAGGAGGAACGTGGCGACGATTATACTGATGAATCGGTGTAGGCGAAAGAGGAATGAAATCAATACGTGATTAGAGCGTACAACATCAAAGGTCACTTTGAACCAAATTAAAGGGGACAGAGTGGAATGAAACGACACCGAATGTCAACAAATTGAGAAAATAAGAAGAGGCCGAGCAGGTCCTCCTCTCGCCAACAGGATGTGAGGGTTTGAGCCATGGAGGTAAAATTAGGATTTCTACTTATGATTTATCGAGGGGTAACTTCACAGACTCAGCTCGGATTGGTAAATGTGACGCGGCATCGTGATGAAAATATTTTCATTAATGATTACATAGAGATATTTAAAAAAAATGTTTTACTTGATAAAAAAAACACGAAGAAATAAAAAAAAAATTTACTCGTCTTACCCGACAGAGAGAATCATCAACTGTACAGGTGTAATGCTACCTTAGAATGTAATTCCTTTTAAAGGAATTTAAAGTAAAACGAATATTTTATTTCACTGAAAATCATAAAAAAATATCAATTGCTACATGGAAATAATTCCTTATCAAAAATGCTGAAAACTATACCACACACACACACACACATTTAATGCGTTATAAAACTACTTCTAATCACACTGAAATACTTGTGAATCAAAGCATTTAAAAGGACTGGATTTGAAAACATAAAACCATCGCTAGCTACAAAGTAATACCTCTGCACCTATTCCGTTTGAAGCTGTATAGAGTAAATAAAAAAAATTTCCTGATTAACGCCATAATCAACACTATTGCAGGGTACACCGGTTGGGGCTTTATTTCAATTACAAACGCAGAATACCAGGGGGCACCCAGCATCATTAGAATTAAAAGTGACCTTTCCAGCGCTCAAAAGGAGAGAGAGAGAGTGGTATAAATCAAAGCAAAATAAGTGTATAGAATTAGCTGGCTATCTTCCCGTTCCCAAAGACCAACATGCTGCAAGCAAGCACTCATGCCTGCAAACCCACTCAAACACACCCAGACACGCAAGGGAATCCTTATACATTACATAGCAACAGAAAAGACCTCAAAGAAACCATTAAACGTAGATGACATAAAAAGGACAAAACAGATTATTGCTCTAAGGGACGAAATGTAAATTCAGACTGTCTCGGATGGTTGGCGAATCCAGAGGTCCACGTTAAGCTTCTTATTCAGTTCTACACATTCTACACATTATCACCTACAGATCGTACTGTACTGTGCGAGGCTGGTTTAATCGATACTGACCAAACACCAGTTCAGGCAGAATCTGGTTGCAGATATCAAAGCTGGTTGATTTGAATGAGGGCGCAGGAGTGGAAGGAGCGTAGGGGTACGGGAGAAAGAACAAAGGGTAACAAAAGGATACCAGTGTATGAGAATACGTCGCGTGGAGAGTATTTGCCTAAGGACAGAGTCAAAAGGCGTACAGAGGGAACGGGCGTATGAGGGATATTACAGATTAACACTGGATAACGAATGAAAAGCATGTTTGTAGGACTAGTATGGGAGTGGGGATATTGGATGTGGGTTACGGGCGCAAGAGAGAAATAGACGATGGTAACATAGGATGGAGGTCACGGGCGTAGAATTCTAGGTGGAAGGCAAGTTTATTTATGAAGGCATGGACTTGGGAGTGAGTAGCACACCCAATAAGTGAAGGGCGTAAGGGGACCGAAGATATTACAGTTTTGGCAAATAGGCGAAATACTCTACAATGAAAACTATAGTCGAGAAGATCATTGACTTCGCACTGGTGATGCTGAAAGCGTTCGAATCATCATGCTGAGACGCGCCTTTAAGGAAGATATATTTTTGTGCATTTCATAAAAATCGCCAACCTCGGAGTCTAGTGCCCAAGTTTCAGTAAATATTCCTGACTTCCGTTTAACCGCATTCCCTTTATCTGAACCTCCTTCTCCGTCCTCGCTCATCTAAACGTCATGCTCTGTGAGCATCAAGGCCAAAGGCCTTCGGTAATTTCTAAGTCAATTGTATTGTACTTTCTTTTTCCCTCTATAACCTCCTCTTACTTCTAAATCTATGTCCAGCCCTAGTTTGCCCCATGAGTTGCCAGGTCTCGTGGTTTTAATATTCAAATGCTATCCCCTATTACCCTTTCGTTTAATTAATTAATACAGGTATGACGATATCGGATGATTGGTGTAAACTGTCTGCTTCCCCGAACGCTTCTATTTTACGAAAAAGTAATGTTCATATTTCATCGCCCTGTTACCTCACGGAACTCTTACGTCATTAAAATGTCAAGCTTTGTACACAACTGAACTGTTCTTGTTTGCTTTTATTTTTTTCATGGTGCCAGGTATCGGAAAATACTTCATGGCTAAATTGCATTTCACAGTTCTAACAATACCCACTTACATTTCCATGAACCTCCGACTCACGTCGATGATTAATTCTGTAAAGTGGCACAGGAATTTGCTCCTGACTTGTGCATATGACGAACACCAGTTAACAATATTTCCGTGAAGATGCTACAGTTCATAGAGTTCGCTCATTAATCAGTCACGTTTCGTACTTCCATTTTCCATCTTGTTGAAGCATTCTAGTTGGTACAATCCCTTTTTCCACGTATCATTTTAGGCATTTAGCAGCTCCAGTTCCAGTGATATCTAGCGATAAAATAAAAACGTTTCTTCGTCACTGCAAGACTTCTAAGTGGCCCTTGACTCTCCTTCGTTCTGATTTGTCACTCCCGACAATTGACACTCGGAGTTCCAGTGATAGTCGAGGGAATTTTCAAAACGTTTCTCAATCATTCAAGTCTTCCTAAAACTCTCGTGACACTTCCTCGCTTAAGTTCGGAAGAGAAATTCCATTAAACAGTCAGCCGAGGGGCCATAAATCACTGCTGTTCAGCAAGACACAAGACACTTGCTGAGGACGATGAGACAGCGGCTGAAATGAACAGACTGCCTGCAACTGATCATGCCTGACCTTCAAGTGATCCAAAGAGTTAAGGGCATCCGGATAATTCTGTTTTAATCTATAATATATATCAGTTTTATATACAAATGATGTATGGATTTGTACCGCAAAATTGTAAGTTATTGTGTGGTCTCAGATCACATGAAATAATATAAACCAGCAGCTTTGCCATTCACTCGTATTTTCATTTCGACTGTATTCTAGGCAAAACTATAACTCAGGATTCATGGCTATTTATTAATAACACAACATTACATTATCATTTCATTTTAGGGAAAAAAAATACCTCGCAACGAATGACCTGAATAAAACAGCGAAACCTGACTGACGTAATAATTTCATCCCTTCCTGTTTGCACGCGCGCATCCGGTCATCATTTCTACCTGCTCAGGTGATACTTTCACCTAGTTCATCTAATGCCCTCCACCTGGACCGTAGTATTCTAATCGAGGTCACCCCATACACCCTGTGTGTTTAAGCAGCCGTGCGCTATTTCAACGCTTGTGTTCAAGTTGCCGTGTGTTATTACAGTGCTTCCGTTTAAGCAGACTTGTGCTGTTTTCACGACTGGAGCTTTTGAGCGAGACCTGTTTTATATTTATTCTCTTCTTGTTTGTATTCCATTTCAGCAGAGTTGAAGTTCCTGGATGTTCTTCAAAAGGAACCCCATCAGAGAATCCTTTGCCAGCGTTTGGTTTTAATTCGAATGAAGGTAACCTTCATCTGTTTTGTTTTTGTGGAAGCGTTACCACTACTACTACTACTACCACCACCATCCCCACCACCACTACTACAACTACTACTACTACTACTACTACTACTACTACTACTACTACTAATAATAATAATAATAATAATAATAATAATAATAGTATACGCTGATTCAAAAGCTGAAATCCTACAGCCGCCCTTAATACTGGAATCCTTCCTTATGCGGATTCTGATAGAAATATCTTGAGCTTGCTTTTAGTGATGGAATCCTTTATTTTCGTTACGCAGTGTGTGTAACACTGGAAACGTTCCGTCTTTCTGCATCAGAATTCTAATAATCCTGCGTAATCATCACATCCTGATTCTCAAAATGAAGTCCTTAACACTAAAATAGAAGTCAGGTTTTAATCCAAGATAATCAACTCCACTGTTGATCCAGATTTTATAAGTGATTCTCCCTCCTGGAATGCCATATCCTGATATTTTAATAGTTGAATTCTATAACCCTGAGATTTCTTAATTAATAAGAACATTCTGCACCTTTCACGTATCTTGCATATAACTTTGAATCCTGTTTACATCCTGGTCCTAACTTTTCTGAAGGTAGCAATCCTACATATTCGTCATATCTTGATTCTAGCACTGAAACTCACCTACCGTACACCGGAGTCAAAACCTGATTCAACGACAGAATCTTAAACTAATATTTAACAACGAGCTTGTTAGAGCACGCTACGCGCGCTGGAACCCGGCGCTGCTGTCTCCCCTGCCCTCCCGATCCCCTACCTATCCCGCCCCCCTACCCGGGGCGGACAAACAGGTTTGCAGGAGGAGGGTGGATGTTTCCCCTACCCTCCCCGTACCCCTACCTACCCGCAAAAACCAGTATGCAGGGGGTGGGTGGCTGTGTCATGTCTCCCCTACTGTTACCCGGATTTTATTATTGTAGATGCTAAACAAGAATTCCTACCCGCTGTCAGGTTATATATGTATTCTATTATCCATATTCCTCGAGTTTATTCATTATAATGGAAGTTATATGTTTCTGAATAGAATAACGAAATAAGAGTCTAATATGAGAGAAGAATGGAATTAAATAAAAGAGAAAAGGGAAACACTAATTAGCTCCTACCTGCTACATGATTTGTCTTCATAACTGCAAAGGCGGTGATGGAATTTACAGGTGGACAACATTTTTCATTCGTCGCATTTCTATTGACCCTACAAACAACCACAACAACAACAACAACAACAACAACAATAATAATAATAATAATAATAATAATAATAATAATAATAATAATAATAATATTATGACCAGGTAATCTCACCTGGAAATAGACGATAAACCTCCTCTTTGGGGATTTCTCGGTTTGGCAATCACAAGCCAGCGGGTCATATCCCAAAGGGAAGGTTTGTCTTTATCAATAATTATAACAACAAGAATAATATAATAATAATAAAAAAAAGAGGTGGGGGTGGGGAAATTAAAGGAGAGGAGATCCACTGCACTGAGAAGGATAGAGCAGCCAAAAAAGTTATAGCAACTGGGAACACAGAAGTAAAGGAAAGAATCTCAGCGCAAAAAATAACGCAAGAAGAGAGCGCATACACCTGCCAGAGCTGAAGAATTGCAAAAAGCTTCCTAGGTCGGCATCCATAACCTCGAAATGTTACAATGTTACTGAAATACACGAGCAACGTTTATCGATTTGGGGCACAACGGGAATAATAACAAAACATTTTGACAACTGAAGACTGGATTTTTATTGAGTAATGCAGACGGCTTTCTTTGACTGACTTCCTCCAAATGATTAACTTATAACAGATATCAATGGATATTTGGTTGATTTTCTGATAAGAAAATCAATCAAATATTCATTGATACTTGCCAATACTTAACCACCTGACTAGTTTAAACTAAATTTCAACTATTCGCCTATTAGTTTTCACCCTATACTGTCAATTGACAGAAAAACCGACGGCAAACCGAACCAACAAGCTAATTTCCTTGACGGACGTGAAACGAAGGTAAACGCGCCAAGAAATGCGAGAGAAAAATCTTCAATTATATATTATCACCCTGCTTGAATATTATTAAACAAGCTCTTAAAATATCCTCTCTCTCTCTCTCTCTCTCTCTCTCTCTCTCTCTCTCTCTCTCTCTCTCTCTCTCTCTCTCTCTCTCTCTCTCTCTCTCTGGTGACATTGGTCAATCTCAAGGCAAAAAAGTAAAGTTCGTATGTAGAAAAAACAAGCTTGTATCTCTAGAATAAACAGAATAAATACTTCATACCGTAGAAAGTAAACCAAGTGAGTAAACAAACAAAAATCACCACTTGTACCCAAACCACAGAACGATGCTTGTAGCTAGAAAGAATTATAAATTACCAACTCAAAAAGAGGGGAAAGCATACTATAAACAAAGTCAGTACAGTATACTAACTTAAAATACTGACGGGCAAGTTCGCTGGTAATTCAGAACAGAGAAAACAGATAGATCTTGTCATTACATGCAACAGATAACATAAAAAAAAAGAGTGAGAGTCTGATTAGTTAACCGTGACAAGTGAGGATTTATAATGCAAGGAAGGACACCAATGTGAAAGAGGAAAGAGTTCTCTTGATTAAAAGAAAAAAATTGCATTTAAGGTTGAAGCGAACGGCACCAGCACCACTACCAATTAGGTCTATGAATGAAATGCTTCACTCTGGGCAAAATGAGCTGCTGAATGCATGGCTGAAAACACCAAATTCACAGTGAAAGAAAAACCCTAATTACAATGAGAGGAACGCTTCCATCATCATCATTATCAGCAGCGGCAAATGATTTGCCAACACGCTTTCAGCTAACTGCTGGGACATCATTTGTAAACGAACTTTCAAATTGCATGTTGTTTATAAACACCTTCAAAAGAGTTTTACACGTTAGAAAATGTAATGTGCTTCTGAAATGGATATATACCTCAGTTTACGTTTAAATGATGCTGGAGGAGGCGACGTAGTTTTCAATATGTAACTAAGAAAGAGTAAAAGCATTTTCACGGGTCGCGCATTTGTTGTAAAGGTCCTCTGGCTGGGGGAATTTAAACTACAGCTGAAAAGCCTTGCCTCTCCGGTGGAAAGAAACGAATTGCTGTTGGTTAGTAACGGAGGACACTAAGAGCAAAAACTCTCATTCAGGGAGATCTCATACCTTTAAAGTCTCTTTTCCCAGGGAAAATATTTAAAAAAGGCAACAAAGATTGCAAGGTCCCTTTTTTGCTGTATTTTTTGGCACTTCCAACATATGTTGATTTCCATAAACGATGAAATGTGAGGCGGAAGTTTTCAGAACCACGTATTTATGTATGTATGTTTGATATGTGTATATATATATAATATATATACATACATGTATGTATGTATATGTATATATATATATATATATATATATATATATATATATATATATATATATATTTTGTGTGTGTATGCGTGGATCTTTTGTTATCAGAGTCATTACTTTACCAAGTAAGAATACTGGAAAGATTATGTATTTTTCCATGAATGAATCACTAATTTTTCTTTGCAGAGCTCTCTCTCTCTCTCTCTCTCTCTCTCTCTCTCTCTCTCTCTCTCTGCTAAAGAAAAACTAAACGGCACAGAAATGTCACTTAGAGAAAGAAGGTCTATAAGTATTTATATTCCCCTTCAGCATTTCCACGCAAGGAACCTCTCCTGAATTCCGTCTTTTCTCAAACTCCTAAATAACTTGCGTAAGCAAAATCACGTGAATGAACTTGGCCTCACAAGCCACTTATTCAGAGAATCCTATGACTCTCGCAAATCCTTAATATCACTTAAGTATAGGGTACTTAACAAGCTTATTCATAATTCAGTAAATACGAACCCACGACCACTCATTTCACTTTCGAGGTTTCATCGGTTGGGGTTTTTCGGTGATGAGGTTTGGGGTTCAGTTACTGGAAGCTTTAAATGACTTAATCTTATTTGTACGTGGTCAGTAATCCAAGCACGGTGTTTGTGTCTGATTTCATCTGAGCCTGGTCTGAAGTTTGTTCCATACGATGGCGTACCTTTCTGGTAACTGCACATATATACTCGTATATACACATACACATACATACACACCCATACCGCCACCCACACACACACACACACACACACACACACACACACACATATATATATATATATATATATATATATATATATAATATATATATATTAGTATTTAACCGTTCCTCTCTAACAGCAGATGGCTCCAAAGAAATCCAACAGCACAACAGTCTTTGACGCATTCACACTTTAACTGCTGAAACGTGAAATGAACACGCCATGCAGAAAACTTACACACCATTAGTAGGTTCATGCTCCTCCTACTCAGGAGTTCATCAGCAGCGCGTCGAAAACCCACGAATACGCACTGCGTCATTCACCTCTGTCTTCTAAGCCCCTTCCTTTCCATAATATCTCATTCCGCTATCTACCCAACCAACCTCGGTTCTTTCTCTTCTCCCCCCTTCCTCCCACAATTTCAAATTGCATATACTCTTTTCATCAACGTATCGTCCCCATTTTTTGCCATAGGACCAAATTATCTCAACAACGCTAAATCTTAACCAATGTATCTCCACACTTCTTTCATTTTCAGTTTTTCTTATGCCATATATATCATGCAAGCAACTAGTGTGTATATATATACCCATGTATATACATATATATATATATATATATATATATATATATATATATATATATATATATATATATATATATATATATATATACAGACACATATATATATCATTCACCGAAGTCATGAAGTACCACCTTCAAATCAGCAGCAAAATACAGAACTTACCAGTGAATTGTGTATCTGGTGGTCAGTCGTCTGTGGTGGGCCTGGTGGCACAGGATATGGGGATAGCAACCTCAGCTCCCTCTAATATAAGGGGAAAAGGCGAGCAAGATAATATAATATAATATATATATATATATGTGTGTGTGTGTGTGTGTGTGCAGCATGAACACATGGCAAAGCAGAAATACTCTGAAGGACTGCAGCGGGGAAAAAATTATTAAATCAGGCGAATTTAAAGCTAACAGCCGCAACCATAAAATCATAAAATATTTTTTGTACTGAGTCCATAAACCTGGACGAGGGAACTCTTTGGTTCATATGAGTGTGACAGTAAGCACTGCATTAATCTTTAAGTTAGGTTAACTTAGGTTAGGGTATAGACTGTGGGCATACCGAAGCTCAAGTTTTTTCTATATAGTGCACGTCAAAGACATCGAGATAGTTAGAGTACTTTTACACTCTACGTTAGTTTTGGTCAGAGTTTGGGCTTACCATGTCTCCAGTTTCCTTCGAAATTTCCCAGACCTTAAATTCACTGTATATTTATTTCATATAAAACCAACCCTGACATTATACAGTGTCGTTACAGAAGATTCGACATCAAAAGCATCTGAAATAGAAATTCAGATTGACGTCACCTATGCTGACGTCATCACTTGGCTGAAAAATGACGTCATCAATTTCCAGCGTCTTTCCGTACGTATTTTTGCAGGACTCGTGATTGCGCAAATTAAAACGATGATGAAAGAAGAATAAAATTACATTTATTATGAAAGAAGAATGAAATTACATTTATTACGGATGACTTTATATAGGGCTGGTCTTCTGTCAGCACGGCGATTCTCTCTTAAGTAACTCATGAGAGGTCAATGTTGTCTTATATTTTCCTTATTCTTATTCCAATAAATGAGTTTCAGTTGTGTAAAAGGATTAATATAAGTAATTTCATGATCGCACACAGCAGCAACTACTAGGTGTAAAGAGGACTTTCAGTCTCATATTCTCATATTACGAAGCCTCCCTAAATATGCAAATATGATATGCATGAATGAGTGTCGGAAATGAAACGAGCTGCAAAAACGAGAATAAGTTTTGCAATGCGGTAGCCTAAATATGCAGAAATTACACACAAACACACGCGCACGCACACACACACACACACACACACACACACACATATATATATATATATATATATATATATATATATATACATACGACAATAAAATTACAAATGCATGCAACAGTTAAAACGGACATTATTTACTTAATAATGAAAATCTTCCGGCATTATTTCAGTGAATGTAAGATTGGATTAAAAAAACAAAAAAATGATGCGTTTATGTGAATTCTTAACAAGGCGCCTTAATGAAAAAAAAGAACACAAACAAAAGCAGCTCAACAAACACCAGGGAAAGATCAGCAAAAACGATGACCTAAAGCAATTATGTCACCCGCGAACAAATTTCAAATTTATGACAGATCAAATTCCAGCGCTGAGACGCGAAGTATTGCGTTGCAACAATTTATCGTGATCTTCCGCTATTTGTCAGAACTCTCGCAAACAGAGGAAAGCAGGTTGCGTTGTCATGGGGCGGTGGGGAAAGGAGAGAGCTTTGGGGTGTTAGGAGACCATGGGGTTGGGGAGAGAGAGAGAGAGAGAGAGAGAGAGAGAGAGAGAGACTCTAGCTGGCAGGAACTGGTGGTAACGCGCCTGATTTTGCCGTCCAAGTTCCAAATCGCAACAAGTGACTTCGAAGTAAGACAAATGACTATCGATATCGATCTTTGTAAAGTGAAATACCAAGGGTGGAAAGCGCCTACGCGTAATTCTCTCTCTCTCTCTTTATCTCTCTCTCTCCCCCTGACATACAACCGACTGACACTCTTTTTACTGAACGTGAATACTATGACTTTCATGAGTGAACATCGCCCCATCCACCTCAACCCCCCTTCCCTCTCTCTCTCTCTCTCTCTCTCTCTCTCTCCTTTATGACCTTGTTTCAATCCGGGACATTAGTTGGCTTCCTCACATCGTCAGTAAAACCACCAACACTACTTCCTCACCTCCTCCTCCTCCTCCTCCTCCACGACACCTTGTCAATAACCCCCTCCCACTCTTGACACCCTGGCCCCTACCCATTTTTTCCTCTCTCTCTCTCTCAACTCCTCACCACAGGTGTTGTACTCAGCTAGCGACGCGCAATCGATAAGTACACACAATCGGGCTTTACTACGTACGACGTGAGGGGCGTGATCATTATCACGGGTTGGAAAAGGTCGCATACGTCAAGGAGGCGTTTGGAGATCTCTCCTTATGTGAGGAGGATATCAACATATTAATGTATACACCATTTATGTATATATGTATGAATATGTATATATAATTATATATATATATACATACATACACACACACATATATATATATATACTGTATAACTATATGTATATATACATATATATACATATGTATGTGTGACATAAAAACACCGTATCTTGCTTCTAAGTTACCTACAGTAGGATCCACAATAATAATCTTGATTATAGAGACGAGATGTACGAGTATTTGTAAAAATATATACAGTTTATAACTTTCGTCAATCCTTCTGTGAAACTGATCAAGTTCACAGGAGGATGGACGAAAGCTTGAAGCTCTGTACATATTTTTACAAACACATTCCGTCTTTATTATCAAGATTATTACTGTGATTCTACAGTAGATATATATATGTATATATATATATATGTGTGTGTATGTATGTATATATATATATATACAGTATATATATATATATATATATATATATATATAAATATATATATATATATATATATTATATATATGTATATATATGTATATATATATATATATATATATATATATATATATATATATATATATATATATATATATATATATATATATATATATATATATGGGCTTTAACTGGCATTGCTGTATTTAGAAATACCTGAATAATCTTTCATTATTGATAAACTTTTTAAGCAGGTCAGACTGCGTCAATTGGTACTTACTAACAGAACCTGATCACAAATTATCAGTGAGTCACTGAAGAGTCCCATATGAAAATGGTTAATCTTGAAGCCTTATAAAAATGGAAGAAAAGTGTAAAATAAACTGAAATATACAACCAGAGAAGAGAGAGAGAGAGAGAGAGAGAGAGAGAGAGAGAGAGAGAGAGAGAGAGAGAGAGAGAGAGAGAGACTAATGGATATATTTGTTAATGACATCCTACAGTCTACACGTATGCAGTATTTCAAAAATTTCCCAGCATCTCTCAAAGTGATTTTCTAAAGTACACAAATTCAAAACTATTTCATATGCAGTTATTTGCCTTTTATTAACTGCTAGCCTCTCCTACTTCATAAAAGCAGAGATGTATCACAATTTGTGCATATTTTTTGATAAAGGATTCCAGTAACTCTCATTTTTAAATAAATCAAGAGGAGTTACTTATTTATCAAGAGTCAGAAACGGACCTAAATCCAGACTGATATTGGTAGACGGAAAATCTGAGAAAAATGTTTTACCAAAACATATGCTCTCTCTCTATGTAGGTACGTAGATATATATATGTCTGTGTACATATATACGTATATATATCTTTACCTATCTATGTATCTACCTATATTATATATATATATATATATATATATATATATATATATACATATACACATACACATAATACATACATACATATATACATATATAAAGAAGTGTCTTTATCTCGTGATGAGAATGGAGAACGATAAGGCCTTTGGAAAGGCGAGGCCTTCAATTTGTCACGTCGGGGATTGAGGGGGGGGGAGGGGTCGCCGCCCAGCTGGCAGGACGAGTGGACGACGTGAAAGTGGAAACTGCGTTATAACAGGTCAGTCTCAATAACTATTGAGAAATACGTGGATAAGATGGAGTAGAATGGCGGAGATGTGTACAGGAGCCAACGCGCTGCCGATGAGCTTTCTTATGTACATAATTTACCAGTAAAATGTTAATTGTTGTAATTATTGTCTTCTTAATTTCTCCGGCATTGTTCCAGCAAGATTCCCTGCCCAAAGAGAGCCCGTAATTGTCTTGGGGTTTAAAGGGAATAAGTGGTCTTGTGTGGACCTCAAGACCCGGCTCACCCGACCTATATGTGATTAAGACCTTTACCTTCTGGCGTTAACTATGAATAATGAAATACTTGCAGAATGACATATGAAACTTTACATCAAACTATTTAACGCTGGGACGGCTTTGTCCTTTAATGTGTGTATGTATATATATATATATATATATATATATATATATATATATATATATATATATAAATATAATCTACATATACATATATATATAATCTATATATATATATATATAATCTATATATATATATATATATATATATATATATATATTATATATATGTATTTATATATTACTACATACATATGCATTTATATATATATGTATATATATATATATATATATATATATATATATATATATATATATATATATATATTCAGTCAAACGACATTACTGTAACATCAGTCTCAGAGGCTCGGTTCTATCACAGGCTAATTTAATCCTCTCACCACTAATCGCTTTCCCCGTTTCAATATGAATTGCCATTTATTGAGTGGCGGTATTATAGTGTTCCATCTAGGGCAACATTTGGCATTTACATTTACTTTTATTCCACTTTTTATTCCCTTCAGGTCTGCGCAAGATACAGACATAAAAAACAGAGTTAAAAAACATAAGTATTCCCTTTTTACCGATGGAATAAAACAGAGTTCCGGGGGTTAGGTGACAGAGAGAGAGAGAGAGAGAGAGAGAGAGAGAGAGAGAGAGAGAGAGAGAGAGAGAGAGAGAGAGAGAGAGAGAGAGAGCGTACTTGCAAAGTGAGTTTTGAAATATTCACTAAGATTAATGCTGTGTATAACAAAGAAAAAAGAAGATAGATAGATACATGAATAATAGATTATGAACGAATAGATAGGTCGATATACACATACAGGTATTGACAAAAATGAAATACCGAAAAGGTCAAATAACGTTAGGCGTGTAATAAAATGCTTTACAGCGATCTGCACTCACCTAGTTTTAGTAAAAAAAAATTCTCACTGGTATGAATGGACGCCTACATGTAGAAAAGTATACGTAGAGGAACTTTAAAATAAGCTATTGTAAATATTGTCGCTTCCAGTATACACAATAAACATAGACTCTGGGACAAGTTCATGCAGTTTATATTGGTAGATTATATGTTTCCAAGAGAAAACACGCATGGGAACACTACTTTGCTTACATAAATACACACACACACATATATATACAGTATATATATATATATTTATATATATATATATATATACATATATATATATATATATATATATATATATATATATATATATATATACATACATACATACATATATATATATATATATATATATATATATATTGTAAGGCCTATCGATTTCTTTGTCCTTTACTTATATTTCTTCAGTCTGCTAAGTAAACGACAAGAAGTCGAAAAGGCCTTGCAGTACGCCATTGTTTCTCTTCCTTCGTGGATTTTTCTATATATATAATATATATATATATATATATATATATATATATATATATATATATACGTACATACATACATACGTGGACTGTACGTGAATTTGTAAATCCTACTGTTCGTCGTCCACGACAGCAAACTCGAAAGAAAAATCAAATTAAATATTTTATACCTTTTTTCGTTCCATTAGATAGAAAGAAAGTCCACATCCTAAAAAGAATGTATTTTTTTTTTTATTTTGCAAACTGAAAACCTAATCCCTCACTCGAGGATTGTTTCCAAAATTGCCATCAATCATTTTATGACAAGCTGTCAGACGCTGTCGGTTAAGATACACTATTATCTGATCAGTTTACCGATCTCAGATAATCTCATTCGCCAATTAGGCGATCCGCGGTCGGGTGTCCTCCTACCCTCCTTTGGTTGTCAAGCTGAAATGGAATCTATTTGTATTCGAAGTCAATAGCAAACTATAGATACAAAACCATTTCCTGAAACCTAACATAAAATACGCCAATTTCTGAAGTTACATCCCGTGACGTCAGCTGCTATGAACTAAAAAACACTGACGTCAGACGTCAGTTTCTATGAACTAACATGCATTGACGTCCTGTTAATTTGCATGCATCGATGTCAGCTTTTGACAAAATTTTACTTTATTATGAAGAAATGAGGGTAAAAGTAAGTCTAACAGTACAGTAAGAGAAATTCGCTTTTAGTTCCATGCTTTACTTTTCAGCGAAAAGCCAAAAATTTGGAATTTTTATTTACATTCAGTCACGAAAATAAACATTGTCTTAACTTCTCCTAATTGGTCCTATCGTCCTAATTGGTCAAATTTGTTCAGTTCATACATATCAAGATAGTTTCGGGTCGTTCTGTGTTAGGTGACGTACATTGTTACTAATTATTAAAGTCAAATTTTGTTCGCACGAAAAGTCAGCTTCTACTGGCTATGATGCGTTGGACTCAACCTCTGTAGGGAAACAGATCACAGACTTATCTCAAACAGGTTGAATGCAAATCAACGACTTATTTATAGTCCTCATCAGCGCTTCATAAGATTTATCCAGTATTTTCCAAAGATTCATCCTCCACTTTCGGTCGCTGGCTTGTTTTCAACCTGTTTATATATATGCAAGAAGTTTCCGACTGTGTTTACGACATGTTTTCCTGTAGAGTGGACGCACTAAAGCAAACTACAGGAAGGAGTGATTCATGAACTGTCTACATAATAAAGCCAACTGGAATTTCGTGCTGTAACCTTCTCTCTCTCGAAACCATCTCCTGTAAAGTACATTCTCTATCTACACATCAGAGTCAACTGGAATCTCATGCTGCAAATTATTATATCTCGAAACCATCTCCCGTAAAGCACCACAATGGAATAGACTTCCGCAGGTCAAGAAACAGTGAACAGATTCAACTTCTGTAGGCTTGAATAGACTCGCTTTTTCTAGAGTAACGTAAAACTGCATTCCAATGCGTGCATTGAATATGCAGTTTGCCCACCTGCTGACTTGTAACCCATGTTAACAAAAACAGAACAGAATATAGAATTTAGGCCAAAGGTCAAGCGCTGGGATCTACGAGGTCATTCAGAGCTGAAAGGGAATTTGACAGTAAAAAGGTTGGAGAGGTGTAACAGGAAGAAAACCTCGCACATGCACTATGAAACAATTGTTACGAGAGGCTGGAAAGTCAGATGGAAGAAAGAGAATATGAACGGCGGTACAGGAAAAGGAATGAAAGAGGTTGCAGCTAGGGACCGCGCGAGGTGCACTGATAGCACTAGCCCCCCTACGGGGTAAACCCATGTTAACGAGAGAACTCTATTCTGATTTTTTATTCTAAACGAAGAGGCTTCGTGCGTGTTTTTGTGTGTGGATCATCATCGCATTCCACATACATTCATATTAATGAATGAACAAATGAAAACAACACAAAGAAGGATAGTGTAAAGCCATAATCACGGTGATTAGTCTTGGAGAATGACCCTTTATCGTACAAAGTCCTCTGAAATTCTATCGTAAATATCTTATTAATCCTAAAAATAAAGAAAAAATAAACAAATCGAGGTGAAAACAAAATCGAATGACAGAGAACACGGAGAGAGAGAGAGAGAGAGAGAGAGAGAGAGAGAGAGAGAGAGAGAGAGAGAGAGAGAGACTTCGGTACTTTGAGTCTTAAGTAACTTGTACCTTACGTGTCGATGCTCAAACGGGATGCAAGATGTACGAGGATTAATAAAAGTGGGCGAAGTGCGACCAACAAACCTTTAAAGAAAGAAAAAAAACGGCGCAGAAGAAACGAAGCCTAAGTCACTCTAAGAGAAGATATTAGGTCAAAAGGGCATTACTTGAGCAGAAACCATAGACCAGTGACTTAGGAGTGCAGAGTGAGAGAGATATACGAGAAAAAATATCAACACAGCACCAGCAACAGAGGGCAGCAGGAAATGGCTTCACCAAGTTATCTTATAAAGGTAATCAATAGCTTATAATATTCTTCGCTTCCTTGGAAGCCCTTCCGGGTTGCTCTGTCGGTTTCCAAAAAAGCACCAGAGAATTAAAGAGCAGATTGATTTATTGACTGACTGAAGGTTATATGGCATCGGGAGAGGGGGAAGGAGGGGGGGGAGGCGCTTGGTTGACTGATTAAGGCTATTCTGGCGTTGCAGAGGCTTTAACTGGTTGAAGATTACTGGTAGCATTGATTACATGATTGACTGTTTACGGGTTATTTGATGGTAAAAATACTTTAATTGACTGATTAGTTAACGGTTATCTGGCATTGCAGTCTATGATTCATTGGTTGAGGATTATTCACAACTACAGTCTTTTATTGACTGGTTAAAGGTATTCTGGCGTTGCAGAGGCTTTAACTGATTGAAAGTTACTGGTGGTACTGATTATATGACTGACTGGTTACTGGTTATTTGATGGTAAAGATACTTGAATTGACTAACTGGTTAGTGTTTGGCTGACTGGTTGAGGCTCATTCAGAATTGCAGTCTAGTACTGAATGGTAGAGGAATATTTAACACTGCAACGTGTAGATTAATTGCATGAGGTTCATCTGGTGATGGGGATTTGTGATTGATTGATTGATTGGGTACTATTTGGCGTTGTAGAGTGTCTGAATAATCGACTGACTGGGAGTTATTTAACAATGCTGGTAAGTACAATAACTTGAAGTTCATTTGTAAATATTATAACAAATCTCATAATAATAAGTAACCTCTGTTACAGCCTTCCACCTAAGACGTTTGATCTTATAAATGATACTTGTCTCACTATCCCCATCCTATGGTAAATGATAGTGGGTAAGTAAGGATCTCCTAACAAATTACGTCATGTCGGAATTTACTAAGCATTTCATAATCATTTTCATCACCATCCTTAAAACTGTCAGCATCAATCTTATCATCAGTACAGTAATCATCCTTTGTATCACCTGTCGCGTCACTTATTTTCATCACCATTATCAAAATTATCATTGTTTTAGCACGTGTCACTACCATTTTCGTTACTATCAACACAGCTATCAATCATTCTTAAAGAATGTAATGTTCGTTATGACTAATACCTATATCATTATTATAGTTAAGCTGTAATTGCCGGATTTATCAACAGTGTATATGATATTTTCATCATCATGAATATCAGAGCTATTTTCACCAACACTACAGTCATTATCACTTCCATTACCACCTTCGTGAACATTGTCATTAATAATCATCATCAGTATCATCAAAATCTTTATTAACGTTTGTTTCATCAATGTCATCTTCATATTTACAATCATCTGAACTCACGTGATTACACGACATCTCAGCTTCATACAGTTAGTCATTACTGTCACCTTAGCCACCATCAATATTACATCCATTGCAAACTATGTCATTATCGTTTCAGTTTTCACTATCATAATCCTCCTCTTCGGGCCAGCCCTAGGAGAGCTGTTCATCAGCTCAGTGGTCTGGTAAAACTAAGGTATACTTAACTCATCTTCATGATCATCACTCACTAACATCCTCATTTCCATCACTGTGATTGTCAGTACTTCATTTCACTACCACCTTTTCTGCCACCATGACTTTCACCACTTTTATCTGTACATCCTTGTCTCTGTCTTCATCATATCAACAATGCCATTACCATTTTTTTTACCCTGTCATTATTATTTCACCGTAAGTCACTGCAATATTCATCACCTACGTCATTATTATCTTCATCGCCATTGTTGGTGTCATTTTCACTGTCATTATTTTCATATTTACCACCATAATTATTTTCAGTTACCATAGCTCTTACTACCACCATCTCATTTATCTATACTTAAGTCATTATCGTTTTATTAACAGAACTTCCATTAGCACATTCATTATCACTAGTAACTTTATCACAAACATTATCACCTTTCACCATAAACACCCTCATTATTAACTTCATCGCTACTGATTATTCTATCGAAATCATTAACATCGTTTTTATGAATACCACAGCCATTCTCACCTTCTCTATTGCCAGTTATCATCACAATCATCATTATCCTTTCAAACATCATCATCGTCATGATTATCTCCATGACATTCATTATTAACGCCGTCTTTGTAGCTTCCAGTGAGTAAATTATCATCAACACCACTTGGATTAATTTCTTCACTGCTCGTCAAAACTGTCAATATCGGGGCCATTACCTCGCCATTACCCTGAGCAATGTTAATCCTGGAGCTGATGTGTCCTTATTTGACAACACGATTTGTCAAGCTTTTTGATCACATGAAGGTTATGGATTTATTGCGAGCTTATTCATAGATCGTAGGTTTTAGACTGAGAATCACCCACAGGTATGGGAACCTGTTTTACTCCTTTTTTGGTAATTTTTTTATATGATATATTACTGTGTGATACATATATTCATATAAGTACATTTTCACACACATATATTTATAAGTATATGTATCTATATATGTGTATATATACACACATTTATACAATATATATATACACATACACAATATATGCATAAATTTACACACATATATACATATATATATATATATATACATATATATATATATATATATATATATATATATATATATATATATATATATATATATATATATATAATTATGTATGTATGTACGTATATATATTACCGTCGCCTTTCAAAAACATTTAATAACATTCGTCTCGAACATATATATATATATTTTTAGTATTCATTCTGTTATTTGAAATCTGCTTCTTCTTTAACTAAAATCAGGGCACTAGAAAAAAAAAACGAATTAAAAGAAGAATCATTCACTGAGAGTTAACACACAACACCTGGTCATTATTAGAGTCTAACTTTGCCAGCAAATTTTAGCTCCATTAACCTCCAAATACAAATGGGCATTGCCAGCGCTATTATAAACTAAAATGATAAGCCATGGAAGCTACAATTATCAGCTATTATGAGTGATAAACTTGAATAATTTAGAAAATACTTCGGCTGGAGTAATTTTACTGGCAGTACGATAAACAACTTTGCCTGGTTGGACAGAAAAAAACCAGTCAGCTGACTGACTGATCGGCGGGTATTTGTTTATGTTAAGAACAACGAATTACAGCAGAACGGAAAAGCGGGGAACAGACCCCCCTCCAACTTTTATAAACGGTTTAAGAGTTTAAATTTTTTCTCTAAATGAGAAACCAGCGAGAAGAAAATTGCGTACTAAATCTTTCGTCCTCTTTTACAGAGTATAAAATCAAGAAAGGGGGTTTGGAAATGTGTAAATCGGAGATTACTCTATAAAATTTCACTTATTTCAATAATCTGAACACAAAACGGATTTACGATTTGGTTAATTATTCATTCAATCTCTACTTTATATCAGTTATGACAGATCATCCGGATTAATATTTAAATATAAAACATTAATGTCGGTGACCTTTAGGCAAAACCAACACCCAGGGCAGTTAGGCGTAAGTGACCCTGGTTTGGTAACGCCAGAAAACTTAAAATCAAACAATTTCAGGTACGGTTTTGACTTCCTCTGTACCAGCACAAGTTTTTACCCATTAGGGCAAGGCGCTAACCGGATTAAGTGGCCTGGTGTGGACCTTGGAGCTCTTCCAACCAACTAGACGATTCCATAGCCGCAACACTCTTTCTTGATAAGAACAGACATATACTGATTAAAAACAATTAAAATAAAAGCAACGAAGCACCCACAAGTAGCAAGAAGACAGAGTTAACTACAGCCATGGCCAACGAGTTTGAAGGTTAAATTATTGTCTGATCCAAATTTCTCTCCCTCTCTCTTTCTCTATCATGACTGACCTGTTAATTTACTCATTTGATTTCAAGGAGTTGTAAAGAATTCTCTCTCTCTTGATCAACCTGTAAATTTACTCATTTGAATTCGTGAAGTTGTAAAAGATTCTCTCTCGTTTCTCTCTCTCTCTTTCTCTCTCGTGATTAACCTGTTAATTTATTCATTTGATCTGAAGAAGTTGTAAAGGATTCTCTCTCTCTCTCTCTCTCTCTCACACACACACACACACACACACACTGATCCGGTCATTGCTTTGGTTAACTTCATATTGAAAAAGCCTTTCTCTCTCTCTCCATCTCTTTCTCTCTCGTTGCTAATCTGTCAAGGCTTCTCTTTCTGTCTGTCTCTCATTCATTTTAATCTGTCTTTTTCTCAAATCTGGACCTGTGAGAGATTTTCGGTCACTCAAAACTGACAATGATTATCTCTTAGAATCTTTGGCTGGTTAAACTCATCCTTTCCCTCTCTCATGGTTAATTCAGAAATTTAATTCATAAATTAGCTTATTTCATCATAAACAGATCAAGGTCTATTTCTCTCCTTATTAATATAACGATTATCTAATTTCAATTTACCTGGTCAAGGTTCCCTCTTTCTCTCCATATCCATTACGATTAACTTCAGTCAATGGCGAGTTTATTCTTTATTCTCTCTCTCTCTCTCTCTCTCAAGAGTAATTCATACTATCCGAGCTTCATTCACACCATTCCCTTGTTCTCTCAGCACATAATCCTGCAGAATTTCCAGATATCTCCCCCTCTCTCCTTATCTCTGCGATTCAAGTGAACAAATCGCTTTCCTTCTACCCCCGGCCTCATTTTCAGCCAAGAAATTGGAATTCTTATTGCATAGGTAAAACAGGTTAAGTTAGCGGCATTACACACACAAAAAAAGGAACGGGCTTTTAAGAACTGTGGGAATATTAATTCTCTCTCTCTCTCTCTCTCTCTCTCTCTCTCTCTCTCTCTCTTATCAGCATTTCCTGCCGTCTTTAAACGTTTCATGTCCTTATATGCAATGTTAGGATAATATGTGCCTACGAAAAAAAAGTGTGCGTATATGCATGAGCGTCAGAGAGAGAGAGAGAGAGAGAGAGAGAGAGAGAGAGAGAGAGAGAGAGAGAGAGAGAGAGAGAGAGAGAGAGAGAGAAGAGAGAGAGAGATTCAAATATGTTT
>NC_089789.1:29211105-29271105 GCF_040412425.1 Macrobrachium rosenbergii
TATTTCTAACTATTTATTTATCTGTTTATTAAGAAAAACTGAGCCGTTTTATTCTCTACCGCAAGAGTTCATCCAGCCTTAAGGTTCAGTCGATGACAGCAAAGGTAAGAGGATTATGGTTGCTTACTAGGAATTTACGCGGCCTTTTTAATGCTGGGTAAGGACGGAAAATCTTTAACATGAGGAAGACATTCGTTTCATAGACATGAAAACCCCCTCTCTCTCTCTCTGTCTCTCTCTCTCTCTATATATATATATAAATATATATATATATATGTATATATATAGAAATATAGAGAGAGAGAGAGAGAAGAGAGAGAGAGAGAGAGAGAGAGAGAGAGAGAGGCAAAGACCATATATTTTGGATTTTAACGTGGCAGAATTTTTAATAGAGAGGAAAAAACATCGTTCAAAAACAATAACTCCATTATGCCTTGTGTAAGATAATAGTTCCTAACAGTTTATCATGGAAACTCTCTCTCTCTCTCTCTCTCTCTCTCTCTCTCTCTCTCTCTCTCTCTCTCTCTCTCTCTCTCTCTCTCTCTTTCTCTCTCTCTCTCTCAACGAACTCTGCTGTCTGCTGAAAAGAATAATGTCCTTTAATTTTGTTTGTCAAAAAAAGGAGAAAGAAGGAAGACACTCGGCTAACAATTAGTTTGTTGTCTGAACACTGCTGAATGGTCATTCGTCAGAAGGTAGACAAAAAAAAAAAAAACTAAATGGTGTTAATGCTAAGATTTTCAACACAGCATTGTTTTAATAACACATGAAAATTTTATTACAATAATAAAAATAACTTATACTTGCGTTCTCTTTTCCCTGTATGAAAGGAATAGCATAACTCGAAAAAGCAACTATAAAAGAACATGGGATAAATGTGAAACATCGAAGGAAAGTGAAATAACAAAAATTTGAGACGATGGAGAATCAAATAAGATCTAAGACCACATACAGGTACCGGATTAAAAATACTATATGATGAGTAACACAAATACAAACTGAATATGCACACATCCTAATTGCTAAACACTGAAAAAACATTAATAAACAAACAAGCATACAACCAAACGAAAAAGTAAGCATATATCCAAACAACTCCAATCACGCACCCAAAAGCACTCCAAATACTATGAATTATTGAGCGAGGAAGCCGAAGCCAGCGACGTCTTTGGAGGCAAAATGCATGTGTTCTTTTGAGGAATCGGACACAGAGAACCTCTTGCCACAGTGCTGTCTATTCAACTGGTATTAAAATAGTAGCCTAACGTGTATTATTATCATCATTACTATTCTTATTTTCAGGTTGCCTTACAACTTGGAACCATCATGAATTCCATGCTTCTTTAATCAGGAATGGGCGTAGAAAGTGAAAACAAAACGAAGTATTTAAATGTATGTGGGCATCTGCGAGTGATTAAAAACTGAGTGTAGACAATGAAACAATAAACCAGTGACGAAGTAAGAACTAAAATCCACTAAAGAATAAAATTAGGCAACAGAAGAAAATAGACCAATGAACTGATGCTAAAACTAAATGAACGTAGGTAAAAGCCAAAGAACCAGGTCAGACCTGTCAAACATAAGCGGAATAAAAGGTTGTGTAAGTATACGAGGAGCAATTAAAAAGAGAGGCATGAAGGCCCCGAGTGAAAACAGTAGCGAAACCTACGATCAAACTCTAAAGAGAATGCGGACTTCAGCAGGTAACAACTCAATAGGTCTACGATAATATTAATAATAACAATATTACGCTCTGAAGTATTATACCCACGAAGATATTGTGTGTGTGTGTGTGTGTGTGTGTATGTATGTGTATGTATGTATGTATGTATGTATGTATGTATGTGTATATTATATATATACACATATATATAAATATATATATATATATATATATATATATATATATTTGGGAATATATATATATATATATATATATATATATATATATATTATATATATATTTGGGAAGAACATGAAAGAATTCAGACTTAACAAATTCATACTATCATACATATTGGCATAATTGAACGTTTTATCAAAATAATGACATTTATACAGAATATGTCAAGTTTATGCAAATCGTGATACACTTTATAAATAACATTGTCCTCGTAAAGGAAAATGATACGAAAATTGAGAAAATCTCCATAGGTTGAACCATATCAAACATAAAGTACATATCAACCCTTGTAAGCCTCATGAACCATTATATATATAAAAATTGGTATCATCAGCAGTAAATAAATATATATTTTGTGACAGCACGGGCCCTTTGTCCCAGTAAGCAGCCTCTATGTTTTAGAGTTCAGCCCCGCCCTTTCTACTCTCCAGTTCTTTGTGTTTTCGGACGTCTGTTTCCAGTATTAGTCTTATTTAAAAATCTGCTTTACAGATATCATACTATCTTACCAAAATTGTTATTTATATGGCTAAAAGATTCTATTTTAGAGAAATCATACTAGCTTATTAAATTCAACGTTTCTTACTTCGTTAACAAAATCTAATTCAGGGAAACCATAACGAATATTTTCTTACTAAATTCATAAATATTTACATAGATAAAAAAGCATACCTTATATAAAGTTACCTTAACAAAAATATTTACGCGTCCAAAATAATATTCCTTATGTAAAGTACTTCCAAATTTCTCAAAATCGTCGGCGTCATCGACTTAAACAAAAATGATTAGGATAATATACGTCATCAAAACCACGACATTATTATTTATGTGATTGAAATCACATATATGTCCTGAATGAAATCAAAAGACTCTCGCAGTCAAAAAACTATTCTCTGGGAGGTGAATATGAATTCATTTGTTTTCTTGAAAGAGACACGTCAATGCATCCCTGAGAATGAGCAAGCGGGTCCCTTCGGAGACCCCAAGAGCAACGAAGCAAGAGAAGAAGAGAGAGAGAGAGAGAGAGAGAGAGAGAGAGAGAGAGAGAGAGAGAGAGAGGCAGCTTTGCGGAATAGCAAATTTTTTTTTTAAAGGTTTCGACTTAATAGTCGGCTCTTTCTCTCTCACACACACGCTGTCTCTATCCCTTTCATATTGTACGTGAGTCATTTTCTTTTTCTGTGAATTTCTGTTTTTCCTCTCCCTGTCTCGTATACACACACACACACACACACACACACACACACACACACACACGGTCTATCTCTATCACCAGATCTCTTTCACTCTCTCTTTGTACCACGATCTCTGTCTCTGTCAGTCTTACTCCTCTCCTCTCTTCAGCAGAAGATCCTATAACCTGAGGTTTCCGGTCTAATAGACGGGAGCCAATTCGCTCTTTGTCCCTCCCTGTTCCAGCAAGCGGATGGGCCAAAGAAGTACGGGGTTTTCTCAATTCCGTTCGTTTACACTTCGATTTCTTCCGATAGCCCATAGAAACCTGGACCACCTTGATGGAAACTGACGGATAGTTCTGATTAGTTGGGAAAACTCGAGTCCTACACGCACGAGGGACGTGGGATAACACACACATTGATAAACTTCTGTGCACTCGAATGGACGTATAGACGTCTGTGCGTGCATATGCGCTCTCAGACACAGGCAGCTTCCTAATTCGGGAACTCTGTAAAGGCGGACTACAAGATCTGAAAATTACCTCCCGTGTTGCTTTGCTAATTGAAATCCTAAATGTGGGTCCTGCCTCTTCCCTCCCTCCTCATCTTCT
This sequence comes from Macrobrachium rosenbergii, assembly GCF_040412425.1. Lineage (NCBI taxonomy): Eukaryota > Metazoa > Arthropoda > Malacostraca > Decapoda > Palaemonidae > Macrobrachium > Macrobrachium rosenbergii. The sequence continues at coordinate 29,214,795 of NC_089789.1, forward strand.
CCTCCCCTTCCCCCGACCCCCGCCCTCTCTCTCTCTCTCATACTCCTCCACCTGTTTCTTTCTTTATTTTCTCTGAGGTCGACTTCCAGTTTAAATTATAAAGAATATGTAAAATGTATCATGAGTCATTCCATCAGTTTTTTTTTCTTAAGTTTCACGAACTCATTTAAGATATTATCAGGTGTGACTAATAAACATCGTAGCAACTTGAATTCTTAATAAATACGTAGTTGGAATTTTTGCTCTGTTGCTTCCCAAGCTAACGTTACCTAGATGAAATTGAAAAACAAAATCCACATGTGGCAACAAAGAATCAAGCGGGGGTTTCTCCTTTTTTTTTTTTGTCAGTTGTACATCATCTTCATCTCTCTCTCTCTCTCTCTTTTACTTCCGTGAAGTTCTGAATTAACCCTAGTAAAACCAGAGTTTCTGTCGAACTGCCATTCCAAGGACAATGCATTCTGGATAAACTAGACTATGCTATAACCGGATCCAATCACGGTCAGGTAGAAGGCTGTGTCTTTGGTTCACAGAATCCATGTCCTGAATACTGACCCTCGATCAGTTGACCGGTTTAAATTTAACTGATCGTTAGTGAAATACCTGAATCCTTGTACACGACGAATCAGGGGTCTATGGGAAAGTTGATTAGCTTTCATTAGATACAAACATACAAAATGCATCTAGTCTGTAACAGTAATTTGTACGTTCTTATGAGAACTCTTTTTGCTTACAGTGTAATTAGATCATGCATTGTAGGAAAACTAAACATCCTTTGAGAGATGGAACCCTTCAGTATTTCGAAACATTAAATATACAATTTATGTATTTAAGAGCTTAAGGTGCGCTGTATCAGGAAAGCTATTAAACGGTTTGTTATACAGATAATATCCAAGATTCTGTTTTTATGGTGTTAATTGTGCTGGATATCTTGTCAGGTTCGGAATAAGTCTACACGAGAACGGTAAGTGGTACCAACTGTGATGCAAATATGAGGTTAATAAAATCATTACATGAAGAGATATGAAAAATCCTTCGTAATGAATGTAAAAAAAAAACATAAAAACAATGACGTTGGTTTTAAAATTCAGTTTATATGAAACAAGAAAATAAAAAAAATGGCACATAAAACTGAAATCACTTGCAGGGTATATGATAAAAACAGAAAACGTTGCGTAAATTAAAAAAATATTGATAGCCACTGTCAATATGTATCTGTTTTGCATGAACGATTTCAGAAACAAATTCAGATAAACATTACAATAGGGGAGTGAGCCACATTTTTAATGGATTCAAATCGCTTGTTATTTTAAACGTTTGGTTTTTGTTCTGTTTTACAAACAAAAAAGTTAATATCAGAGAACGCTGCCTTAATCTGTGAAGAAATGTCACAGTTTTGTATTACTCTCAAATAATAAAATCAAGGAATGAGAATGACTAGAAATTTTCAAAGAAATTTATTTTTTCCTTAAGAATATTATTGCTCGCCCAACCTATTTTGTTCCGTCATCCGAGCCTTTCTTACCCAACAAGGCAGAGTTAATTTCATCCAGACATATTTTACGACATCAACCATGCCTATTCTCTTTTATTATCTCATCAACCAGACTTCATTTATGATGCTAATCAGTTTATTCTATCTCTTTTATTTTGTTTACGTTATTATACATCACACATCAAACACCAGAGCTACTTTATGCTATCAACCATCCGTATGCACTCCCATCCTCCAAGTTCTATTTCAGAACACCAACCAAGCCTTATCTAAATAATCAACCATGCTTCCTCTGTTCTACGAACCAGACCTATTCTATAACGTCAACCAACCTGTTTTAACCCATCAACCATGCATTTCTGTACTACTAGTGATGCCTGTTCCATCATATGGAAAAATCCCTTCTGTCCAACCACTCCATCCCATCAACTGAGTCTCAAGAACTCAGTCCCTGTCCATCGGACTTTTCTCGGTGGTTTGAAGCTTCGCAACCCACAAAATCCCTCCTTTGAAATTCGCTCAAAACGGTGCATATTTTTTTCCCCTCTTTTATGTTTTTTCTATTATCTTTTCTTTGCTTATTTTTCTTTCTCTCACCCCTTGGATTTAGTTCTATTTCTTCTTAATTCGCTCTTGGTCATTCTTGACGTTCATGCTATTTTTTTTTCCTTACTCCTTATTCCTGTTTTCTATCTTTCCCAATGTTTTTCTTTCTTTTTTTGTCTCCTTAGTCTCTTTTTCTTTGGTCTGTTATCATTAGGAACGCTTCTCTGTTAATTTTTTACCCCGTCTTTCTGATTTGTTGTTCTTGCTTTCTTTTTGCACACTGGAAATTAATCCTTTCTTGTTCTTTTGATTTATTTCTTTCGTTCTATTTTTTAGACCGTACCTTATTGTATTATTATTGATAAAATTTCCCAGTTACTATTCAATAATAATAATAATAATAATAATAATAATAATTATTATTATTATTATTATTATTATTATTATTATTATTATTATTATTATTATTCCTCCGATTTCAGCTATATGTTTTGACCTTGACTTATTTTTCAATGTCGCAACCCAATTTAAAGGCAAAAATGTTTGTAAGCTTTACACAGATTAGAAATGTAATAAACCAGGTCTTTGATCTTCCTAATTTGTCGTTCAGAGATATTTTCTACTTACATTTGCTTTCGAAAGTCAAAAGTCATTCAAAAGTCCACAAGAAAATAACTTTTTTTTTTTTTATTACTCCCTTTACCGAATTCCTCGTATTATTGTGATATTAACTTCGTTCTTTTTCTCGTTATTTCATTACTCATTATCGTGATCCTGGCGTTCCTGTTATTGCACTAATTACTGTGATCCTGAACTATTTTTTTCTTTTTCTCTATCCTGTGTGGCTTTTTCCATTGTAATATTCGCACCGTCCCTTCTTATCGTTTTTGTTATGTCCTTACGTTTTAGGGAGAACTGACCTCTCTCTCTCTCTCTTTTTCTCCTCACAAGTGTATCGTTGTGGCTACCCTCACTTCTTTTCTTCTTCTTCTTCATTTTCACTATTCCTCTTTTGGTCTTTTGATATCTCCTCTCCCACATCGTCCTCACACCACAGATGCTTTCCCCTTTAATCCGTCAGTTTTTGGTCGACAGAATCAGGGTTTTTTTTTTTTTTTTTTTTTACATCGTTTCCTTTATATCTTTTCTTATTTTTGTTACATCTTCGCTTGTCTGTCAGTTTGACAGAACAGATGCACACGAGTCAGGTCATACGCGTTCGGGACAATTGTCGATTTAAAGTGATGCGTGAAGATTTGCAATTAAGTGGGTGGATGCTTATTTGAACATGGGTCATAGGCAGGAGGCTCTCTCTCTCTCTCTCTCTCTCTCTCTCTCTCTCTCTCTCTCTCTCTCTCTCTCTCTCTCTCTCTCTATCTCTCTATATATATATATATATATATATATATATAAGTATGAATATTTAATATATATATAATATATCTGTGCACATGTATATATATATGTATGTATATATACATACGTACATACATACATATATAATATATATATTATATATACGATAGTATATATATATATATATATATATATATATATATATATATATATATATATATATATATATAAAACACGATGCAAGAGCACATACACACGTTCGTTGAATTACCATGTGTGGCCCTTTGTGTGAATTTATACGTAAGAAATTATGCAGTTATGTGTATGCACATACATTTGTAATAAATTCTCTTATAAAACAATCATTTACGTGTCCATCATTCAGAAAAAAATATTCTATGAAATGAAGTGTGAGAAATAACGAACGATAAACAACGGTACGAAAACGCTATTATAACACACCGAAGTAGAATTCTCTATAAGAGAAAAAAGTTCGAAAGTTATTCGACTTATTCCTCCAACGAAAGTCCAAATCTCCCTATAAAAAGCAGACTTAAGAGTGCAATCCCCTCCCGACTCGGTGTAACTTATTCCCTTGAGTGCAACTTTTTCTTCTTATTTTCCTTCATGGGAATATCAATGACCTTTCTTGATTTTCATTTTTTTGCGCCAGAGAGAGAGAGAGAGAGAGAGAGAGAGAGAGAGAGAGAGAGAGAGAGAGAGAGAGAGAGAGAGAAATTCCGTTCTACAGAGCAATCACGCAAGCACATACCTGAACGAAACATGTTAGGTAGTGTGAGCGTTCTCGGAAGGCAACTGTTAAAGTGAATTTATGCAAAAAAATAATTTATACAAAAAAATAAATGATTTATACAAAAAATTAATTTATGCAAAAAAATAATTCATACAAAAATGAATTCATACAAAAAAAATTTGAATAAAATTGAATTAAAATGCAATGAGAACGGTATTAGGGTAGTAATGCGCAGTACTGCATCTTCGCTTGAACTTTTGAAGTTCCAATTTCACGACATCCTCAGGGAGACTTTTCCACAGCCCAACGGTGTGAGGAATAAAGGATCTCTGGAACTGAGAAGTTCGACACCCCATCCCAGTACTTCATTGCAACCATCTGCCCAGCACTTTCCAAATCTTACGCTCCTCCTCATTCATACAATATCCGAATTATTTTTGCTTCCACAGACCCACCTTCCTTTTTCGTACGTCAAAATCATCTTAAAACCCACTCACTGATCCATCATATGACCGAAGCTAGCATTTATATACTACTTCTTATACGTCTCCTTACGTTTCAGAACCAATTCCTCCTACGTCGCATAATAGGCATGCAATTTCATCTCAACAGCTTTATTCTTTTGTCTTTTACTTGTATTCAAAATTCACACTTTACTTAAATAAGGTGTTACTCAGCACATTACTAATTATATATATATATATATATATATATATATATATATATATATATACACATTATAGAGAATAAACATATACACACACATTATAGAAACTGTTTTTTGTATTTCTCTAGATACAGCCACCATAATGGAAATTATTTACTGCTGTTGCGTGTATTTATGTAAAGACAGTATTCTCTCTCTCTCTCTCTCTCTCTCTCTCTCTCTCTCTCTCTCTCTTCTCTCTCTCTCTCTATATATATATATATATATATATATATATATGCTCTTTCTTCTTCCTGATTTTCATAACTTACCACCTCCAAGAGAGAGAGAGAGAGAGAGAGAGAGAGAGAGAGAGAGAGAGAGAGAGAGAGAGAGAGAGAAATAAATAAGAAAGGAATTCCCAGGTAATGAGCAGTAGAGCATTAATAAACAACAAGGGCTAATACTTGTTAATTAGTTTCCCAACATTAATAACGTAGATAAACGCTTTCATTAAATAGTGCACTTAATTGAATAACCTCCTCGCAAGAGGTAAGTAATATAGTTCAGTTTATAATGTATTTCAAGAAAATACAAACAGCAAAGGTAAAATGGTAATACAAATTAGGTGAATGTTTAAGAATGCGTAAAAGGCTTACGTATGCACATTTAAAATTCGCAGATATACCGCAACATATACATGTATACATATACAGTACGTATATACACATATATATGTATAATAATACACACACACACATATATATATATATATATATATATATATATATATATATATATATATAATATATGCATATATGTATGGATGTGTATTTATACGTCGTGTGCGTTTACATTTACTTGCACTTCTCAAACAGCTCGTATGCATTCAATTGGATACCGATTCGGTTCCACAAGATAAAAGTTTTTCTTAAGGCAAACTTTTTTTTTCCTGTTTAGGCCTTAATCTATCAAAACTTTAGCTCGTTTCTTCTTCATGCTGAGTCATAATCAGGCAAAGAACTTTTGCGCAAAACGGGCAAGTTACCAAACTTCTTGCGTCTGGCTTGACAAACCAAAGGCTCTGACCGATTTTTCTCGTCGTCAGAGGACGTTCATGGTTTGATAGATGATAACATAGCATAATATATATATATATATATATATATATATATATATATATATATATATATATATATATATATATTAAATGCTTTATCACTTACACACTTGTTCTGTGTATTAATACAATAGGACCTCTTTTCAACTGGGTGGTATCTAGCGGAGATATTTATTCAGGGAAAATTACAAGCTTTCCAAGACTAACTGACCCCATCGTCTGGTAGCCATACATAGATAGATAAATATATTGTCCCATATATAAATACTGTATATATGTGTGTGTCTTACGAAGACTCCGTCAACCACTATTACTTGTGGTGTGTGCACAAGTTTCTTTACAAGTTTCCCAATCAGATGCGCATAAATGGTCTTCATACTTTTCTCTTATTGCTTTTCTCTATATAATAAGATGATCTACCATGCAGACATGCAGACTCTCTTCCTACTTATGCGGACGTTAATATAGCTAGAGTTTGCCCTTTTCATGAACTATACATTAGTCACACTGTTTAATAAGTGAAATGGAAATGAAAGCCGGAACGTCTGTTTACTGGTAAAGGGACCGAGACGGGTCTGGCTCCGCCAAAAAAACAAGATCTTTCACTCCAAGAAAGGTAAAGGTAACTAAAATTCTCCCTTCTGGAATCACAAAATAAATGTCTTCTAAAAATAGATAAGTTAAATGATTCTGGAGAAAACTAAAGAGGCAAAACTTTAAGTGAAAGTCACCTGAAACTGTAACATGCACACAGTGTTTATGAGTTCCCTACGATCTTGAACTCTACAGAGTCTCAGCAAGTACCCTGAGTTTGCGTCTTCTACACAGTTTCTGTGAGTCCCAAAATCTGTGACTACTATACAGTCTGCAAGCCCCTAGATTCTGTGAATGCAAGTGTGAGTTCCTCAAGTTTTCGTCTTGTACCCAGTGTCTCTTGATTCCTTGGGCTTTTGACTTCTACAGTGTCTGTTGGTTCCTTGAGCTTTGGCTTCTACACAGAGTCTCTTGATTCCTCAAGCTTTTGACTTCTGCAGTGTCTCTTGGTTCCTTGAGCATTTGACTTCTACACAGTGTCTCTTGATTCCTTGAGCTTTTGACTTCTACACAGTTTATGTTGGTTCCTTGAGCTCTCAACTTCTACAGTGTCTCTTGACTCCTTTGGCTTTAACGTCCACACGCTGTCTGCTGAATCTTTGAGCTTTTGACTTCCACACAGTTTCTGTTGAATCCTTGAGCTTTTGACTTCCACACTGTTCGTTGAATCCTTGAGCTTTCAACTTCTACACAATGTCTCTTGGTTCCTTGAGCTTTTGACTTTGGCACAGCCTTTGGAAGTCTGGAAGTTAAAAGTACAAGTCCCTTGAATTTGTAGCAGTTACACAGAGCTTACAAGGGTTTGTGAGTCCTTAGAGCTGCTGACGTTTATTAGTGTCTGAAAGTCTTGTATTTGCGACATTACGCAGTGTTTGTGGGATCCTTGAGTTTTTTTTTTTTATATTTACACAGTGTCTGCAAGTAACTTCAGTTTGTGATATTTAAAGTGTCTGGGAATCCCTCAAGTTTGAGACAGTATTTGCGAGTATTGGTGTGCAAAACAAGGCCGAGAGATTACAGTTTGTGGCTTACAATTAAGAAACAACTAAGAGTGATGTCCAAAGTAATATGTGCAAAACAAATAGAATGTAGCGAATTTTTCCATGGATATTACGTGAATCCATGTTGGAATTAATATCTGAAACTTTTATTCGTGGGAAAGCCTTTGAGTCAACCCTGTCAAGAGTAATTTTTGTAAACAGCCTCTTGCAATAGAAAATATATTTATCTATTTATTTATGTTTGAAAAGAGATAACGTTAATGCATGATGCAACATAAGCTGAAAGATAAGCAACAGAGGAAAAACCTCTCTTATAAAAAATACTTTTTGTGCTTAAAAGCAAAAGGATTTTTATTTTAATACACACAACTAATATGCACTTAATTAAAAACAAATAAATGCATAGAAAATACTTCATATTGTTTTGAGATTAAAATTGTGGGATATACAATCTCTTTCATATTCATCTCATTCTTTCATGGTTTTATTTTAAATCCGACAAATTTCCAAAGCTCAATAACCTGAAAGGGAAGTTTCGAAACAAACCCGAAACAAAGAAACAAACTATCAAGCAGAAACAAACTCTTCTTTGTCTCTCTGATTATGTTTAATGTCATTAATCTTGCTGGGCTAATTATGTTAATTTTTTTTCACATGAAACCAGTTGCTCAAACAAAACTGCATTTTGTTTTCATCAGTAAAGCTTTTATTTCACTTCTTTGTTTTCGTAAGCTTTGTTCTAAATATATCATGTTTCGCAAGTCTTTAACAGTGTGCAGTATTTATAACAAGCGGATGCAAACAAACAAACTTAAATACATCACCACATCTATAGAATCTGCAAATTTTCACTATTTATATATATATATATATTATATATATATATATATATATATATATATATATATTATATATATATATATATATATATATATATATATACACATTCACACAAACACACACATATGTGTGTTTGGGTGTGTGTTTAAATACATCACCACATCTATAGAATCTGCCAGTCATTTTCACTCATTTATATATATATATATATATATATATATATATATATATATATATATATATATATATATATATATACACACACACATATGTGTGTTTGTGTGTATGTGTGTGTACTTATAATACCCACAAGGGCCTCTTACCGTTTCAATTTCCTCATACTTTACGATACACTTAACAATGAACACTCCATTTCTGTCCGTGGTGGTGTACATGGGTTGGGATACAACCACGGAAAGAGAGAGCTTCTTCATTTATTTCCCATTTGGATTAAAGGCTTGTAATGAAAAGCTTATCCAGAAGGTGTGAGGAAAATTAATTGAGAAATTAAGAGGTCACCGTGACTGCATAAAACAAAATACTTCATACACAAAGACGCAAAAGTGCGAGCAAACAACATACACGTAAAGACATACACATGGGCGGGATTGAACATCTACGGACAATCGTCCTATTTTCGCTCAGTCGGCTGTGATGTTGTTAATGCGGACCAGGGTAGCACCTCTGAGCCGGGGAGACATAACACAGTTAATTTTCATTCTTTCAAGATTAAGTTTTCTTCTTCAATCTCTTTGCCTCATACTCGTACTACCTTCTCATTAAATCGGGACACAACCATGCAAACACACACACACACACGTTATTTATATATATATATATATATATATATATATATATATATATATATATATATAAATATATATATATACACATACATATATATATACACACACACACACACACACACACACACACACACACACACACACACACAGAGAGAGAGAGAGAGAGAGAGAGAGAGAGAGAGAGAGAGAGAGAGAGAGAGAAACATTATATTTCAACTTCTAGTGAGACTGCAGAAGCAATTAATCTCTCTCTCTCTCTCTCTCTCTCTCTCTCTCTCTCTCTCACATACAATACAGAGCACACACGAGAATCAAATATCTAAAAGTTCCATGTGCCTTTTATGAGGGAATATCCTTTTCACTCCGATTTCATATTGATAATTCCTACCGATTAAATTAGAGAACGGATCGTTGCAAAGCATGCAATGACTACATAACCGTTCCCAACATGCTGCAATTGAAGAGCCTGTGTTGCACACCGCTACGCAATATGCAATCGCTGACACGTATATAACAATTACCTCGGCGTGTACAGATTTTCTGAGTGGCCAAAACGCCATTAGATTTGTGAAATATTTCCCAGTTCCATTCATGACCATGATAGTGTAATTGTGCGCCGTTCGGAGCTTTTAGCGCGCATGTGCTCGCTAACACGTGCACAACCTGTTTGGTCTGAATCACAAATACACGTTAAAAAGCAGTCTTTTCATAGGTCTCTTTAAGTTAAAAGCACTTATTATTATTATTATTATTATTATTATTATTATTATTATTATTATTATTCAGAAGATGAACCCTATTCATATGGAACAAGCCCACCACAGGGGACACAGATTTGAAATTCGAGCTTCCAAAAATATGGTGTTCATTAGAAAGAATTAACAGAAGGTAATGGTAAATGCAGAGAGATGAGATCAGTTATTAACACAAGAAAAAATATCTAATAAATAAATTTCATAAATAAATAGTCAAAAATACAAATAAATTATTAAAATACAAGGCGAATTGTTCTAAGATAGTAATGCATTGCATAACCTGTCCCAATACGCATATAAGACTGTTTTGATTTGAAAAAGAAAAAAAAACCACGGTGGTTTTTATTTTTCTATTTTTTTCATCCTTGTCTGGTAGCTTTCGTAGAATAAGGTAGTAGTAGTAGTAGTAGTAGTAATAGTTAGGAGGAGGTAAGCCTTTGCAACTGCCAACCAATTTTCCATACTTTGCTAAGGTATTGTTATTTCGTAGATGGGTAATCACCAATGCATGCCAGACGCATTTTGCACAAGCTTCTAAAACCATCAACCATCTATTGGGCTGTCAACCTTATCACAAAAACTAATGCCTAAAAATTCACAACAGACGTAGGAGTCTAGTGTGAGCGGTCATGGTGTAAGATGTAGATGACCTTGACAACCTGCTAAAAAAGTCTGAGAAATAGAGAGAGGAAACATTTCCTTTTACCTATATTAAATAAATACAATCAAATGAATGAACAAATTGAAAGAAAATTAAGGGAATGGATAAGTAATTCCAATAAATCACTTTGAAAATCTGTACATCTTTGATTTGTTTTGCGTTTCTCAAAACCTTTGATATACCTTATTGTAAATTTGCCCAAAATGCTTTCCACTACCCGATTATAATTATATTTAAGATAAGATATGCATATACTTGTAGTTACGTGTCTATTCTCTTCAAAAAGAAGTATTAGAATGTAAAAATAAGAATTATACATGCGGATAAATTTTCAAATTTTTTTCAAAAAGTGTCAACTTCCATCTAAAAGTATAGTCGAGTTATATTTAACTTTTTGTTTCCTATCAGTGGCTGAAGAATTTAGCCGCTAATGCCCTAAATGACGGTCTAACGCCAATAATTACTTTCATCAGGTAATAAGTAATTACCGGGTATTAATTAATCAGTTGGAATGACATGAACTATTAATTTTTCATATGATGCAAATTAATATATGAGAACGGTTTAGACACAGGATATTTGCTGCAAAACTTATTTATCTATTTATTTAACTATTTCTTATGAATACTATTTTATTTGCTTATTTGCATCCTGATAATTTTATATTCATTTTATTAAGGATATTTATGATCTTAACGCCAATTTTTTTTTATTTAAAGTAGGAAAAAAAGCGCTGATTTTGGAGATAATTCCATTACCATTTGATAGCTGCCACACGCACATCTTGAATATCTTGAGCACACTAAAACAAACTTCTTATAAATTACCGACGATAGTATTCCACACACTAAACGCATAGCCTACATTGCACACACACATTCACACGCGCGCACACACACACATTCTCTCTCATTCTACCTGTCTGTACATAATACTGTCGTTTTCGCTACATTTCTACAACACACCAGCCACTTTCCCTCCTGCGAGTACTAACACATGTTTCTCCTCCCTCATAAAAAACATTTTATTGCTCTTAAAATCCTATCTTCTCTTGTCTGTTGATCAATTCAACTTTATATATATATATATATATATATATATATATCTATATATATATATATATGTATATATACAATGCTAATGTATGTATATGTATGTATGTATGTATGTATGTATGTATGTATGTATGTATGTATGTATGTATGTATGTATGTATGTATGTATATATGATACATACCTATATAACCATACTGATTGCCTTATGCCTACGTATACATACTTTGCTTTGTCTATCCGTACACACAAATATTATATATATATATATATATATATATATATATATATATATATATATGTGTGTGTGTGTGTGTGTGTGTGTGTGTATGTATACATACACATATATATGTATACGTAAGCATAAAGCAATCAGTATGGTTATACAGGTATGGGTCATACATACATACATACATACATACATAATATACATACAAACATACGAATGCTCGTGTGCAAACAAGAGTATATGTGTGTGTGTGTGTGTGTACGTAAATCACAGAAGGTTTATCCATATCAGTAGCCATATAACTATCACGAGGAAGTCTCTCCTTTCTTTATCCTCGTTTACCTAACAGTTTTGTCATTTTTTCTTGTCTACTTTTTTTGGCAGCGTCGGCCATAATTGGATCATGGGAAAAAGCTGCCGCTCTCTTCGTTCCTCCTCTGCAGAATGCACAGACGAATGGAGGTAATCTTCAGGGAATGTAAAGGAGACAGAGGGAGACAATGTACGAATACAGATACACAGAATATAGAATTTAGGCCAAAGGACAAGCACTGTTACCTATGAGGTCATTCAGCGCTGGAACTGAAACTGACAGTAAAGAAGGTTTTCAAGGTGTAACAGGAAGAAAACCTTGCAGGTGCACTAAGAGTTAATTGTTAGGAGAGAGTGGAAAGTAAGAAGGAAGAAAGAGAATACGAACGGAGGTACAGTAAAAGGAATGAAAGGGGTTGCAGCAAGAGGCCTAAGGAAGGGACGCTGCAAAGAACCTAAGTAATGCCTACAGCGGTGCACTGATGGCACTAGACCCCTACCCCCCATACGGGGAATGTAGGAATATCGTGTTTCTTCCATATTGACTTTCCGGATAGGATCACTCTAAACCTCTTTAGTATATATTTTTTATATATATATATATTACCTATATATATATATATATATATATATATATATATATATATATATATAATTTTTTACTGAGGAATGGGCCATTCTTTGTACATGGAAATGCATCAAACCTTTGATTTGGTCTGAAATCCATTTTTGGAACATGGCCCTTCCAACCCTTTTTAAAGTCAGTAGGAATTTGCTTATTTACATGATATGGTGTATGGAATGGTTCAAGGTTGAACTACCTAAAATGAACATAATTTTTTTTTATGAAAATTAGTAATCTCACAAAAACAACCTAACACATACATACACATATAATATATATATATATATATATATATATATATATATATATATAAAATATACATATATACACACGTATAACTATATATATATATACAATTTGAAAAAACAAAAATGTTACAAACTTAATCTACCTAGAAAAGAAATCCTCCAAGAGTTTTCTGTGAGTAAAATATAAGACGTAGATGTGCTTGAGTTTCATCTTCCTATGACTGCTACTTCCAGGAATGTTCGTTTTCTTTGACTGTGTTTTTTTTTTTTTTTTTTAACTACGTCCAATGGTTTTCACACGCATGTATTAACAATATTTTTGTAACGAATTGGAAGATGCACAGGCAAATAATATAACATGCAAAGAAATAAGTATCGTATCACACTGGGCAATGCTAGCTTTAATTATTTTTACCTTATTGATAATATGCATCCATTCTTCAAAGCAATAGACATTTTTACTCCAAAACATATAAATACAAAAATTAATAAATCAACAAAAAAGTACATAAAAAATTAATTATATGAATGAGCAACTTTTTATACGATTTACATGTTCACGACGGCGGGGGTTAACGCGTCGATTTAAAAAGGATTTTGGGTCTCAGACTAATATACTGAATGAGCTATCTTCATCAAAATGGCACTGAAGAAAACTCAGTCTTACGGTAAATGTGAAAAGAGCAACGTTTGGCACTGACTAATGAGGTACCTGGGTGCCATAACAAATCAAGAATAAAAGGAAAGAATTTTCTACGGGATAATAATAATAATAATAATAATAATAATAATAATAATAATAATAATAATAATAATAATAATAATAATCGTCTCGATGCTGTTGAGTTTATAATGCAATTTCTCAATTTCCCGAATGAATTTCTTCTTAGCAGGCATCCATACGGCCATTGTTTTTAATGAAGTTTGTTTGAAAGAGGGTCTCTTTAATAATAATAATAATAATAATAATAATAATAATAATAATAATAATAATAATAATAATAATAATAATAGCATCTATGCATTTTAACAACATAAGGATAAAAATAAAGTGTTCTAAAGTCGAAATGAACTTGAAAAAGGAAAATTGGCACTAGGTAGCGTAACATCTACATATGGGTATGTCAGTGGAATAAGGCACAAAGTTTTGTGCAATCCCATCACTCCTTTCCTTGAACGTCAATGATCATGGGTATTTCTGACGCCCATTTTTTTTACAACAAATCAGTTAGCTAATTCAACAATTGCTCGAGGACTTTCGCCCATAAATAGGAGCCTTGTTAACTAATTTAAATCTCTGTGGATAAGGAAAGAAACTCGTTTTTAGTTTTGGCATACGACTGCGAAAAAGTCTGCAACAAATTTGCGTAAATTATAAGTTTCTGAAAACTCTGGCCGTCAAGGCTTGTGAAATGACAAAGCTTCTGTAAACTTTGACGTGTCGACTTGGAAGAGAATTACGTAATATAAACTGTTTCTGTTTGATGCAAAGAAATAAACAGATTTCGTACACAACTGTAGTGCACTGGGATCGCATTTGCAAGAGCCGTGATTCAATCCCGTCCTGCAACCCACTAGTCGACCCCTTTGCGAAGGAGGACCAGCATAAGTCATCATAAAAAAATAATTAATAAAAAAGGTCAAGCGGCTTCCGCCCTTATCCATGAAAACTTACTAAGAACTGAAAGCATTTGGCCTACTGGCTCCAGCCTCTCTCTCTCTCTCTCTCTCTCTCTCTCTCTCTCTCTCTACTTATCTGTCCAGACACACACATATACAGTATATATATAAACATATATATAATATACATACATACATGCGTGTGTTTTCTATAAATATACATATGTATGCATATATATGTATATACAAAACACACACATACACACACGTATATATATGTATATATATATATGTGTATATATATATATATATATATATATATATATATATATATATATATATATATATATATATATATATATATATATATATTATTTACAGTACACATCCCAGAAAACTTTGACTAAATTCAGGTAACTGGGACGAGTATCTAGAAAAATCGTGTAAGACTTGGAGCAAATCTTCCATAAGGGAGAAAATAGCTCTTTATGATACCCATAGATCAACTTTACGACGCCACCTCGACGTGAGTACACTCCATTAGGGGCGATAATGTTAGGGAGAGCGGCCTGTTTTTCGATCTTACGACCTCGTTTCCAGTCATTCTACGGGGGGAGGTATTTAAATCTCACTTGCCGGGGTTTCACAGGAGGCTCTGACACGGAAGTGATGAGTCGCTTATGCAATGCAATAATTTAGAGAGAGAGAGAGAGAGAGAGAGAGTAGAGAGAGAGAGAGAGTTGCGATACATATAGATTTATTGGAATCTATGGTTAATATTTAAGTGCTTGTAGGAAGAGATCCAGCATTTTATTAAGGATAAGAAAAAGTCAGGTTGACAGACAGGAAGAATAACTGTTTCATGACTGAGAAAGAGAACCACTTACTCTAAAAATAACTGTTTCCTAAGGAAAAGAGAGAGAGAGAGAGAGAGAGAGAGAGAGAGAGAGAGAGAGAGAGAGAGAGAGAGAGAGAGAGAGACTACCAAACGGAAATATTCAAACCAAAACAAGAAAAATACGGAAATTTCTCTAAAATATATATTTAACAAAACCACCTTCCTAAAATAAAAAAAAAAAGAAGACCATGATTAGATTATTAGCTTAATGAAAGTACAAACCTGGGTGTCTGACTGCAGGAAAACTCAATGTCATGTGCAAAAAATATTTGAAAAATAGCTGCACATCGACGCATTTAATAAGGCCCTATAATGATGCTTACTTCTTTTGAATGCATTTGCAATCTAATTATGATAATTATTAATTAGCGAATTCCAGTATTGCCTGAAATACTGATGTTATTCACATACAGTATAGTATTTATTCTCGACTGACTTAATTTGTTACCAACATTAACTTTTGTTCTAATAAGATGAACTGTTAGTATTAAATTCATGAAAAAGACCTTCTTCAATGTTTACAAAATGTCTCTCTCTCTCTCTCTCTCTCTCTCTCTGTATATATATATCTCTCTTCTCTGTATATATATATATATATATATATATATATATATATATATATATATATATATATATATATATATATGTTTGTATCTGCATACATACACACACATATATATAATATATATATATATATATATATATATATATATATATATATTTATAATAAATATATATATATATATATATAATATACAAATGGTTGGGCCAACAACTCATTGTATGTATATGTATGTATGTGTGCATTAGACATAAGAAAAACAGAGGGACAAAGAGACTCCTAAGTACGGGCAGGCATAAAGCAGTGAAAAAAACTGATCGAAGCCTTACGATAACGGAAAGAAAAACAGTACTAACATTGGATTAGAGTAGTCACGTGAATACTATTTGTTCTCACCAGTTAAAAAAAAAAAAGTTATTTTCCCAGGCTGAGGTAATAATAATCTTCTTCTTCTTCTTTTAATAATAATAATAATAATAATAATAATAATAATAATAATAATAATAATAATAATAAAATGTATGTGATTTGAAATGAAATAGACAGCAGATGCACACAACCTTAATACTCGCTCGCACACACACACATATGTATGTACGTATGTATGTATGTGTGTGTATATATATATATATATATATATATATATATATATATATATATATATATATATATATATATATATATATATATATCTGTCCATATTCACCAAATATATGGAAATGGAAATATAACTGAACAATCAACTTGTCGATTTACTATATTTCCAGCTCAGATTTCCACTGATTTCCATTAAAATCCCAACAAGAAATGAAACAAACAATTTCCCATGCCTCCCGTCGACCTCCGAACTCGTGCCATGGTGAGAAATGCGTCCAGCCCTTTGACCACTGCGCTGAGACATTCACAACATGGCTGCTTTATTTCCACACGTATTTTCTACAGTCTACAAAACAAGTAAAAAAAGCCTCTAGTGTATGATGTATTACAGAAATTCTTGACTTGTAGAACCAGAAAATGGAAAGCTTAAAAAAAACTACTTCATAGAAAATTGAAATTCCGCTCTGTTCCACCGGCGTATTTCCTACAACCTACAACACTGGGAAAAATAGCGTATACTATATCACATTAATCCTTAACTTGTAATATAGGAAAAGGGGGAAGTTTAAAAAAAAAATCCTGCTGTATTTCCACAGAAGTATTTCCTACAGCCTACAACGCAGGGAAAAATAGTCTATCCTATATAACAAGTTCTTAGCTTGTAATAAAAATAGAAATTCTGCTCTATTTCTACAGGAATATTTCCTACAGCCCACACGAAAGGGGAAAAATATCCTATACTATATGATATATCACATAAATCTTTACCTTGTAATACAGGAAAAGAGTAAGTTGAAAAAATCTACGGACTAAAAAAAATATAGAACTTCTGAGGAACATTCCTTGCATAGTAAGTTTTCCATAATAAATGAGACAGGTGACTTCTGCACTTTTGTACAGGAAAGGGTTCTTAACTTACAGAAAACAGTAAAAAGAAAAAAAAAACTACAGTAAAGATACAGGTGATCAAGTGATAAAACTGATATTGGAATAGACCGAAAATATTTCCTAAAAATATCGGAAATAATAACAGTAACTACTGTTACTGACTAATAATGGCAAGGGTATGACAACAAAACGACCGCTGTAATTACATAAATAGTCGTATCAACATAAATCACTTTCATTTTTTACACTTTCACTATTAACAACGAAAGCATTTTAATAACAGAAGCAGATGCAGCAGAGGTAGCAACACCCCAATGATAGTAATAATCACAATAACATCACTAATAATAACTGAGTTACTCCCAATTAAGAAAAAAAGATGGAACTAAAAGCCTCTCCAAAAGGCATCATGTTCAACACTCATGACCCTAATGTTTACGAGACCAGTTTAATGAAACAAATCGATCAGTCAATAAATCATCGATCCCAAAGATTGAAGTTACGGGAAATCTGGCTTTCTCAAATGAACGAAACTTGAAGGAAAAACGAAAGAGCAAAGAGAGAAGGAAAGAAAAACGAATGAGCAAAGAGAGAAGGAAATAAAAACGAATGAGCAAAGATAGAAGGAAAGAAAAACGAATGAGCAAAGAGAGAAGGAAAGAAAAACGAATGAGCAAAGAGAGAAGGAAAGAAAAACCAATGAGCAAAGAGAGAAGGACAAAAGGCGGGCTCTAGTCTCCAAAGGAAACGTAAATAAAGTCCGCCTCACAAAAGTGAAGGCTATGGGAAACAAGGAAAAGGGAAGAAGGGATGGACTTCCAAAGCATGGCTATAGAGAACAAGAAAATAGGTAAATGGGGGAAAAGGACACATGTAAGTCTTATTCGTTACTTCTCTACTGCGTCAACATCTTTTAGTTAACCGAGTCGAAGCCACTCACGTCGGGGAAGGAATCGAACACGCCTGAATATTCATGAATTCGCTCTACCTCGAAGGGCGTCAGGCAGGAGTCCGTTAGAAGCACCTTGCTCCCAAAGGGCATCCCCCAATCAGTGTAAATTAGATTTGCATCTCGTAGGTGGTAAAGAGAAGGATGCGAAGGACTTTTCGTGATGTAAAGTGTATTGCCAACGTGAAATGTGTTCCAAATGTTTACCTATTATTTGTGAATATTCAAATTTATTCGTACTTTCCCTTCAGGAAAATGGAATGCTTTAAATGAAGGGACAAATAAAATGATAACAACAAATATAATCCTTTCTAACTATTTTTCTTATTTAACCCTTTTTTTTCTTTCCTGAACATGTGCATAAGGAAGAAACCTAGAATTTTCTCACTTATAACCCTAAAGAATGTATCTATGGTAGAATCATTATATTTCGATATATACTCGTATAAATAACGCCTCATTTTTTAACTCTCTATTTTCTTAACTTTTTATGTTTGCTACCCAAAGCCAAAACAAATTATTTCCTTACGATATTCTTCATATTACTTCAATATGCATTTAAATGCATAGCGATCAGATAATGAATTAGTCTTGCACTATGTTTGACGTCAGTTACGTCAATAAATAACTGTTAAAAATAGTCAGTTTCTTCAAAATGATTTCCCATCAGCTTTTCTTAGCGGTTCCAACACACCCCCCCCCCCAACCTCTTCCTAAGACTGTTCCTTAAGAACTATATATTCGGCTTCAGCAAATATCCATATGCTTACTCCTTAGGTTCTGAATTTTTCTTACACGATGAATGGAAAATTTTCGCTAACTTTTAAGCACGTTTAGGCACTACGAGTATATGGATAAAAAAACAAAATATGTAAACAATGACGAAGCATTCAGAAAATGCGAAAAATATTTTTGAAACTTGAAAGCACGTTTCGTCAATATATGGAAAAAAAAAAAACGAAAATCTAAACAATGACAAAATATTCATAAAGTGCGAGAAGTAATTCTGAAACTTCTAAACACGTTTAGGCAACATATGGAAAAAACGAAAATATCTAACAATAACAAAGTATTCAGAAAATGCGAGAAATAATTTTGCAACTTGAAAACACGTTTCGGCAATATATGAAAAAAACCGAAATACCTAAACAATGACAAAGTATTCAAAAAGTGCACAAAATAATTTTGCAACTTGAAAGCACGTTTAGGCAACACAGAAAAAACCCGGAGATATCTAAACAATGACGAAGTATTCAGAAAGTGCGCAAAATAATTTTGCGACGAGAGTCGCAGCCAGCAATGTTATGGTCAGCCTTCCTGTTTGCCTTTTAAAGTCACCTGTCCTTTAACGCTGTTTCTTTGTCTTTGTTTGCGTTCTTGTTAGATTTCTTGGCATTACTCTTGCTCCTCTCACCTGCTAAGATGTGCTTTGCGTCGGCTATGGCGCGTGTGTAGTACTGATAACAATTTTTCTTTTCCTTTTCTACAGTATATTTACCTATTTATCAATTTATTTTTCCTTTTTTAATAAGCGACATTTCTTCTTTCTCTATTTCCCCTTATCTCCTCTTACTTCTTCCTAATGAACACCATAATATTCTTTGGAAGCTTGAATTTCAAGTCGGTGGACCCGGTGGTGGGCATGTTCCATATGAATAGGTTTCATCTTCTGAATAATAATAATAATAATAATAATATATTTAGTTTTATGTTCTGCTGGGAAACGTAGTAAAGGTTCTGCTTAAATGGTTATAAGGTTTTCGTTTATTTAGCTGCATTTCAAGTTTTATTTGTAAAAATTAAAATGCTGAAAATGTAATACAATATGGTTTCAAGTGTTCTTGTTTGGATATATTTTTTTAGTCGAAAGATTTATATCTGCATTTTTATGTATTTTTTTTGAACCATATTCCAGAGCTTGTAATTTTAGTAACCGCATATGTTGTGGTAAAAAAACTTCTATCTATCTGTCTATCTATCTATAGCAGTCTTTCCTTATGACATCTAAAATGGAAATGAGAAGAACAGGAAACGTGAATAAAAACCACAAGAAAAAAAAAAAAAAACTCTTGATCCGCAAAACAAAATTTGCCCGTTTTCATCCCCTCTATTGCTGGGTAATTTATATAACAGAAAAAACAGATTTTTGATGCGAAAGATAAAGACTGTTATTTTATTGCTCCTGGGGTCAAGAAAAATAATTTTTACATTTTTTTTTCACTTGAATTGTAAGCACAACAAATTCTCGTCCTATCATTTGGCAACCCATTTATCCTGAAGAATGGCATTTTCTGACTTTATGACTGTTTGAAATTGAGTTTCGAATTATCATGTGTTTGCCCATACTATCCTTAATTTGACTGACGGCTGGTGCCCACAAATGGGTAAAAAGCCATAAAGTGACAGAAAAATATTGCATTCCCGCTGTTCCCTCCAATATTGCGTGCAAACAAAGATCACGTGATCAGGTGACGTCAGCTGCCGCCATGGGTCTATAATGTCGGCTTCTTCTTTGAATGGAATACTTCGCTCCATTTACGAAAAAAAAAAAAAACGTTCTCACCGTAGATTTACAAAGAGTTGATACACTAAACCATCTGAATTATTGCTGTTACTATCATTCCGAAAAAAAAGTATACCTTAGTTTAACCAGACCACTGATCTGATTAACAGCTCTCCTAGGGGTGGCCCAAAGGATTAGACTTACTTTACGTGGCTAAGAACCAACTGGTTACCTAGCAACTGGACCTACAGCTTATTGTAGAATCCGAACCACATTATAGTGAGAAATGAATTTCTATCACCAGAAATAAATTCCTCTAATTCTTCATTGGCCGGTCGGAGACTCGAACTCGGGCCTAGCAGAGTGCTAGCCGAGAACTCTACCGACTCGTCCAACGAGGAACTGCTATCATTCAGAAGATGAACCCTATTCATATGGAACAAACCCACTACAGAGGCCAACAGGGGCCATTGACTTGAAATTCATGCTTCCAAAGAATATGGTATTCATTCGAAAGAAGTAACAGAAGGTAATGGGAAATACGGAAAGTTGTTGGAAAACCAGATAAATTAACAAATTAATAAATAAATAAAAATGTAAGTACAATATTAAAATACAGGCTGAATTGTATTGGGGTAGTGATGCATTGCATCTTCGCTTGAAATTCTGAAGTTCTAACTGCACGACACCCTCTGAAAGCAGAATTCATTACCAATTATTCTGCGAGTAGTTACTGCCTATTATGACGTAAGGAATTACTCTGGCGGAAATAAAGTTCCATGACATGACCTCAAGTTTATCGCAGCGCAATTTTCCATAATCAGACATCAAACATCATGGTATATATTTTATGGGGATCCGACAGAACAGGTGATTTGCTGCTTTCGAACTATCTAAGCCTTAAAGGAAGCAGATAGTGAATGGGGAAGGAGAAAAAAAAAAAGTAAAAAATGGGCCGAAGTTTCTTCGGCGCAATCGATTTTCTGTGCAGCGTGTAATGCTTATGAAACTTTCAGTCACGACCCATGAAACTCTCAGCTGGCAGTGGTGGCCTGTGTTGTTGCAGTGCCAGACGCACGATCATGACTAACTTTAACTTTAAATAAAATGAAAACTGCTCAGGCTAGAGGGCTGCAATTTGGTATGTTTAATGATTGGAGGGTGGATCATCAACATACCAATTTGCAGCCCATGAGCCTCATTAGTTTTCAAGTTCTGAGGGTGGACAGAAAAAGTGCGGCCGGACAGACAAAGCCATCTCAATAGTTTTCTTTTACCGAAAACTAAAAAGCGGGTTGTTAAACACGCTTCTCAAGATAGCGAAGGTTATAGAGGCTAGAAAAACGTTAAGGACTAAGAGGTTCTAGGAACAGTGTGGGCCACTATTTCTACATGATAAAAAAAAATATGAAATTTACGAGATAACCATTACCTAATGGGAAGTGAAGTTTTAGGTGATAACATTATGTTTCATGCACTAAACTATAATCTTTTAATGTATATTTATATGCCTGAATGAACGCCTTCACTCAGGAGACCGCAATATATTATCTAAAGTTTGAAATAAAAAAAAAACTCTCTTATCGTCAACAGTATTGTTCTACTTACACAAAGATTGAATGTGTTGCAGCGCCTTACTTTAAGACTATTCGACGCCTCACTGCTTGCGAGATTTTTTTTTCCATCAAATACTAAAAGTCTACAGCTGTCACCTACCCTATCAACCAAAAATTACCATGTCACCTACAGTAGCCAGTGATGATTCTTGTGGTCGCGCAGTATTTTCAAGTTAACCTATCAAGAAGGTTCTGCGGATTTTTGAACTGTTATAACTGTAAGCACGATGCGTTTGTGAATCACCATTTTACAGGCTGCTTTAGGAACAAGTCCCCGTGTCACCATAAGGCTGGCTTAAGAACTGAATTATCATCACACACTGTCATATGTGGTCAAGTGTCAGAACAACCCTTTGGAAGACGTTGCTATAGAGACGTATTTATGTGTCTCAAAATGTCATACAGACTGATTAATTCATTACAAGAAACCTTTCAGCTGGCAAACTAATCACCGAAGAATCACTACTCCATCACTTCTGAGAGCTGATCGGATCAATCAAACGCAGGGCACAACTGTATATTGCTAAATAAATCCAGGATTACGTTTTATTTTATCTCAAATCCAGGATCCTGCTTTATTTTTAACTCAATCTGAAGAAATCCTGTGCTTCAACATTATTATGAGTTCCTTTTATGTAGTTGTTAATAAACTGTAATGATTTTAAGAATAGTTTGTTACTTATACTAAATATCACTACGATATAAGCTATTTCACTACTCTGTTAAGTGACTATTTTCCTACATTTTAGGATTCACAGACTTCCTAGAGCCAAACCAATTAAAAACCCATCTGTAAAAAAAAAAAAAAAAACATATTCAAAAAGCAAAAATGAACCTTTAGAAATGTTTCTTACCATCGAACCAAAACATCAACAAACCTTTTTCCATATATTTTTCTTTCAACGAAAATTTCTGGATCAGCAGTGGGGAAGAAAACAAACGCGTATCTCACAGGTAACAAGGATAAGAGGGAGGAAATTTAAGAAAAGGAGAAGCAAAATAAGCCGGCATCGCCCAGGTAATCCGAGTCTCCCTCCGCCATTAGGCAGCAAATCGAAAATAAGTTTAAAGTTGACTTGAACCTAAATTAAGTCCGCCTTCAATTCAACTTGGTTAGTCAAGTTACCATTCCCGATGCTTGAGTTTCCCGAAGTCCATCGAGGACTTTGGTCGAGAATGGCTTAACTTGTGGTCACGAATGATTCGGTCATGAACTTGGGACTCAATTTCTGAAACCGGAGATCTTCTTAATGGACGGTCGGCGGAGCACCGCCTAACGATATCGGAAACGCTTATCGAGTCAGGAGACTTGAAAGTTTAACGTGTAAGGATGATTATTTTTTCAGATTAGAGAATATTGCTCATAGATTTTCCTATACAAAAACATACACTGTAAGAGCATCCTGTGCGATTACAATTTATATATATATATATATATATATATATATATATATATATATATATAGTGGAAGTATCTCCTATATAATATAACGTTTAAATGATTAGACGAAAATACCTTTCCGTTAAAATATATGCAATAAGCAATAATACATCCATCATCTATTTTATATATATATTTATATATATATATATATATATATATATATATATATATATATATATATATGTATATAATAATAATATATCCATATCTATATATATATATATATATATATATATATATATATATATATATATATATATATATATATATATATATATATAGTAAATAATAATGATATTTTACTTAACACAACAAAAAAGAAAATAGCCAAGACATTCACTGCCAGAATAAAAAGAAAATGCCAAAGTATGTATATCAGTTCCGTATATGTATATAGAAACTTTCGTTAAACACACAGTTACTAAGTTAAAGCTTATTCGAGGTAGCTGATAACTTCCAAGTAATTACACCGTAACAATTTCATTCTCTTTATTTCTAATGAAAAAACCACGTAACTTTTATCATATGCAAATTAGGGGCTTTCTCGTAAGTCCTGTTTAAAGTCTCATAAAGGAGCGGAAGAATACCACAACGAACTAGTCAAGTAAGAAACATGAGCTTTATGAACATAATATTAATAAATCTTTTTTAAATATTTATTAAAGTGGCCAGTCTGTCCTGTTCAAGGCCATTGCTTTTGTTTGCAATCTAAAACATATTTTTGCAACACATTTAAATCTTAAAACTGTTAGTATACTATTCTCCATAAAAAAATTTAAAGCAGAACTGTTTGCAAATATAATAAAATGACAGAATTAAGAGATATTAAGCTTTCAATAAAGGACTTATGGTGAAATATATGAAATATATAGACTGCTACTAAGTTAGATTTTGAAACTGAAAACTACAAAATAAGAAATATATTTTTTTTAACATATGAAATACATAGGCTGCTACTAAGTTAGATTTTTTTTTTTTGCCGAAATGCGGTTAGGTAGTTAATTGTATCAATCTCATTTGAAACAAGGAATATAAATCCGTATCACATGCAAATTTAAGCCAAACAGAACAGTCATCATTGACTATCATTCTGTGACAATAAAATATTGTGGTTAATCACCAAAAACTCAATGATGTTTCTACCATGATAACATGGCCAATCTTGACTTCTGGTTCATATTCACATGAATAGTTAATCACAAGTATTAAATGCGCAATAAAAGTCAGTACTATTCATATGGAAAACAATAATACATAACATAATGAATATGTTGACATAAATAAATATGTCAGAGAGAAGGTCAATTATGACTACTCTATTAATTATGCAATATTTAGACTAGCTACTGAAGAAGACAATTAGATCTGCGATGATGACTATCCGGCTTAAAATATGAAATCATCTTTATCCAGTGCCTTTTCAGACACAACACGTGGTCAGTCAAGGTTATCCAACTTGAATGATGAATAGTAATAAGATAATCAGTTACGAATCTACTTTAAAACAACAGGATAGTCACAAAATAGTCAAGCAGTACTACTCACTTTCCATGGACTCTGCGTGGACAAGCGCCTGTCTGCTTCCTGAAGACTGCCTGGAGTGATGAGTATGATGAGTGTGATGTGAATGATGATTGTGATATGAGTGGTTGTGGTGGGCGTGATTACCATGCGATTGCCCATCGTGATCCGGGTAATGCTGAGGGGGTATGGGTGGGCGTGGCAAGGGCGGCGCTTGGTGGCCATGCCCTTGCGGGCTGGAATCCCTATACCCTGTCGAATCGTTATGATATTGGTGGTGTTCGTTTCCGTGCCAATGGCCCTGGCCACCGCCACCGTTCCTGCCTCCCCACTGGCTCATCTCCTCGTCCGTCTGGTTCTGCTCGTCTCGGGTGCTCTTGTTCTTCCTGCTCTCGAGGGTTCCTTTCCCTCTGCGGCTTATAGAATCATATTTCTTATCCTTGGCGTCTTCAGAGCTAAACGTAACCTGCTGGTTGCTACTGCTACTTCGTCTGCTGCTAAGGCTGCTTGTACCCTCGGGTAACTGGAGGCTGACTTTGTTTCCGCTCCTACCCTCCGACGGCAAGAGGTCGTCCGCAATGGAGAGTTCGGTCTGGCTGCCTTTGTTCGATGTTGTGATTAACGAGCTCCTGGGTAACTCGGAGATGCTTCCCCGCTTGTCGAGGTTGTTTGGAACGGACAGATGGTGCTTGACGTCACTGCTGCTATAACCACTATAACTGTCCAAGTTATTCCGACTGCCGCTGTCGTAGTGGGAGTTGGCTAAGCTACTGCGACTACCACTACCTCCGTACTTGCTGGAGTTGGTGAGGATGCCCTTCGTCACTGTCGTCGAACTCCTGGTGCCCGTGCCGTAGGTGTCCGTATGGTGAGCCCTCCGGCTGCTGTAAACCTCACTGCTGGAGAGGTAGTCTTTGCTTCCGCTGCGTTTGAGACTTCCTTGTGCTCTGGGGATGTGGTCTATGGGTCTACTGTATCCGTTGCTGGCAGCTGAATGGGAGTACGTCCTGGGCTCTCTGTCGCGGTCGTAGTCTTCAGCTGTCGAAGGATACCCTCTCAGGCTCCTGTAGCCAGAATTAGAGGTGGAGTATTCGCCGCCGCTCCTGCTGCTGCTGTAGCTTCTGGAGGGAGGTAACCTGCCGGTGGACGTTCTCTCTGCGGAGCCTCCCCGCTTCTCCACAGACCTGTAGAGGGGCTCAGGCGGTACCCTGGTAGAAGAGTGATCTCGCGAGAGGTCGTGATGCTTAGTGGAGGAGTCCCTGGTGTAGGTGTTGGAATGGGCCCGTCTCTGACTCTCTCCTATGGGAGTGCGGTGATCCCCTGCAGAGGAAGAGTGAGAGGACCTGGTCAGAGACGAGGTTGGAGCAAGACTGTGGGTGCTGGACCACTGCTGACCACCTGACGACGGCAGCCGAGAAGTCGAGGACCGCGAATTGAAGCCATACACGGCCTCTTCCCCTCCGCCGCTGCTACTCGCACCCCCTCCTCCGCCGCTCCCACTCCCGCTGCCGCCCCCACCAGCACCTCCCACCACGTCGTCGTCCGCTACATCGTCGGGGTAGACTGACACTCCGGCTACGTCGCTCACGCTGTAGATGCCTCCTGTCAGATGCCCGGGCTCGTCGTAGATGCCCCAGTCGGAACGCATCCTGCTGGACGACTTTCTGTAGGAGGAGGTGGAGGAGGAGGTGATGGTTCCCTCGCCGTCACCATAGGCGCGGTCGTCGTCCCGGTTGCTGAAACGGACCACCCCGCGCATCCAAGCGGGTCCTCGGAGCTCTTAACGGCACTACACACTACGGGAGAACAGGGGGTCATTTATTCCGAATTTTGACTTCGCTCTTGACGACCCATCATCATTCGATCGACTGTCACTGGTTGGCCCAAGGATGACGTCACGCTGTGCCCCTACTCGTTTGCCTGCCTCGCGCGCACAGCTCTGAAATTGAAAAGGAAATATGGTTATTAATGCTCTTGTTGGTGAACTACAACAAAAGGGAATTAAGATTGTGACAGAAACACAAGGGAATTAGGATTATAACCGAAATTGCAACAGAAGCACAAGGGAATTAGGATTATAATAAAAATTGTAACAGAAACACAAGGGAATTAGGGTTATAACAGAAATTGTAACAGAAACACAAGGGAATCAAGATAACAGAAACACAAGGGAATTAGGATTACAACAGAAATTGTAACAAAAACACAAGGGAATCAAGGTAACAGAAACACAAGGGAATTAAGATTATAACAGAAACAAATGGGAATTACGAGTTTAATACAGAATAATCAAAGCATCAGTTGTAAGTAACAATTTTTGATTGAGATTGGGTTAACCGAAGATAAAAACACCCAAAAGTACTGTAATTATATTATACATAAATAAATATGTATTTACACACACACACACACACACACACACACACATATATATATATATATATATATATATATATATATATATATATATATATATATATATATATATATATATATATATATATAAAGTGCTGAAAGGAACTAAATTAAGTTTTTGGTTTCCATATAAATATGCTACTTGTTTAACAAAACAAACAAATAATAAGGATCTGTTAGAAAAAAATCGCAAATATTCGTTACAGTGCTTCAACGACTTCGCGGTTATTTTTGAAAATCGGTCAAATTAGAAGTTTTCCACCTTAAAAAACGAGACATCTCTCAAGAAATCCATCTTGAAGTATCTAATTAACTAGATACCTAAGGAGGAAATGGCGTTTCTTAAGCATTTTTAAGATATCAACCCGGTTCTCTGATTCTCTGACTTTCATTTCCAAAAATAAACATACAATTATTTAAACTGTTAAATATTAACTGTTTATATATATATATATATATATATATATATATATATATATATATATATATATATCATATAGACAAAATATACATACATATAAGAATATATATCATATATACACAGTATATATATATATATATATATATATATATATATATATATATATATATATATATATATATATATATATATATATATATATATATATATGTATGTATATATAATCACCTCTTCTTCGCCCGGTAGTTAAGAACTTCCTTCCACATCCAAACAAGACATCAGTTACGTTTAATTCCATTGTGCCTCTGATGATCTAAGCAGTTAGTTATGCATCTGGTAGTTACATGACTGTGGCAGGTCGCAACATGGGTGGGGAAAGACATTTAGGAACGTCATTCGAGAACATGAACGCTCACCCTTCCTTTATGTTAAAACTTCAAAGAAGAAAAACAGAATGGTAAAATTATATTGAAATCTACCTGTCAGTATATATATATATATATATATATATATATATATATATATATATATATATATATA
Source organism: Macrobrachium rosenbergii (assembly GCF_040412425.1). Lineage (NCBI taxonomy): Eukaryota > Metazoa > Arthropoda > Malacostraca > Decapoda > Palaemonidae > Macrobrachium > Macrobrachium rosenbergii. The sequence goes on from NC_089789.1 coordinate 29,243,810, forward strand.
TATATATATATATACTGTATATATACACATATATATATGCATATATATATATATATATATATATATATATATATATATATATATATATATATATATATAAATCTGTTTTTTGCTAACATACTAACACTGTATGTAAATACATATACATATCTATAAATATACATGTAATATGAGTCGCTCCCCTCCTTTAAAAATTGTACCAGAACGACAACAACAACAACAACAACAATAACAAAGAAATATCCGCAAATATTAAATATTTCCGCTTAATAAATTGTGACCACCTGGCTCCCATCCTTCGTTGAAAAATAAGAGGCTACAAAATTGAGTTTTTTTTTTTTTTTTACATAAAGACGAAAAAGAAATTCTTGCCACAAATACATGAATACTGAAAAATGGACGTTTTAATATTGTGAAATTAATAATAATAATAATAATAATAATAATAATAATAATAATAATAATAATAAGGAGCAGATGGAGAGTAGGGAGATAGGATAGATTGCCTTGTTCTGACCTAACCAAATCTCATCTTCCTATCCTAACTTAGGACGCCGTGCCCTGACCTGGCTTGGGGGCTTCGTCCCCCAGGACCCCCCAAGTAACACTGAATATCCCTGTCTCCCTACAACAGCAACAACAACAACAGTAATAATAATAATAATAATAATAATAATAATAATAATAATAATAATAATAATAATTATTATTATTATCATTATGAATACGTAGTAGACCCTCTTTTATACATTTGCTGTTGAAGGTGATACCTGCATCAGCTGCATTCAGTTTGTTTAGAGTTTTCTCTATTTTCCTAATAATTAACTTTTCTAGGTTACAGCCTTCTGCCAGCAACGCGCCGATATTTGTCATACTTGGAGAGGAAAGCAGGTTGCAAAATTAGAAATCAGTAACAGGATACTGAACTCGGGAGTTTGTCCTCCGTAGAGTTTTCCTTCATGAGAAAGTCTTCTATTGAATTGTCCTTCAGGAGAAAGACTCCTTCAGTGTTAATCGAGGCCACGTTTCGCTCAGGCTCCACTGAGCATGGTCAAGCCAAAAGACGGGAGTAGACTGACATTCGATGTGAGTCCTGCTCTTTATATACAAGCAGGTCAGCGGGGGGCGGTCAAATTTAGCTGCCCGCTGATTGGCTGAGGAGAAACATTCGTGCAGGTTATTGGCTGACGAGATTTCCTCTAAAGCCAAAAATTTATCGCTGATGGCCTCTCTGTTGCAGCCTTGCTGAGCGACGGGGCTGGTGTGTGACGTCATTCTCTGGTATTTCCCGGCGAACATTCTGATTGGGCGCCGGGCGGCTCGCAGAATCTCCGCCATTATTGCGAGTTTCACGTTCGGGATTGTCGTTTCTTGCGGTATCGGGCGCCGGTCTGTCAGCTACAGGAGCAATAGGCCGCCTAATGCTGGTAGGCAGGAGGAATCCTCTTGGGTGGTATTTAATAAGGGCTTCTCCTGCTGTATTAAGAGCGTCTCTAGCAGCCGTAGGCGCCTGGGGTCGGGGGCTTTACCGATTACTTCTGTATTCCCCACTATTTCATTCCTTGTGAAATAGAAACGCAGCTAAATTTGACTCCCCGCTGACCTGCTTACAAATAAAGAGCAAGACTCACATCGAATGTCAGTCTACTCCCGTCTTTTGGCCTTGACCATGCTCAGTGGAGCCTGAGCGAAACGTGGCCTCGATTAACATTGAAGAAGACTTTCTCCTGAAGGAGAACTCAATAGAAGACGGTCTCCGGAGGAACAACTCTACGGAGGATGAACTCCCGACTTCAGTATCCTGTTACTAATATACTGTATCTAATTTTGCAACATGCTTTCCTCTCCAAGTATGACAAATATCGGCGTGTTGCTGGCAGAACGCTGTAACCTAGAAAAGTCAATTATCAGGAAAAGAGAGAAAACTCTACACAAAATGAATGCCGCTGATGCAGCTATCACCTTCAACACCACAAATAATAATAATAATAAGGAGCTGATGTAGGGTAGGGAGACAGGGGTAGGCGTAAGAAATCCTAACCTTTCCTAGATTGTCGTGTCCTGACCTAACCAGATCTTATCTTCCTAACTTAACCTGGGGCGCCGTGCCCTGGCCTGGCGCGGGAGGCTTTGCCTTCCCTGGACGCCCCAAGTAACACTGAATATCAGTCTCCCTACAATAATAATAATAATAATAATAATAATAATAATAATAATAATAATAATAATAATAATAATAATAATAATAGCAACAGCAGCCCAGTACAGAAAAACGAATACAAAGTAAAAATAAAATATACAAAGGAAATCACATAAAAACAAAACAAAATCAAACGCTGAAATCATGCAGTGAAAGTCAGGTAAGCCTACAGAAAGAGAAATCATTTGCATCTAGTTTGAAATTCTGAACTTCCAATGAATCGATGACAAGGAAAATCATTTCATAATTCTATTGAAGTGGGAACAAAACCTGTAGCAAATAGTGAGAACACAACAAAATAGAAGAGAATATACAATTTACGCCGAAGGCCAAGCGCTGGGACCTATGAGGTCATTCAGCGCTGAAAGGAAAATTGAGAGTAAAAGTTACAAAGGCGTAACAAGAGGAAAACCTCGCAGTTGCACTATGGAACGATAGTTAGAAGAGGGTGGAAAGTATGTTGGAAGAAAGAATATGAATGACGGTACAGCAATAGGAATGAAAGGAGTTGCAGCTAGGGGCCGAAGGGACGCTGCAAAAAACCTCAAGTAATGCCTACAGTTCTCCGCGCATGAGTTGCACTGTCGGTACTACCCACCTACGGGGGCAAATTGTAAGGTAGTAAACATCATTTTAAAAACACTGTACACTGAGCTAATTGAGAAAGGGGGATAATATTCAAAACACTGCAGAACAGAAGATTTACAAAACTTTCCTCAAGACAGACAGGGCTCCAAAAGGCTTAAAAGACTTCCTCAATAAATCAGTTTTCTTGCGCAAATGAATAAGTGAAAGATCGGATACTTTTGTCGAAAGGTAATTTGCAGTCAAAAAAGACACCTAAGATATTAGATGAGCTACGTGTATTTAAAGAAACACTCTCAGTGACAAGATCTGGATGGGGAATCAAATATCCTACTGCTACTAAGACACACTTTGAGTTTTCTTAGGGTTTAACAACATCCTTCATATGCGTTAATTTTAGCTAAATCTCGATTAAGACATTCCACAACCTTAATCACGAGATGGAATCGATGCAACCAAAGCAGCATCTTTTGCATAAGCGAGAAGTGTGTTTTCTAATCCAAACCACCTATCAGACGGTCATAGTATAAATAGCAGAGGGAATAAAACAGTACCTTGAGGAACTCTAGAGGTTACAATATTCCTGCAGCAACTATCATGTCAATCAACAACCACGCGTCATAACCTGTTAGCTAAAACTCAATGATAAGTTCAAGGTTAATACTGTAAATAAAACCAAATAAGTCACACCAATCGTACACACGTCATGACCTTGTTCAATCTAGGGATTCCTGTATAACAAAGGAAATTAAAAAGCATTATATCACAACCACCAAGATCATTGCTATAGCCAAGCTGCAAACTGTGCGAGAGGTAATTACATTCAACATGGAGCATTCTAACGTTTTACCAACAGATGTTCATAACTATATAATACTGGAGTTGTCGAAATTGGACTTTAATGGGCAAGGCAAAAGACAGTGGAACTACAGCACAATTTCTCGATGTGTCAAAGGCACTCCTTCCAAGTCACCAAAAATAACTTTTTTTTATGAAAAATAATACAAAATCATGTGAAATGCTGTTCTGAAGTCACCATCTGCTGTTAATTACTAAACATTTGTAAATTCACGAAATTTACAAATGTTTAGTAATTAACAGCAGATGGCGACTTCAGAAATATTTTTTATGAATCATTTAAGCCCTAGCTCGATTCCCCAAAGAAGCTAAACGATTCAGGCAAGTTCCTTCAAAACTCATTATGAATCTGCTGACCTGAGCAGTAAATTAGGTATCCAGCAGTAATTCGACTTCGGCGAAAGGCGAGCGGTTACAAATTCATCCCAAAATATTCACTGAGAGCCGGGATGGTACACTCTCTCTCTCTCTCTCTCTCTCTCTCTCTCTCTCTCTCTCTCTCTCTCTCTCTCTCTCTCTCTCTATATATATATATATATATATATATATATATATACATATATACATACAGAATATATATATTATGTGTGTATATACAAATTTATATGTATGTGTATATATATATATATATATATACATACATACATATATACAGATGTACTACTAACACTGCTCGAATTAATTTCTAGCTCCTCAACAGCATAATTCATTGCAACAACGTCATTACGGCCGAGTCGTGCATGTTAGCGTATCATCGTCATCGTGACTTCACAAGCTGCTGACTAAACGCAAATAATATAACGAAGAGGAGTATAATAATAACTAGGGCGTTGCCGGTGGTGTGCCTTAAAGGCGTGGTTGCTGTGCATTCTGGGTGGTCTCTTCACCTTTGCTGCATCGCTAATGCTATTAGCTCTGTCAAGCATAAAAAAATAAATTAAAAAAAGGGGGTTAAATGAACATGCATAAAGTTAATTAGTGTCAAGTTCTCTGTTCGTCTTGTGTTTGTTAATGGGGAAATTCTCGCCTTCGAATTGAACCCGGTGTGGGAAATGGAGTAATATATTGTATCATATTTTTTATTTTCGCTTTTGCTTATAGTAGTTTTACTTGAGTTTAATAAATTAAATGATAAAAGTTGCACAGTATTTTTTTATTTGAGGACAATTTTTGTGTTTTTCTGATTTCTAATTGATTCTGATATGACCCAACCTGTCCCGACCCCAAACCTAACCTAACGTATCTGAAAGCGGTGCAGTAATAAAATCATAAAGCAATTAGATTTTATTTTTGTTTGGTTAATGTAAAATTAATGTAAACTGTAAATCAAGGTGAACTTCTAATGATTGTTTATATTGTAAATGAACACTTGTCTTTTGAAAAGCGGCATGAAATTACCAAAGTGTATGAACATTTGTCTCTTGAAAATCGGCATGAAATTATTAAAGTATAAATAGTTACTAAATTAATGCTTGTTCTGAATAAGAAATTATTTCATTCTTTTATTTTTCTCTTCAATAGGATTATGAAATGAAAAATCTGTTCGCCTCACTAAACCTGCTCTTTTCTGATGGAAAGCATTTTCCTTTGTACCGAATCAAATAACGAAAATAATCTACTAAATTTAAATACTGCTAAATTTTAATTTTAATGCTGGTCAGTTCATCATCAGTATATCACCATCGTTATTTCTTGGTTAATTATTTCTAGATTTCCTAACTTCATGTTATTTATTTTAGCTTTTTATTACGTTTTTCTTTTCTTTGTTCAATTTTTTCTTTAATATACGGATATTCTACCCTTTGTAAGATTGCTGGTAAATTAATGGCAATGCAAGCTTATTCTATACAATGGAACATCTACTTCCTGCGATTATTATTATTATTATTATTATTATTATTATTATTATTTTAATAACAACTACCTGTTATCTTTTATTATTATTATTATTATTGTAATTATTATTGTTATTATTATTATTATTATTATTATTATTATTATTATTATTATTATTATTATTATTATTATTATATTATTATTATTATTTTATTGCTGTTGTTGTTGTAAAAAGTTTACGCCTCCACGTAAATAAAATTTCCTCTGTCGCAATAATCATTTAGCTTGGGTTCCGTCATGAACAGTGTGTTTACTTCTAATTTTTTATAAATACTTTATTGGGAATCGATGCTCTCGTTCATATGTGTCCATAAAGCCACTAGAACATCTCGCTTCAATTCATCTGAAGACTTCCATTTTACTGAATAAAACTATACATCACTGTAAATCATACATGCAAGGATGTATACATGCAAACATTTGCATCAGGTTTCGTGTACACTTAAAGCCTAAAAAAAATAAAAGCGCATATACTTTCGCAATACTCATTCACGAACACATATGTATCGGTCTCTCTTTAAAATTAAAATAAGCAGTTCAACACATGCAGAATTATCTACCATTACACGTACAATGATTGCCCCTGTGTCTGTATAATGATGTAACACAGGCATCTGACCAATGTTTCCTTGTGTAGGCGCAATTATGTTTCCGCACACAAGCATGCTGTCATTATTGCATACAATGTACATAATAATGCATCTATATCATGGAACACCTTGCATTATGATAACTTTGTTCTCTTATTTTTCTGGTCATTTATCTCACACATGTTCATTGATCTTATTCCACAAGTAGATACAGTCTGAGAATGCATAAGTATCCATGTTAAAAATACGTATGTAGTCTATGTATTCTAGCCTCCTTGTACTCAGGGACTGGTTTCACTTATTTTCCCAATCATTCATCGCCTTTAACCTGACCCTTTATTCCGACGTCCCTTGGCAATCCAGATGTGTGTGTTCAAATAAGAAAAAAATGACAATAGAGACAAATTACAACAGAGACCCCAAGTTTTTCCTGTCGCTAAAAGCTTTCATCATGATTTCTCACCAGTTTTGACCTTTGTGTCCTTTTCCATAAGGTCGTTGCATTCTTTTATTTATTCTTGACGCCTCTAAAGTTGAAGTTCAAAGTACTTACGTTTTTTTTTCAGGTTTCTGGATACTTGCTGAAGTTGACATTTCAAAGATTTCTATTTTTCTATTTTTGGATACACATTAAATATCAGACATCAATGTCTATTGTATTTCTTTATGTTTGGAACTTTCTTGTTATCATGCATCTTATTACCATCTTTAAATGCTAAAAACAAGTTACAAAAGCAGTTAATTTTACACTCTGCTTCCTAGGATCCCCCATTAAATTTGAAATTTCAAGGCACGGGATTGTCTGTTTATCTGGACAATCACAAAAAAATTTGAAATTCTAGATAAATATTCTCAGAATTCTCACTACTTTGGGTGCAAACCTTGAAATTTCGATAACTCCGGGGTTTATCACACTCCAAGTTTTGTTTTTCAAAACTCAGAACGTTCATAAAATCTGAAATGCTATGGATGCCAATATGTACATTTTTTGTATGATTATGAATTCTATATTTCAAGGTCTCGTGATTTTGAAGATGTTTCTCACATCTTCATCTCAACATATCTTTGTTTAAAAAGATTCTCATTGCAAAATACTGATACCTGAAAGATATTTCTTACACCTTCATCTCAAAATATCTTTGTTTAAAAAGTTTCTTATTACAAAATAATAATGCCCGAAAAATTTTCGCTTGGATTCCCATATTATCTTACTGAAACTTACTTGACGATTTACAGGACGATTATATTACTTCACACACTGTTTACTTCTGCAATAACGGAAAACTCACAAAATTACTTTTAAAGGTAAAATTGAAACTAGTTTTGAGCTTTTTAAAATTTGCGTTATCAGAAAGTCATCGCTAAAAACCACGAATTAACAAGTGATGTTTAGGTGGTGCAATGAAACACAGAAGACAAGGAAAGAAATGCAATTTCTGACGAACATTAAACACTGGCAGCCACGAGCAACGAATCTGACAGGTTCATATATCTTGCCTTGGGGTCCTGCCGGTCAACAGTGAGTATAATGTCTTATGGGAGCATGATAGTAAATCCTTCGCACTCAAAGGCCGCGGCTAAAGTTACTCCTACCTAAAATGGCATTCATACTTAGTTTCGCCTCAGTATTATGCACGTCTTGCTTTCAAGCTTAAAACATTCTTTATCCAAAGGTAACCGCTTGGACTTGACTTTTATTGCATAAAAGATTCAAGGACTCACTTTCTTTGAAAACAAGGCTTCCTCCAACCCACCAACGCACATACACATACACACTTACACTCGTAAACAAACAATGGGGCAGTCATAGCTACATTACCAACGCTTACTCCATAAATGAAGTTCATTTCTTTTTAATCTTACATGTCAAAAACCGAACGAAAACCAGTGTAAATATCTTGAAGCAAAAGTAAACAGAGTTGATGACAACAGCAACAGTCCTAAAAACAAAACCATAGAAACGAGTAAATACAAAAACCTAAAAAAAGTAAACATTTAATATCCTTTTTCTTTTGGAATCAATATTGCAATCAGTATTCAGCCTCACACGATTGTCATCCGCAATGAATTACGTCTTTCCTATCCGAGTCAGACACGAAGGAATGAGATATTTTCTTCACATTACATCCAGGGCCTGTTCATATCTGACAAAAGAATCTCCGAATGAGAAGCGCTCACATCAAAGAGTCACGTTATTTTCCTCGGGTCCTTTTCACGTAATTAAGGTTTCTCTCGGGGCAGTCTTGCGTGGTATAGCTGACCTTTGGGGGAGGGTGGGTTGTTACGTAATTCGTTTCCCAGATTGCTTCTTAGTTTTCAAGGACCCCTCTCATTTCATAGAATGTCCCCTACTGCTAACACAAAAATAGTTTTTCTGCTTTCTTGTTACACAGCGTTCAAAGCAGGTAATTTTTTGAGTGACGGAGGCTTCCATTTCCATGAGTGATTAAGTGCTGGGCTCTCGTAAGAAGTAAAACTCATAAGCTGGTCCGACAATTTCAAACGAAAGCAAAGCAGTTTTTATTTTTGAAGTGTAAAGATGACAGATCTAAGTTAGCCACTGTACTTTAGATAGCTATTGAGAGCAAATAACGTTTGACATAAAAATTGTGCTTCAACAAAAATTCTAGTGCAATAATGTTGTGTTAGCAGCCGTACTTTCAGCATTTCTACAGACAGCCTTCAGTTTTCAGACTTTGAATGGCAACCTCAATCCGATACCACAAATTAATATCTGTACCTTGAATAATATCTCTATACTTAGAACCAGCCAAACGGTTACACAGCACCTCTCCGCTGAATACATTTCTTGAGCTACCGCCCTTTACAGAGTATCTCGGATCTAAAGCTCTATTCTAAATGTCCTGTAAATGGTAACTTAAAGCTGGAAACTACATTCGAACACTATTTCCAGGTGGCACAGTCAATCTATAATTAGAAATGTAGAAGTGCATCATTCCGCATGGAAACAAGCAGCTTCTAGTGTCTGCCGCCGTGCAGAACGTTCCACGTCCTGGATACAGATGTTAGACGAGGGTGTCTCCTAGAAACATACCGCATACAGTCAGTTGACTGTTTCGCCACTCTTTACCGTCCAGAAGCTTCGCCATTCGACTACCGGCTGCATGTTGCTCTTGCTGCAAGGATCAGTGTTCGAGTTCTCTGGCAGCATTTTCAGAAATTTTCGACTTTTAAAGAGGTAACTCAAAAAATGCCATACAGACCAAGCTAATTATCGCCTGTGTCATTTTCATTCGTTGTTACAACACAGGAGAGCCCCCTCAAGCAGATTTTACGGAAAGTTCTCTGCTAACCTCCGATATGAATGTCATTCCTACCGTTTGTTTCATCTTGAAAACTGATATCCTTGTAATCTTTTAATCGTGACGTCATTATCCACCTAACTTCAGGTATCAAATTTAGGGATCGACGTCATTACAAAACCTTGCATTAACGAGGTAATTCCCAGGAATAAAATGTGTCAACTTTTTCGAGCGATTTTACTTAGAGAACCATGAAGTGCCTCAATTGCACTGTGAATAATATGCACAGATTCATTCATATTTATAATTTATAATGTATCGTTAATTCTGAATGTGGAAACGTTCTTTCATATGGTGGCTTCACCCGCTAATTCTTCCACAACTACGCCCACTTTATGTAAAAGATTCTATTTTTATTCTCAATCAGGAACCAACTCTATTCAAAAGCAAAATCCAAAGGATCTTCCTGATCACGTCCGCTACATGACGGAATTTAGTTCATAAACAAATAAATAAAAGAGAAACAAATAAATAAGCATAGGCGTTGAGGAATAAGGCGAAAACCGTTTAACGGTTTATGGTCTAAGAGAGGTTAAAAAGAGGCGTTATGGAATGCATATTGTGAAAAGAAATGTATTCTTTAATAACCAGACTGAAGGAATATTTAAACCCCGTCTTAGCGTTGTGCAAAAGGCCTCATTCTCAATTATAATAAAAAGTAACTTAATAAAAGATAAAATGCCAAAAGTATTTAAGAGTGTTCATTAGGATAATATGGAAGAACGGAATAAATGAAATAAAAAAGCAAATCACATGTGAACATCTTTCGGTTAGTAATGCCACAGGAAATGTAAAGTGAATTTAAAAAAAAAAAGAAAAATTTATCAAATCATGAACCATGATGAGACAAAATGATTAAAGCAAAAGACATACATTAATTTCAATCATTTTTCTATACTTCAACCTCTATCTGCAGTGGAAGAGAGAGAGAGAGAGAGAGAGAGAGAGAGAGAGAGAGAGAGAGAGAGAGAGAGAGAGAGAGAGAGAGAGAGAGAGAGATTTACTGGAGTAAGTCATGATGAAAGAAAATTATCCTCGTGGTACGTAACTTATTTGAGTTTTTCTCTCTACGGAGAGAGAGAGAGAGAGAGAGAGAGAGAGAGAGAGAGAGAGAGAGAGAGAGAGAGAGATTGTACAACGTCCACCAAAACCATCCGAATCGAGCTGGAGTTGACAGAAAAACCAGGTATTGCAGTTTTCCATTAACGACCAAAATCCATAAAAAACTTCAAACGCGAAACTTTTCCTCTAGACGATACAAACAGATATTGAATCGTCACTTTAAAATGCTGGGGGTCAGCTCAAAATTGATTTGGGTGGAGGGGGCGTGAATTTAAATATAAATGAAAACGAGAAAATTGAAATATGCAATATTAGGAAAAAAAAAAAAAACTTGAAAATCTGACTTTCTGGAGAAATTCATTAAAAATCGACGATTCAAATACACGTGGTATTTATGAAATACCTCAAAGTAGGTAACCTAACTATATAGCACAGCTATTTCCTAAAGCTATTTAACGGTAAACCGTTAGAGCTCTGAAAAAAGAGAGCTAACACGAGTGAATCTGAATACGATTCGAAAATACTGAATTGAATCTAAATAAATAAAAAAATAAATTATGAAGATGGAAATTCAGGAATAAATAAGGGAAGGCCATCGAATTTATAGACGATTTAACAAAAGTGAATTAAGAATAAAAAAATATAAAAACATACTCGACGGATTAACTGCAGAAATATTTACTTTAGTAGTAAATTCACTAGGAATTTGACGATCTATTGACCTTGTGATAAACTAACACCAAAATAATACCCATCAAAGAGACGATAAAGCACAGAAAACTTCATTTGCATATCATCCATGAATTTATCTGTCAGTTTTTTCGGTTTTTCAACAAATCAACTAACAGTTAACGACACAAAGAGGGAATAATTACACCTGCAGCAAATAGCGAATGAATTCTTGACCTTCCCCTGAACGATACTCGAGGTGAATGAACGATGCTTAATGGAAAATAATTAACATCACTCCTTTGTGCCGGGTCCCTTCGGCTCTCCAATAATTAAACGATTTTCCCATTAACGTTCGCTATTAATACACTGTAATTGATTTTTCAAGTCTACGTTGTAGATGCCGTTATGTACAGACATGTAAATACAATAAAAATCAGGAGACGAGAGGAAACGCCAAAAGAATAAAAATGAGGTTATACGAAGAAGTGCCTATAAAATGCGTATTTGTAGTGGTATTAACAATAACAATAATACATAAAACAAGAATAATAATAATTAACGGTTCTCACTCTCGAATGCAATATGCTAAACAAATAACTTTCGTAAATTACATGCACAAAACGAACTGTTTCAAAAGGAGACTATACAAAACGAATAATTTCTTAAATGATACATATAAAACGAATAATTTCCAGAAGCCATATAAAACGTACAAAAAAGAATAATTTTATAAACATAATATACCAGACGAATAATTCCCAAGAACTACATAAAATATAAAAAAATAATTACAGTAAGCGATCTAAATTATGCAAGAATATAAAATATGTAAAACGGTTGATTTTCATAAACAATTTGAAAGACAAAAAGCGATTCGTTCTTACAAAATCCAAAGTGATTTAAAGCGTACAAAAAGGATCACTCTTACATTAACAATGTAAGACACGCGAGAGAGTCCATCTCCACAAACCACAGGCACGAGATAAAAATCGAGATACAACGAAGGAGATACAAGAATTCAATAATTCAAGTCGGGAAGCAATCATGATAATCCTGCAAAGTCCTTTGAAAGAGTCAAAAATCCTTAATGAAAGATTGCGGACCGTCGTTGTTAAATCATTCTCTCCAAATCACCGTCGAGGGGAAAGACCCAGAAAGACTCAACTGATTAAAGTCTTCATTTTCATTAGCAGACAGCTTTTTCCTACTTTTTCAAACCTAACCTTTGATTTATATTCTAATATTTTAAGAAGCAACTGACTGTAATGCAGTTCAGTAATGCAGTTCCGATTATTATTATTATTATTTTGTCATTAAAAACAACTCATAATGTCATTAGTACTGTAATGAAGAATAAAATCCAGTAGAAATTATTGTTAACATAATTTCACTGAATTCACCCATCCCATGCAAACTCAAGTCACCACGAAATCCGCGCTGAAATAACAACTGCTGTACAGAAGAGCTGAGGACCTACTCTAGGTACCCCCGCTCCTTTCAAAGAAAGGAAAATATACGTAAAAATGAAAAAGGAAAACTTGACCGTCCTCTAGTGTTTTCCCTGATTTTCAACATGTCTGTCCTTTTGTCTTTGCAACGAATGGAAAGGACGCACTTTAGATAATGAAAATCTGCTGACGAAGGAGTCTTCTGGTGATACCGTGGAGTATAAATCGTTAAGTTCTTTTGTGTTATTGCGTTCTTTTATAACCTAGAGCGATGACTGTTCACTTTTCTTGTCTGTCAGACTCTGGAGTTCAGTTACTGATTCTGCTTTGCCTGGTTCTGACAACCTTTCATTCTGGACGAGGGTCGTCTAAGCCCTGTCAGGGTTTTAAACATAACACTTTTTTTCTTTTTCTCGTTTCTATTGGGTTTGGGCTAGACAAGAGCATTGGGTTGCCAGCTCTATTGGTCTCATAGTAACAAAACATGGGTAACAATGCAATAAAATGTAATATATGCTTTTAACTGACTGATTCTCTCGATTCTAAATTCCTACAGTCTTTATTAACGTAGTTTCCACCCGATTACTCAAATGCGCACAACACATTCATTTCCATCAAGTAAAAAGTTAAAAATGCGCCGAAGTTTCTTTGGCGCAATGGAGTTTTCTGTACAGCGTATAATGTTGTATGAAACTTCCAGCCATGGCCCATAAAACTTTTACCCACGGCCCGGTGTTGTTGGTACCTATAGAAGTGCCAGAAGCATAATTATGGCTAACTTTAACTTCAAATAAAATAAAAACTACTGAGGCTAAAGAGCTGCGATTTGGTATGATTGATGATTGGAAGGTGGATGATCAACGTACCAATTTGCGGCCCTCTAGCCTGAGTAGTTTTTAAGATTTGAAGGCGGACAGAAAAAGTGCGGACGGACAGACAACGTCATCTCAATGCTTTTCTTTTACATGAAACTAAAAAGTGCCCGAAAGAAAGGACTACCAAGGTGAAAAATACGAAGACTATAATTAAATGTCTAGAAATTATCATTTCAAAAGGTGATCGACACTATCTCAAGCTTCCATCAGAAGGATGGAATTATTAATTGAATAAAATTCAATTTTCAAAGAGGGGGAAGTGAAAGAAGGTAAGAAAGATGAAGACGACATAAGATGCTTGCTGTAGTGAATGAAAAAAAGAGGTCAGAATCACTCCCAAAAGTCTCTGCCTCGACGTCGAGATATATTTTTCTGATAGTTTAAAAGACCGAGACGATCAGGGCTGATCTATAACAATCCTGGTCTCGAAAAAAAAAATTGCTTTAATGGATTTTTTCATCTCACGTGATGACCGACTCGACTCTTGTTCAAGAATCCAGAAAGTATTAAGGTCAGCAGAGAATTTCACTTTCTGAAAGTGACCTGTGCGAAAGACTGATTAAACCTATCGAGCTTTGAAGTATTTTTAAATGAAAAAGTTGCAGCACAGCGTCAAAGCAAGCACATTTTCATTCTTTGATAAATGAACAGAGATGGGGCTAAATAGAGAGAAGATTAAGAAAGTTATAATCAATCTTTAAAAATGAATTAGCTACTCCATTATCATTATTATTATTGTTGTTGTTGTTGCTAAGAGATTCACAATTTCGTGAAAAACAACCTGTGTAATAAAAATCCACAATTATATAGTAAATATATTACTATGTAATTTTACACAGTAATATACTTTTACTATATAATTGTGGATTTTTATTGCACATTATTATTATTATTATTATTATTAATTTTTTAATTTTATGGAGAAGCTAATGAACACAAACTGGAAACAGAGAACTTTAGACCACAACGAAAGAAAATAATAACAGAATGCAAACGAAAATACCACTCAACCGGGAATACCCCCCCCAAAAAAAAAGAAAAATGACAAAAACAACTTTATGAAATGAAAACAGTGAAAAACTAGACCCAGCAATGAAGACGAATGGGCATGGCACCTTAAAGTGGAATTACTTTTCCCGGGAAGCGTTACTCTTTGTATTACGAGAGTTGAATGTACTCGGAAGCACTGAAACAAAACCAGGTCAAACGTAGCAGCAGGAGCAGTAGCAATTACCTTCTGTCGTTGTTATTTCCCGTCACGTGCCTGTTACGACCACTGCGGAAAATTCGTTTAATCGGTTGGTGTAACGACATAAATATATAATGCATATTCGAAAACAAGCGCGCAAGCACAGGCTCGCACACACGCATATAAACACACATTCTCTCTCTCTCTCTCTCTCTCTCTCACACACACACACACACACACACACACACACACACACACACACACATACATATATATATATATATATATATATATATATATATATATATATATATATAACTTAATTTTTATCACATCACCGTGATTCATATACAAGCATTAAGCTACAAATGTCCTTTGATGTCCAATTCGCTCTGCCTCGGAAACAATATATTTTCATGTATGTTATCCGAAGGGGAATTTTTAAGTTGATAATAAGTTCGTCTTCTCGTGGGCTCGAACCACGGAAGAACAAGAACTCAGGACTACGGTGACGCCTTAAACCACAAGGCCAACATATATAGAATACATTAACGGGTCTAGTTTCTAACTTCTGTAGCCATTTCTTTTTAAACTTTAAGCTAAATTCAGTCCTCGCTGGGTGAGCGGGTTCCGTTCTCAGCTACCACTCTGTTGGTCGTGAGTTCGAATCTCCGACCGGCCAGTGAAGAACAAGAGGAATTTGTTTCTGGTGATAGAAATTCATTTCTCGCTATAGTGTGGTTCGGATTCCACAATAAGCTGTAGGTCCTGTTGCTAGGTAACCAATTGGTTCTTAGCCACGTAAAAATAAATCTAATCCTTCGGGCCAGCCCTAGGAGAGCTGTTAATCAGCTCAGTGGTCTGGTTAAACTAAGATATACTTAACTTTTTTTTAAGCTAAATTCATTATCGACACTATCACATAGGAGTTATAAGTCTGACTTCATTCATAAAGAAATATGTATCCAAAAACATTTTGCTGACCATTGCTTACCTTCCAAACTTGTTTCAAACACGTTCAGAATGTGTTTTTTATTCAGAAATTGTCTGCACCACTGACCTTAAGTTGCCTATTTTAGGAGTCTTCCGCTGATACATGAAAAGTCTTTGTAAAATGATTTATACAAAATCAATAACCATCATATTCCTGCTGTTAATATAAAGCTGATATTAAGAAACCCTATAACTATCGGCTCTCTATTTCTATTTATTACAAAATAATCCTCTGGTGTGATATCCAAATTTAATTGCACCAGATGTGACCTGGGGACATACGTCGGCTGCACAAGAGGTTGCTAAGGGTGAGAATAGATTCTCATCGCGGTGTTAACCACATAACAGGGGTTGAATTCACGTACCCTGAATTCTGTAATACAAGAGAACGTGTACATAAATGTAAAAATAAATAAAATATAATGATTCTAAAATACTGAGTCGTGCCTCAATGACCAACTCTTAACAGTTCTTGAAACCTCGTTTATTAAACAGATTATTGTCAATTAAATCGTCGGTCCTCAACCACTACTCGAAACCTATCGTGAGTTTTCTTTGGACCCCAAAGTGCCCTTGTAGCCACTCCGCTTTTTTGTGACGGACATATTATATTACGTTTTTGCAATTTGCATTTGCATTTTTATTTTTGTCTTGGCAATTTTTTCTATGCCTATTATTTTTATCTTTTTAACTTTTAAAATGAGAAGCTTGTGGTGCAGAAACGCTGGTAAACTGAAATAAAGTACACCTGATTATTCGATATGTCTTTCCTTCTCTCACTGCAATGTTTGACCCAGTTTTTAGCAACAACATCCCGCCTCCTGTGCTCTCTCTCTCTCTCTCTCTCTCTCTCTCTCTCTCTCTCTCTCTCTCTCTCATATATATATATATATATATATATATATATATATATATATATATATATATATATATATATATATATATATATATATATATATATACATATATATATATATATATATATATATATATATATATATATATATATATAAATATATATATATATATATATATATATATATATATATAAATATATATATATAGATAGATAGATAGATAGATAGATAGATAGATACAGTTATATAATCTGTACACTTATAATATACATGTATGTGTCCATATATATATATATATATATGTATATATATTCACCATACGCCTTTTCTTCTCAAGATGACACTGGTAACTCATAAATTTTCCTAGATCCCGATTAACACTGACCACTTACAAATGGGTCGACCTGTGATGCAGCAGGCTGAGGTCAAACCACGAACCATGCCAACGCTAGCCAAGTGACATTCTACTGAGATACAGTTCCCATACACACACACACATACATATATACATACATACATACACACATATATACATATATATTATTTATTAATTTTCGGTGATAGACTACAATATCAGAATGTCGCTGAATTAATTTTTCTTAAATAAAGCATTCATATGAAATACAAAATCAAAGATCACATAGTTTCTCCCAAAGGATGTAGCATATCAGTAGTTAAATTCTATGTGTGGGAACCGTAGACTTATTTCAATTTCTAATGACATAGTTCCTTTAACTTCGTTTATTCTGAGGCATATAAAGCTGACTGATGAGTATTACTTTATGTAAATTAAATTGTACACAATCTATTAATACCTAGGAATCGCGGGACCATGAAAGATACAGGTGGATGGCACAGTCTATGTAGGGGGGTTCGATGTGCCCAGATGTGATTCTATGTAGGTGTTAGGAGCACTTCATGTTGGGAATTTTTCTTCATAGTGAGTTTATCCTCGATTCCGTGGTTAAGGTATCAATAAGAAAGTGACAATTTTATACAGAAGTCGATATATATATATATATATATATATATATATATATATATATATATATATATATATATATATATACATACACACACACACACACATATATATATATATATATATATATATATTATATATACATGTATAACATGTATATGATTATAATCATTTTAACACTGTGATTCGTTTATCACATAACACAACTGGTGAAAAATGTGAGACTTTATTGTAGGTCCTGATCGATTTCAGCTTTATATATATATATATATATATATATATATATATATATATATATATAGAGAGAGAGAGAGAGAGAGAGAGAGAGAGAGAGAGAGAGAGAGAGAGAGAGAGAGAGAGAGAGAGAGAGAGAATGATGATTTAGAGATAGAGGTGGCTTTGGCATGGCCTTTACACCACCCCCTAAAAGAATAGAGAAAGTTTTTGCTTGTATAGATTGGACACCCAAAGGTTTGGAAGTCCACACCCATTTGGATATGAACTACGAACAGGAGCTTGGAGATTAGTGGAGATTTGTGGAAGCAAAGGCTAACGACAGACGCAAGTGGCTGAATTCAAGAGGCCTTCCGCGTCGCACAGTATTCGTAATGATGTTGATTTAAACTGCAAGAGTCAGACGAAATGATAAAAGGCTTCAGTACCTAGCGCTTTCGTGTATTTATTAGAAACGTCTTTAGGGTACAGTAAATAGTGAAAGAGAGCTGAGGACGTCAAAAAGTAAAAGTTAATATATACACAATATTCAACAGAGAAAAAACAGGAATAAACAGCATCTGCACGACATAGTTAAACAAGCAAAAAGTTCAGAGCCAAGAAAACTGCTCCCATATGGGATGCGATTTCTGCGGGTGACGGCGATTCTGCTCCATTACGTCGCCTAATGGAATCGACTCCAGAGCAAAGGAGGATGGATTGGTCTTCTCCGTTAAAACCCACATTGTTCAGTTGACATAGACTGTGAATGATGTACCTGGTAGTTAAATGATTATGGCAGCGCAACCAGCGTTACAATGGGGCATGGGTTAGCAGCTTCAACCCAACTGTTCATACACACTATTCCTTTCTTTAATATTTAACATGCACAAAACAGTTCCATGAGACAGCCGAGTTTCAAAGGCCATTATCTTGTTTTACAGATATTTTGCATAGGTCCAGTAATTCCTGAATTATTTTCTATAATTTTCATATCTTTTGAGCGCGAATTCCATTATCTTCTGAAAGCTGTTCTAAGGATTCACTGTAGGCCATATTTGGAAATATCTTGGTATTCAATTTCAGAAAAGCGTTCCACAATTCATGACTGATGTGTTCATTCTGCGCTGCCTATCACAGGTGAGAAGGAATGAGGTGAAGGTATTATTCTGACACCCCCCACCCTTTTTTTTAAGGAAATCTTCTCCTGTTTACATTTTAATTATTTATTTTCTTTAATTGTATTTTCAAAACCCGTTTGCAAGGCCAGCTTATGCCATTATACGGATCAGATTTGGAACAAAAGGAAAAAAAGGGGCAGGAAATTGAGTTAGATCCAAACGAAATGATGCCTTGTTTCCTAAACGGACGTTTGTGGGACACAGGTATATGTTGCTTCAAGCCAACATACAGGTAGTTCAGTATTGTAAGACTAAAATGGCAAGTCGAAAGTCATGTTGTACTGTTACTTGGCAAAGGAGAAATTTTCATTATGTGGAGGCAGATCAAAGTGAATCTCGCGTTCCGTTATTAGGGTTTGCTGGCGTGTTATTTGGATGCTGATTGGAGGTCGTTTGTTAGCGATGCAATGTGCATCTGCAATTGCCCCACATCGAGTGTCTTTTTATTTGTCGAAAATTTCGATGCCCTTCTCCAGGCGTAAGAGGCGAGGGTTATTGCTGTGCGAGTCCCGGACGTGATTCTGGGTGCGTTATTTTGCAAATGTAAAATGAAACGGAGGCTGAATTAGATCTTAGCCATTCTAATATACGAACGAGGGCTTAAACCTCACGAGAGCAGGTGAACTGTTATATTTAACGTGCCATGTGCGAGGACGTGATGATTCTGAGCGGTGGAAGTTTTTGTAGAATTGGTGGAATGTCATTTTAATCTTATAATACTGAACTATCTGTATGTTGCCTTGAAGTAACATACACCCGATTCCCACAAATGTCCTTCGTTTAGGATACAAGGCATCATTTCGTTTGGAGCTAACTCAATTTCCTGCCTCTTTTTAGTTTTCTGTAAAAGAAAACTGTTGTGCTGGCTTTGCCTGTCCGTCCGAACTTTATTCTGCCCGCCCTAAGACCTTTAAAACTACTGAGGCTAGAGGGCTGCAAATCATCAAACATACCAAACTGCAACCCTCTAGCCTCAGTACTTTTTTTTTATTATATTTAAGGTTATAGTTAGCCATAATCGTGCTTCTGGCAACGATATGGGATAGGCCACCACCGGGCAGTGGTTTAATTTTCATGGGCCGAGGCTCGTATAACATTATGCCGAGACTACCTAAAGATAGGTCTATTATCTGTGGCCTTGATTATGCGCTGTAGCGGCTGTACAGAAGCACTGTTTACTTGTTTTCCTTTTGTTCCAGATCTGATCCAAATAATGGCATAAGCCGGCCTTGCAAACAGCTTTTGAAAATACAATTAAAGAAAATAAATATTTAAAATGTAAACAAGAGAAGATTTCCTAGAAGAAAAAGGGTCAGAATAATACCTTCACCTCATTCCTTCCTCAGCAAAAGTGTCCCAACGAAATTTAGGCCGAATGCAAATCGCATCTCGCGAGACGGGAGAAAAGTTTTCCTCACTCCAGGTAAAGTTCGACCTGACGGAATTCTCACAACAATGACTCGAGAAAATATTTCAATTGGACTTGCCAAGTAATTGCTTGTCTGTAGTGGGAAGCATGACAGTCGATGCAATGTTACAGTTGCAAATAATTCATTAAAACGCTCAGAGAAATAAACAGAGCAAAAATATATTACTATTCAAATGTAATTATATACAAGTTAATATTTGTATTTCAGTTAGGACCACAAAAATGCAGTGGATATTTTCTTAGATTTGACCAGTTTAGAAATTGTGTTTCCTTTGCAGTCACTTGGATATGAAAGTTAAAAGGAAAGGCAGCTTACTAAAAAAGAAAAAGGCTACAATTTGAAATGCATTACACTTGATAACAAATAAACGATGGAGAAACGTAAAACGACTTCGAACGTACAGGTTCTTTAGAGCTAGAAAAACAATTAACTTTGAACCACCAAGAAATGATGAACAAACACTAGGACGTATTTGTGTAAAACTGAGAAATAAAACTCGAATGAAAATCTAGCTTACAGCTACAATAAACTCATTCGGAATTATACGGATACTCCATTAAGAAGCACCGAGAAGTGACGCTCGAATGAAGACAGATTAAACCCTCCCAGACGCCCACACCCATTTCCCCACCCCCCCCCAAAAAAAAAGCTTTCTACTTTCAATGTACTCTATTTGGAACCGCTGACAAATGATAGTCGAGCATAACGGATGTTCAAATTAGAAACCAAAATCTTCTAGAAACATAAGGAAGAAGAATGATCTCTGCGTCTAGTTCTATCTAAGCAGATTATATAGCTTACTCTTCCCAGTACAGTTTCTTATAATAATGGAAATAGGTAGTTGGCTCGTACTATATAACGAATGATTACTTTTAAGCTCCTTTACGCTTCGAATCACCGAGAAATAGAGGCTTATGATGGCCTACCTAATAATTTCTGACTAAAAATAGCCTTGTTTTCTATTTTCTCTTTCGCAGAGGTATCAAATTTTGCTTCTGGAGACACTGCTTACTATATTTTATCCACTTTATCTAATTTTTTTTTCTTTTACATAAGAAATTCAATTGCTAAATTCAAGTGTCACATTCTTCCCCAGATTAAAGTACTGCTAAGTCATCAGAGTAAGTTACACATTCCATTCAACAATAATTTTCTTATCAACGTAAGAAGAAAATGACTCAATGACGTTGCGAAAATCGTTCGTTACGAGACAACAAAGGAATGTGAGTTCTCTAAAATAAATTCCCTGACATTACAGTGTATAAAATCAGACATGCCACAAGGCCATATTCATGCAAAATAAAACAAGTAAAAAATGCGCCGAAGAAACTTCGGCGCAATCGAGTTATCTTTACAGCTACGGTCCATGAGACTCTCAGCCTCGGCCCATGAAACTTTCACCCAGGCAAGGTGGTGGCCTGAGTTGTTGGCACCTATAGAAGTGTCAGACGCACGATCATGGCTAACTTTAAACTTAAATAAAATAAAAACTACTTAGGCTAGATGGCTGCAATCTGATATGTTTGATGATTGGAGGGTGGATGATCAACATAACAATTTGCAGCCCTCTAGCATCAGTAGTTGTTAAGGGCTGAGGGCGGACAGGAAAAGTGCCGAAGAACAGACAAATAGCCATCCTAATAGTTTTCTTTTACAGAAAACTTACAAGCACCCCAACAAACACACACACACGCACACTTACACATACACACACACACACACACACACACACACATATATATATATATATATATATATATAGATATATATGTATATGTATATATATATATATATATATATATATATATATATATATACATCTCTCCCTTTCTCTCCAATATATATATACAGTGTATATATATATATATATATATATATATATATATATATATATATATATATGCTTACATACGTATATATACGTATACACATATATACATATACGTAAATTCCAAACAATATTATAACAAATAATGTTTTGGTATTTTTCACTGATTAAATCTCCAACCTTATATTTTCCTCTTTATATCATGAATCCAAATATAATACATATACATACAAATATATAAAATTATTTTACGGAGAGGAATTTTAACCTGAAAATACTCATCTTTGCAACAGAATCTTAACGCAATGAACGATGCTCGATTCAACAGTTAGTCTTAAAAATTACGGCTTGACTACTCATGGTTTCCCAGAGGTGTTGGAGCGCACCGACAACGCCACTGACTTAGTAAAACACTAAAAGCAAGTACAAAGTTGTGGAATCACAGAAACTGCAGAAACTAGTGCAAGAGTTTGATTGTGGAATCAGAGAGACTGTAGAAACTGGTGGAAGAGTTTGATTGTGGAATCAGAGACACTGCAGAAACTGGAGGAAGAGTTTGATTGTGGAATCAGAGAGAATTGCAGAAACTGGAGGAAGAGTTTGATTGTGGAATCAGAGAGACTGCAGAAACTGGAGGAAGAGTTTGATTGTGGAATCAGAGACACTGCAGAAACTGGAGGAAGAGTTTGATTGTGGAATCAGAGAGAACTGCAGAAACTGGAGGAAGAGTTTGATTGTGGAATCAGAGACACTGCAGAAACTGGTGGTAAAGTCTGATTGTGGAATCAGAGAAACTGCAGAAACTTTGGTAAAGTCTGATTGTGGAATCAGAGAGAATTGCAGAAACTGGAGGAAGAGTTTGGTTGTGGAATCAGAGAGACTGCAGAAACTGGTGGAAGAGTTTGATTGTGGAATCAGAGACACTGCAGAAACTGGTGATAAAGTC
The DNA here is from genome assembly GCF_040412425.1 of Macrobrachium rosenbergii. Taxonomy (NCBI): domain Eukaryota; kingdom Metazoa; phylum Arthropoda; class Malacostraca; order Decapoda; family Palaemonidae; genus Macrobrachium; species Macrobrachium rosenbergii. The sequence continues at coordinate 29,266,938 of NC_089789.1, forward strand.
TGATTGTGGAATCAGAGAAACTGCAGAAACTTTGGTAAAGTCTGATTGTGGAATCAGAGAGACTGCATAAACTGGTGGTAAAGTCTGATTGTGGAATCAGAGAGACTGCAGAAACTGGTGGTAAAGTCTGACTGTGGAATCAGAGAGACTGCAAAAACTTTGGTAAATTCTGATTGTGGAATCAGCGAGACTGCAGAAACTTTGGTAAAGTCTGATTGTGGAATCAGAGAGACTGCAGAAACTGGTGGAAGAGTTTGATTGTGGAATCAGAGACACTACAGAAGCTGTTGAAAGAGTTTGATTGTGGAATCAGATTAACTGCAGAAACTAGTGAAAGAGTTTGAATGTATTTGCAGAAGAGAACGTGAAAGATTGGCAAATTAGATACGCACGGGGTCAAAGACCGACAAAAGTAATAGCCTTCTCTCAGTCAGTGCAGTGAAATGACACTGCGTGTTGCCACAAACCATACTGTAGGCTTCAAGAAGAAGCTGAAAGAGTCGCATTGATGTTCAAAGAGCTAAATGAGAAAACTATGATAAATATGAAATCAGGTTTAGCTTTGGTGAGATGGAATAGAATCCATCGCTGGGGGAGAGGGCGTATAACAGTTTACAAGTAAGGCAAAAAGAGAGGGGAAGACCCAGTAGCTATTTCTTCCTTTTTTTTAACCAATAACTTTGGCAGTTAGCTCTTTCGTGTATGTGTGTGTGTGGATGCGTGTGTGTATGTGTGCGTATTTCTTTGTAAGTATGGTTGGTTTTTGTATCTAAGAGAGAGGATGTCAGTGAAAATAGGAATGAAAAAAAGTCATACTAAAACAATAGTTCTCAGAACCGTACGACAGCGAAGAAAAAGAAAGGTTGAAAGCTAGAACAGAAGAATCCCGCGAAAAAACGAGAAAAAGTGACAAAGAACACTAAATCAAATATATACGAAAAAGCATGAAACGGAAAAAAACCAACTTGAAAACAGAATAAAAAAAAGATAACGTAAAAATGATGTATGCCACAAGAAAGAAAAAATGTAAAGCAGAACAATCCCACAGAAAAATGAAAAAGAAAAACGGAGGGGTTAAACGTAAAACAAGATAACCTAAAAACAATTCAGAAACAAAAACAAATAAAAAAAAAAACACCCCGAAAAGATAACAGTAAAGAAACATAACCATAGCTAGAAGATGGAACAAATGTAGGAGATAAGAATCCCTCTGAAAAACTAGAGTAAAACAAAAAGAAGAATCGCCAGAGACGAAAGTGAGAGAAAGCGTAAAACAAAACAACCAGCCAAAAAAAAAGAGAGAAAATGTAATGAAGTATCTCAAAAATACTTGAGGGAAAAACAGACAATGAAACAGGAGAACCAAGGAAAAATTAAACTGAAAAAATAAAGGTAATCTTCCATTAACCAACCCCCACCCTTTAAAAAAGAGGAAACCAAGTAAAAATGGAAAAAATAAAAAAAAAATTGAAAAATGGAAACCTGAGATTTCAGTTTCTTCTTTTCATACAGGGACAATGGCTGTCCAGAATACGACGACGATACCACAGTCGTATTGATATGTTTCTTTTTTTTTTTTTTTTTGAAGTTTCTTGCACATATGCAGATCTGAAAGTTGATGTCAAAATATTTTACGAAAGTTCTGTAACGTTCATCGAATTTTGTTGCAGATATACAGATCTGAAATTTACAAGGGTTTTGTAATGTTTAACGAATTTCGCGGCAGATATGCAGATTTGAAAAATGTATACAAATATTTTACAATAGTTGTGGATTTATTTTGTAGATATGCAGATCTAAAGGTTGTTTCTAAAAACAAAATTTTTGCAACATTCATTACATTTTGTAAAGATACGCATACCAGAAAGCCGAGTGTTTACTACTTTTTTGCAGTATATAGGCTACATTAAAATCTTAATTCTAAGTTGCTTTATTCATGTTACATTGTTACGCATATAAATTACCACATAAATGATCATACCAGCAAACGTATAATTTTTATTTTCTTTTCGTTAGCCAGTGACACGAGTAACCAAGTGATATAATCTACCTTATATCTAATGAAATATAAAGATTAAATAAATAAAAGATGAATACAGGGGGGAAGTGAGTGGAATTGCAATGGAAATGAAAAACGAAAAAAAAGAAAAAAAGGAGGTTGCGCAGTTCCTGAAACGAAGCTTTTAGCTAAAATGCCTAGTCCTGACAACTTGGGAAATCCACTTCTCTTAGAATAAGAAATAAATTTTAACGCTGACCCTGGCAACTAACGAAATCCACTTCCAGAAAAACAAAGAAATTGTAATCATCATTTACTTGCCACTGAACTTAATAAACCTTGACCAACTCAAGCCCTGGCAGCCTCTAACTTCCAGTCTCCAAAGAAGGAGAAGAAGAAGAAGAAGAAGAAGAAGAAGAAGAAGAAGAAGAAGAAGAAGAAAGATTGCATCACTGAAGGAAGGCACCTTTTCTCCATTACTGAATTAGATATCGTTGCAATCATGCTGACGTTTACTCCTTCAGAGGAAAAAAATCAATCTGGCCGAATGAACTTCAACCACAGTTGGGGGACGAAGACGCAATTTCATCCGAAGAAGAAGAAGAAGAAGAAGAAGAAGAAGAAGAAGAAGAAGAAGAAGAAGAAGAAGAAGAAGAAGAAGAAGAAGAAGAAATCTGATACAAGGCAGCGATCGGTTTGGATTAGTATTCAGATATTTGACAGTATTTTTATTTGAGTGCATTATTATTTACAAAAGTACACTTAAAACAGGAATATTTAACAACATAAAGAGTTTTTTAAGACTCATTACCATAAGATTTACATGACCCAAAATCACAAGATTTACGCCTTTTTTTTTTTTTTTCTAGAACACCGATTTCGATTTAGGTCACCTGCATTTTCTCTTAATCTGACGTACCTTAACAAGTAGAAATGTAGAGGATTGTCATTTACACACACACACGCACACACACACACACACACACACACACACACACACATATATATATATATATATATATATATATATATATATATATATATATATATATATATATATATATATGAATGTTTGGTCATAATAGTCTCGTTACTTTTATATATTCAAAAATACTAAGCAACTAAAGGACAAGGTTCGAATCCAGGCCAAGGCAGTTGCACTTAACAATTATAGGTAAGTTCTTCTCAAGTTCTAGTGAATTCGATGTTAAACAATATTTTTGGCTTAATATTTGTGACGATAAAAAAGTCACAACACATATGTATATAAATACATATGTATAATCATATGAATATTTCCTACAAAGTGAGCATTTCATTAATTTAGATGCTATTTTGATTATATTGTCATCCTGATTATAATGCGCTAGATGTGGCCAAGCATATAGTGTTGTTTAGGAAGCCGAGCCTAGGTTGAGGAGTTCCAGCCTTATTCAGGGAAAAATATAATGCCGAAAATCTTCCTTAAGTAAGTGAGACGCCTTGGGTGAAAACAGAAATGTGGAGAGGACCCAATCCTTGGTATTGCAGATTGTCTGGCCTGGAAGGCAAAATCCTGTACGCATACCTTGTTAATTAATTTTACCGATTTTGCCTTCTTTTTTTTTTTACAGGTCTTCATTGTTCTTATTAACAATATCACTACCACCTTATAATTGTGATAACAATTACTTATAATTGTGATAATAATTCTCACTTAAATTTTTCTTTTTCACTGCTACGAATATCAAGTATTATTGTCATCACCATAATAGCTACTATTGCTATTACTATCGAAAGCGACAGCGGCCGGGACAAAAGCATTCCAAAAGCAAAAAGAAAGCACAAAACCTAATTTTCCTCTCTAGTCCTCTGCGAGCGCTCCTCGCCGTGATAAAAGCCAAGGACATCATTATGAACGCAGCTCCATCAGCATCAGATGAGAAAAAATGTGAGGAGAGAGAGAGAGAGAGAGAGAGAGAGAGAGAGAGAGAGAGAGAGAGAGAGAGAGAGAGAGTGGGTGGAGGGTCGGGTGCGAGGAAGATGGGACTTGGGGTGCGAGGAAGGAGATGGGACTTGGGGTGCGAGGAAGGAGATGGGACTTGGTTTACTCCTAAGAAGGATCAGGTGTCTTAAGACGAGATTATGATCCCGGTTATCGTTAGGGATGGTGAGATAATTATCAACGCT
>NC_089789.1:29276105-29286105 GCF_040412425.1 Macrobrachium rosenbergii
TAATTCCTTCTCTCTCTCTATCTTTCTCTCTCTCTCTCGTGTTTCTTTATGTGTTTTTTGTATCCTATTTAGAAAAAAGTGACCCCAGAGAGAGTATGCAATTATATATATAATATATCGGCTTAACACAGCCGTTTTCTTTATGTGTTTTTTACCTATTTAGAGAGAAAAATTATTTTCTTTTAATTTCTATCACCGTTTATCTATAATTATGTAAAAATACATAAAAGACACGAAAGCTAGTAAACGTCCCTCAATATAATTCACTATATATGGTTAGTGTGTCACTGTAGTCCTGATTCCTCGTCCGTCGCTGGTATATATGGTGGACTTATATATCAACTAAATATATTCGGTAACATATATAAAATATATATATATATATATAGTGAATATATATTAAATATATATATATTGGATTGTTTATGAATCACGGATGTGATAAATGTCTTTATGTGTTTTTACGTATTATATAAAAAATGAAGACATATACACACACACACACACACACACACACACACACACACACATACACATATATATATATATATATATATATATATATATATATATATATATATATAAATAAATATACACATATACATATATGAATATTTAAATATATACATATATATAAACAGCATATATATGTATACTTATACATATGTGTGTGTGTGTGCTGAGAGTGGGATCGAGTTCTCTTTCATGGTACTGCAAACGGAGACCGGAGGGGTAAGTTTGTTTAAACTTCCTACAAGAAATCTGGAGATTTACTGTCTTGACTAAACAATACAGCCATCATATGAAGTTCGGAAAACTTGAGGAGAAAATTTACTGCCAAACTATTTGTCGTTCCTCAGTATAATACACACAGACACGGACTTACACACACACACATACACGCACACACACACACACACACACACATATATATATATATATATATATATATATATATATATATATATATATATATATACATACATATATATATACACATACATTACACACACATATTTATATATGTAAAAGTATATATTTAAATATATATGTATATATATATGTAAAAGTATATATTTAAATATATATGTATATATAACACACATATATATATATATATATTTATATATATATATATATATATATGTATATATATATATATATATATATATATATATATATATATATATACGCGAGAGAGAGAGAGAGATAAGAATTCACAGCAGCATAAATATTCTCATCTATCACACAAGAGATGAACTCTTTTCGCTGAATGCCCCCTCAATCTAACGGCCATTTCATGCACCCACACAGAACCCTCGATAACTTACTTATAATCCCCCTACACATAACGAACCCTTGACCTTCAACATTCTCTGGATAAAGTCCACTCAGTATTTCTGAATTGTGCTAATTTATACCATTTCATTCTCCCTATTCTTTCCCCATGACCTAATCGCTTCATAATTTTATTTTCCATCTTTGAGACCTCTCTGCCCCACAATTTATTATTATTTTTTTTTAATAAGTGAGATCTCTTCTTTCTGTAGTTTCCTTTACCTCCTCTTACTTCTTCCGAATGAACATCATAATATTCTCTGCAAGCTTGAATTTCAAGTCAGTGGCCCCTGAGTAATAATAATAATAATAATAATAATAATAATAATAATAATAATAATAATAATAATAATAATAATAATAATTTATATCAACCTTGCTGACATTTCATTTCTCATGTATCCTCCCCTTTAATTTATACTCAACAATTATATTTCATTTTTAAAAAGAAGAGTTTCCGTAACAATCTTTTTGCAGATTCCAACTTGTAATTCCCTAGACACTCTTCTCGTCTACAACTTTAGCAGAGCTCAAGGAATTTTCACTGACTCGTCTCCTCTTTCATTCGCCTCAACTCTCATTTTGTGGAATATCCATATGATTTAACTGTTTTAATTTTTTCGCCATCGACGTTAAGTTCGTTTACAACGGGTTCTAACTTCCATTTGACTTCAACTTCTTTTATAACTCTAGTTACTTCTCTTACAAAAATATTTTTTTTCACCAGTCCCTGCTACTTGTCTTCGCTATTACCCATCAACATTATATCATCTGCAAATGCCATCTGTTCCTTTTTCATTCAAAACGCCATACTACACACATTTTCATGGACATTTTCCAAATTTTCACAATACAATACATATAAATATGACACTTACTTCTATAGTAAATAGTCGCTCTCTCCACTACGACAAACAACACAGGATTAGTATTTACACTGAAATTTCTGTATGAACTTTTGAACAACCGTTCATCTTCAACATTCTCCATAAGGAATTTTCATATGTTTTATATTTGGAATACTAGACTTCTCATGCAACTGCAATTAAAATTAACTTGTTCTGCAAACCATAATCATACGTGACAACAAATAATTTTTTCTAGACCTGAATTACTTTAATCAAAGGAATGTAATATTTAGATAAAAGTAAAAAATAATACTGAACCAACGTTCATTAATGATCTTATCCAGCTGGGACTAGTTTAAATTTTAGTAATTAATAAAATAGCTAAATGTCTGAATTTGTGATGATAAATAACAAATATCGCATTAATTTTTAAAAGTCTTATGAAGAAACTCCACTTGGCATGATGTGGGTGCCATCACCTAGAAAGATTTCAGATGAAAGATGTTCATAACGAGAATATTTTCGAACTTTAATTGGTATCACTTTCAAGGCTGAAAAACACCACCAGACGAACTCCGTTGCAAGACAGACAGGCAGATAGATAAACACAGACAGACATGGATTTTTTTAAAGCATTTTGTATTAACATCAAATTTACATGTAGCTTATACGCAAATTCAATTCATACGTTACCACCAAATTCTCTTAGATGGCAGTAGTCTTGAGAAAAAAAAAATTTAAAAATCCTAAATTAGTTTCTAATGTTTTGCAAACCTGATAAGACACACAAATAAGTCCTGGTCTTGATTTACGTCTCTTGACTCGGCCTCTAGAACACAACAAGGACCAAATACTTCTTCAGTGTCTTATTGTTTAACCTGCCTTTGTCTGGAAGGCAATTTAGACATCATCCATGAAGGGAAGTCCATTAGCCTTTTCATAATAGTATAATTCTATTGCTCTCTCTCTTTGTGAGACACCTTGTTATACATTCTCTCTTCAAGGTCGTTAGTGGTCTTAGGTAAATCTCTCTCTCTCTCTCTCTCTCTCTCTCTCTCTCTCTCTCTCTCTCTCTCTTTTGAGACACCTTGTTATACATTCACTCTTCAAGGTCATTAGGTCATTAGTGAGACATCTTGTTATACATTCACTCTCTTCAAGGTCATTAGTGGTCTTAGGTAAGTCTCTCTCTCTCTCTCTCTCTCTCTCTCTCTCTCTGTGAGACATCTTGTTATACATTCACTCTCTTTAGGTCATTAGTGGTCTTAGGTAAAGTCTGTCTGTCAACTCCTCATTCATTTTCAGCTTCAATTTAGTGTTATATGTGTCCAACTCCTCATTCATTTTCAGGAAGTGACTCATTTCCACCTGCCACATGAAGAGGAAACTGAGATGTGGTAACGACAAGGTCTATAATTTTACGCCCATAATTATCCAGCTTTCTTTTTTTTTTGTGGGAGGGGGGGGGGGGGTTTAGAGGTCAATGTCACACGCAGCCCAAAGTCCTTGCCAAGCCCATGCCCAGAAGAGAACCAAATAAGGAAAGGGGAATATCAAACGAAAGAACCTTCGCCATTAAGACACACTGCATCAGTTTCTTGAAGGATGGAATTTGAAGTCAGGGAATACGTAAGAAGAAAGAGATCCGAAGCCTGTAGGGTGAAAACCAGTCAACAGGATGACTTGACTTCATTGCAGATTAACTTTCATGTAAAGAAAAACGTGATGTAATTAATATCATTCCCACAGCACGCTCCATTCCGCTGCCAAGTAATTTGCTCTGACGCGCAATGACTCAATAAAATACGATCTGGAAAACTCTTTTCAAACGGCTGAAATGCCAATAACATTTCAAAGAAAATGAATACCCTATCTCGGAAGCTCATACTATTCATATTGCTACTCCTGTATGCGTCAAATCAGGTTGGGCCTTTGCGGCTTAGCTGCCTTCCTTTTCACGAAAAAGGACAACCAAGCTTTCTTTCCCTTTTAAGACAAACAAAAACTTTTAGTTTTATTTTCAGTTCAAATTTTTATTGCTTGAAGTGAAAATTATTGATCAATTACGGTTAATCTGGAATTCTCTCACTGCTCCGGTTTTTCTTTATGCTTAAAAAGGTATCTATCGCTTTTCCCTTCCCCCTTCCGTTTCTTGTTCCTTCTTTTCCTTCTTTCCTTCGGATTTGGGCTACAGAAGGCACCAGGTTGTCCTTCACAGTGACCTTGACATTAAAAAAAATGCGAATAAAATAAAATTGTTTTTAAGTAAACAAAGGAACAAAAGTTTTGACAGCAAATGAACTTATAATTTGCCAATGAAAAAATTACCAGCAAATAAACATATTTTGCCAATAAAATCAAGACAACAAACAACAGTATATTGCCAGAGAAAGATCCAGGACTAAATGGAGCGAAAGTTTACCAGAGAAATTTTGACAGCAACAGGACAAATATTTTACTAAGGGAAATCTTTATGGTAAATGAAACTTAAAACCCTACATGTCTTTCGTACAAAGGCGAGAAAGCCTCTTGTTATTATTCTGAAAATTCTACTGCCAGTCCTCAGCACCGAGGTAATATCTCGGCCCCAGGACTTTATTAAAAGGAGAGAGAGAGAGAGAGAGAGAGAGAGAGAGAGAGAGAGAGAGAGAGAGAGAGAGAGAGAGAGGCAAATGTTGAAGTTATCACTCCAGAAGGTGCTACCCTTAGGAATCTCAGTTAGTAATCTAATATGGGGTTGCTAGCCTAATAATTTGCTCGATGGAAAGAGCGGGGTTGGGGGGGGGGATGTTTCTTGGTGTGTAACCATCCAAGTTCCGATCAGAACCAAGATTGCTTCAGTTCTCCGAAGAGACGATCTGCAATAAATATAAGTTATATTATATATATATATATATATATATATATATATATATATATATATATATATATATATATATATATATTAGTGAGAGAGAGAGAGAGAGAGAGAGAGAGAGAGAGAGAGAGAGAGAGAGAGAGAGAGAGAGAGAGAGAGAGAGAGAGAGAGAAACCTTAAGTAGATATATATTTGCACAATGATAACACGTTTTGAAACAATGCAGCTAATTTTCACATGTACTGATGATTTAACGAATGTTAGAATAAAGATCATTTCACATTGCGCACACAAAAACAGACACACACTTTTCAGGTTATCGATGACCGATATCAGAATAAATTATCTTTCATAAATTCAAATAGTAACAGCAAATAATTATAATGATTAAACTTAAAAAAACAGGTTGAGGCCTTTCTCCAAAATACACAAACACGAAAAAAAAAACGTTTACTAAAATTACAAGTACAAATAAATCGCATGCTCATTACAAACGAAAAGTATCGCTTTCATACGAAGCTCATAAACATTTTATCACGAAAAAAAAGTCCAATGTAAAAAGCAATACAAAGTTATCAAAGTAAAATAAATACACGAAAACAAAACACATAATAATGGTATTAAAAATAGGCAGAAGCCGATATCTTTTTATCATTTCGAGTTAATTGGAAAACACTGATCAGTCGAGCTCAGCCACCTTTGACCTATAACGAAATTTTTCGCTCACATAAATTTATATAAGTTACAAACGGCCTTACAGGTTTTTACATACCTTTCATGGGCGCCTTCATGCAAATATGTTTTAATTTTCTGTCTTCTAGAGATCTGATGTTAATAATAAAATGGGCACACAATCATGAAAAGCCAACTCATTGTAAACTTCAAGAGAACAGCAATAATAATAACAATAATAATAACAACAACAACACAATAATAATAATAATAATAATAATAATAATAATAATAATAATAACAATGATTTTACAAGTGTTACCTTTCTCTGTCTTCATGCAAATGTTTTAATTTTCTGCGTCTTCTAAAGAGATAATATTAATGATAAAATGGGCACACAATCATGAAGGCCCAAGTGATTGTAAACTTTAGGAGAACAGCAATATAATAATAATAATAATAATAATAATAATAATAATAATAATAATAATAATAATAATAATAATAATAATAATAATAATAATAATGGAAAAACAAATCCACAGTTATGTACGGGTACAAATATATTTAGTAATATATCTATACAGATTCCCGAAAGCTCTCTGTGCAAATATATTTTTTAAATATATTTGTACCCATACATAATTGTGGATTTGTTTCCCCATTTCAAGACTCATGCTACTATGAGTATTCTTTAATAATAATAATAATACGAGTATTTATTGCTAAATAGTCCCAACATGATGAAGATGACAATGAATATATTTTAACAATATACAACTGGGGATAACAATGATATATACCGAAAATAACTACTGTGCTGTATTCCATGACGGAAGACCTTCTCGGAGAGACAGTTACAACCACACCCATCTTTTCCCTCTCCCAAAACAGTTTGTCATCAGTTCCACTGTCTTTCCCTTTCATTAATATCCCTCTCTCAAAAGATGATTGCTTTTCGCACCGTCCTCGATGAGAGAATGTTTCCAGATGTAACAGTTCCTTAGACAACGAGTGAGGTAAATTTCCTCTTATAAATAACTTTCCTTGTTGCTGAAGAAAGTTCTTTAGGGTTAGAAAGGAGCTGTATGTACATGTATATGTATTTATGTATACATATACATATATATATATACACAGTATATATATATGCATATATATATGTCAGTACAGTATGTATGTGTATATATATATATATATGTATACACATACATATATATATATAATATATATACATATACATATATGGATTATATAATACATATATATATATATATACATATATCTTTATTTATATATAGATAGACAGATAGTTAGATAGATAGACAGATAGACAGATAGATAGATATGTATAATATATGTGTAAGACATATCTTTTATAGTATAAACAAGCACACATGCAAACACGTACGCAAAAACCTCGCATACTCAAAAAACAACAAATTAAGGAAACACGCCAAAAATAGAAAATAAAAGATAAAAAAAGAAAAAGCAGAAAACCGTGGCAAAAGCGTGTTCCATAATACCGCGGTTTATCAACGTAAACAAAAGCATTAGGGCTGACGAATTTCGGGCCATTATTCAGAACCAATGGGATATTACACGGACAGGTAAAGACGGCGTATATTCTTCCCTGCAGTAAAACCGTGCAGTTCATAAAATGAAACTCGATTACGCCCTCATCGATAAGATCGTCAGTGACGTGTGTGCGTAGCTTGTGTTTGTGAGTGCTTAAAAGAACAGAGAGAGAGAGAGAGAGAGAGAGAGAGAGAGAGAGAGAGAGAGAGATTAACGTGTGAACTTGATTACAAGTAAAACATCTGAACGTAAACTTGAAAATGTTAAAACTTAGGAGAGAGAGAGAGAGAGAGAGAGAGAGAGAGAGAGAGAGAGAGAGAGAGAGAGAGAGAGAGAGAGAGAGAGAGGTTAACTGACTATTCTAATCAACGACAAACCTACTTTTTAAATCAAAGGGTAATGAAAATGTCCCGTTTAAAAAGATTCGGGGAATACAGAGGAGGCAAGTCGATTTTCCAACGTGTTCCCAGTAACTCGAAAGCGATATCTAAAATAACTTCAGGATAAGATTAAATTGCTACTTGGCAAAATTTTAATAAATCAATATTAATAAGCCCGTAACTTCATTAGTAAATATGAATTCCTTATTAAATATCAAATTTGGCAAAAGTAGATTGCGCAGTTTACAAATCTGGCAATCAAAATATGAATTGCGCTACATACTGTATAAAATTATGAGTATTAAGTATGAATTCTGCAACACACAAAACTGAAAACGATATCCATGGATTTCGCAATAAATAAAATTGACAACAGTAATTATTAACTGAAAAACAGGGATTTTGTAGTATATACCACTGACTGCAGTACATTTTAATTTTAATGTCTATATAATTGAAAACGATTATTATGGGTTCCGTAGCTCACAAATTTCACAATACCAAACATGAATTCTGCAATATGTGAGGGTGGCATTTTTAGATACGTATATCAGCGACATATAAAGCCGGCATTTGCAAATATGAAATCTGCCTGGTATAAAATCAACAATGATTGTTTTATCCACTCATGACAGAATTTCTTTAACTGCAATCTCTTTGAATTCGCGATCCCCGCTTGTACGAGAATGATCTGATATACTGTTTTCTCTTGAAAGCATAAATGACAAAAACATTTCCGGATATATGCTTGTTTTAACAACAGCATTGACATAATAATAATAATAATAATAATAATAATAATAATAATAATAATAATAATAATAATAATAATAATAATAATAATAATATGTATGGTGCTATGCTTTATGAATCTTGGAGAGGAGGAAGTTTATCGCTCCCTTCGTGGTTCAGGAAACTCCTATTCCTTTCTCATCTTTTTTCCTTGTCTTCTTGAACCTTGTCCAGAAAAAAGAATTTGGTGTCTGTTCCACACACACACACACACACACACATACACACACACACACACACACACACACACACATATATATATATATATATATATATATATATATATATATATATATATATAAATAATGTGTATATATATATATATATATATATATATATATATATATATATATATATATATATATATATTTGTATGCATATGTGTGCCAGTATGTTTTTTGTATACGTATATATGTTTATGAAAATATAACACCGCTGTAACAACAACAGCTCGAATATGATAAAGAAAAAATTCTATGAAAAGGACTGCACCAATCCGGTTATCTTTCATGAAATGTGAGATGGCGAAAGAAATCCATTTTTAACTTGGGCAAGCAACTGATAAGGTTCCATTAAACTAAAAAAAAATGGACTTATTTATTCCGATATAAATCTCCTGTGTGGCGGAAAGATCGAGCTGATTGAGAAGTAGAAAAATCTTCACAAACAAGGAGATTTTGAAGCAATCTTCGCGAACAATGGGATTATTACCAGATGAAATTTTCCCAAGCAATGAGATTCTGAAAGGGCGAATCTTCATAACGGTGAAATTTTGAATGGCCGTAATATTCGCCAACGCTGAAACTTTGAGGTGATGAAACTTTTACGAGCAGTGAGTATTTATTTTATATAAGTAAACGGAGAAAAGAAAACAATCTCGCCCCACTTTTTTATATTTAATAAGATGGCAATTAACATAAATTATTAATTACTGATCTTTTACAAGGGAAAATTTCCCGGACCTGTCTTCCACTCTATTTTCAATACTGTTCATTCTTTTCATTAATTAATTGATTTAATTTTTTTTTTAACAAGTGAGACCTCTTTTCTTCTGTATTTCCCTTTACCTCCTCTTACTTCTTCCAAATGAACACCATACTCTTTGGCAGACTGAATTTCAAGTTAATGGCCCCTGTGGTGGGCTTGTTTCATATGAATTGGGTTCTTCTTCTGAATGCTAATAACAATTTCATTTAAGAGCGAGAATAACTGGTCTTTACATATAAATATGTAGCATGAAAACGTTTATAAATGAATGAACAAGAAAACATAGCCTTCGAAAAGTGTTTTTTCGTCTTGAACTAGCAGCAACCATACTAAAAACAAAATTGATTTTGTACACTGGCAATGAGGCCAACTAAAGAAAAATCAATTAAAAAAAGTCGTCATTATCTTAAAATAACTAGCTCAGTAAGGCTGCACGAAGCACACAATAGCGAACGTCCTTTTAAAAGAGTCGACTGGGCAAAAGATAAAATTGTATTTTATGTGTGTTTACTCTAGTGAAAAAAGCCTCAATATCTCCTAACTATATC
>NC_089789.1:29291105-29301105 GCF_040412425.1 Macrobrachium rosenbergii
TTGTAATAAGGAGCTCTTAAAATCTGAGCAAAATGGGTTCTTATTGTTGTGGTAAAACGACGTTTTTGTTCTGAAAGCAAAATGAAAAAGAAATTCATAATTTCACAGTACTGTAATCAAACTCTTAGTTTCGAGATAAAAGGGTGTTCTTAACTCTCTCTCTCTCTCTCTCTCTCTCTCTCTCTCTCTCTCTCTCTCTCTCTCTCTTCTCTCTCTCTCTTTTCTGCTAGAGAGCTCTTGTTCCTGTGATGATGATGAACTAGAATCTGTATTAAACAACATTCCTTTGAATGTGATGATATGGAGGTCTTGTTTTTGTATTAACAATTAGCTCATAATCTTTTGGGAAAACGGTGTTTTAATTCTTGTGGCAATAGAAAGTTCTTAATTTTCTCGTTGGTGGAAGTTATTAGTGTAGTAGCAAATAACTAGTAATCTTGAGGTATATGTTTTTAATTTGGTGGCAATAAAAAGTTCTTAAACTTTTGGAAATTGGAAGTTATTTTCTCGGTAACAGTTAGCGAAATAAATCACAGTATTTTTAAATATTGAGTAATAAAAGGATTTTAAAAAAGTATTGTAGTCCGAATTACAGTAATAATAAACAAGTAAAAAATGCGCCGAAGTGTCTTCGGCTCAATCGAGTTCTCTGTACAGCTGCTACAGCGTATAATCAAAGCCACCAAAAATAGATCTATCTTTCGCTGGTCTCGGTATAATGCTTATGAGCCGCGGGCCATGAAACTTTAACCACGGCCCGGTGGTGGCCTATCCTGTATCGTTGTCAGAAGCACGACTATGGCTAACTTTAACCTTAAATAAAATAAAAAACTACTGAGTATGTTTGATGACTGGAGGGTGGATGATCAACATATCAATTTGCACCCCCCTAGTCTGAGTAGTTTTTAAGATTTGAGGGCGGACAGAAAAAAGTGCTGACGGACAGACAAAGTCGGCCCAATAGTTTCCTTTTTTAGAAAACTAAAATGTCGCAACGGAATGAGAGAATTTGTAAAACGATCTAAAGTGTACTTAGACGAAACTTGAAAACATTGTTATGAAATGTAAGTTATTGCAGAAAGTTGTTTAATATACAATACTTTAATAAAAGAGTAAGTTGAAAAACAGTTCTATTATTTTTTCTTTGCAGTTCTAAAAGGTCTCCACCAAAACGAACATTAATATATGAATAAATACGCGCAAAAGTTTCGTATAATTTTCTACTTCGTTATAAAAATTATTGTTATTACTTTTCAAGCTGAAAATAATATTGACGTCAACTGTTTTATTCTTTTAAAAAGAATATTTAAAAAAATCGTTCATTGAATAATAATTACTAAACGAGTACAACCAAAAAGAAGTCTCTATTTGTAACTTTCACTTATCACCGATGAAATAAGATATTTCATATAACGAAGCCAAAGGAGAACAATTGGAAACGAGCTGTCGTTTCAATTACCAGGGTCACTGACGAGGAAATTCAAATATTTTTCTCATGTTTATAAAACAAATATACGAAATAGCTCTTGAAATAATCGATTATGCATAAGTTTACAAAGGATTTTCCAAATATAACCTAGTTATGAATCCCCTTCTTTAAAAATTAGTCTTTTTTTCATGTAAAAGGCTCATAAGTTTTGTGTATGTATATATACATACATATATATATATATATATATATATATATATATATATATATATATATATATATATATAAATTATATATGTATATATATATATATATACGGTATATATTTATATATTGTGTATTTTTGTTATATTTTATATACATATGTGTATAACTGAATCACGAAAATATGGAACGTGATGAATACATAAATAAAGACAAAATCCATGAGAGAAAGAGAAACAATGGAGTGCTGTTAGGCCTTTCGACTTGTCGTCCTTTGCTTACGCAGCACTCCGTTGTTTTTCTTTCCTTCGTGTTTTGATTTTGTCTATACATATATATATATATATATATATATATATATATATATATATATATACATGTTTTCTTATGGGTAATAAGGGGAGCTTTTTTCACGTGTCGTTATGAATGATAATCAATTCTGAAATCATTATTAACACAAAAAATTAGATGAGAATCCTCGTATTACTTGTATATATAAAACTCATCACTGGAATACAGGTAATTATTTTACTGTAGTAGAGTGAAAATTATGCTCTTTAATTAGGCTATCTGAAACCGAGCAAATATTATATGTCGGCCAGAATCTGGAACATCATTTGGAATATATGAAAAATGTAGCTTTTATGTGAAGGGTAAGAAATAAGAGTTTTTCATGCAAAATGAGACACCTGAAATACTTCTCTACTAGTAAGAATAATGAGTTTTAATACTTTTTGTAAAAATCACTTCGGCATAAAATTAACTCCTTGTGAGATACTTCTCACGTCAAACTTGCTTTTCACACAAACTTTTCAAGCAAAATTTCCTTTAAAGAACGCCGTCTTGTTTTCATGTGAAGTTTCATCATGAAAAAGTTCCCTTTTGATGAACTGCTTTGCTGAAATATGCCTTTACAAAAATTTCTTCCTGATATAACTTTCCACACATAATTGTTTCTGCAACAATATATTTCAGTTAAAATTCTCATGAAGACTGCTTTCGAAATATGACCTGATATGAAATTTTTCTTCTAAAATAAGTTATTTCACACACACGCAGATATATACATATATAAAATCCATTTTTATGTACAATTTGCTAATAACTGTCAGACATGTGTTATGTGAATGTCCAAAGTATGACCGACAACGAATGTCTACTCTTAGAAATAGATCAGTGAAAGAAATTTTGTCAGAATCTTTCACATTCTCAATCATTCCAATTTTGATGTTCTTGAAGAACTGTAATTTAATTAACAAAATATGAAAATAAGTAAATAATAAAAGCATGAAAACCTTTAACATTTGAATTTTACAAAAAAGAAAAAATTCTTAAAATTTTGTTTAATTTATATTCTGAATTTTAATATACCGTTTTAGTATGTATGTAAGAAGTCTGAGTAAATGTATTTATTAAATATGAGAGGATGTGCCTTATGTGCAGTTTTTAATTTCATTTTAATTCATTCATCTTTGTATCGGATGATCTATTGTGTCCTAGCGCTTGACTTCAGGCCTTGACCTAGTATTTTAATCAAATCCTTCCCAGCCCCTAAGAGAGCTGAAAGTCAGCTCAGTGGTCTGGTTAAACTACTTTAATAATAATAATAATAATATACAATTTGCACTAAGTATGAGCCCATTCAAATAATTTATTTTAATAAAATCTTTATATATGTGTGTGTGTGTGTGTGTGTAAGGTTTAGTCAAAATAAATTATTTGAATAAGCTTTATATATATATATATATATATATATATATATATATATATATATATATATATATATAATGTGTATATATATAAAAATATCAATGAATTAACTTTTTTTAGAAGCGAAATTTTATATCAGGTCATATTTCAAAAGCAATCTCCATGGGAATTTGAACTGAAACACATTGTTTCAAGAGCAAATTATGTGTGAAAAGTTATTTTTGGGGGGAAATTTTTTATAAAGGCGTATTACTGAAGAACATCATGTAAAGAAGAACTTTTTCAAGTTGCAACTCTATACAAAAATAAAATGATGCTTTTAACAGAAAATTTTGTATAAAAGGATTATAGCAAAAGTAAATTTCATAAATTTTTATATATATATATATATATATATATATATATATATATATATATATATATATATATATGTGTGTGTGTGTGTGTTCGTGTGTTTACATACCTACATTTATACACTCACATTAGCACACACACATATATACATGTATATATATATATATATATATATATATATATATATATATATATATATATATATATATTCATTCAGAGTAACCATTCCTATAAAATTTGATTTGAAGTAAAAATCTTCACACGAATCTTTCGTTTCAGTGATTCATTGCATAAAGTAATACCTTTCAAATCAGTACCTATTATTAAAAAAAAAAAAAACTAAAATAAAACCCTAAGTAAAACCTTGCTCCTTCAATGCATTCTTCCACTCTTGATCTGATCTTGTGTTGTGAATTCGAGCAATGGCCCCCGTCCAATTAGCTTAGTGCCTCAGGCTTTTATATGCCTCTTTCTTTTTTCCTTTCTGGCCTCGTGCTTGATAGCGTGCAATTGCAACGGGCAATAACTCCTAAATGCTTGTCGTTTAAACTGTGCGGCGCGACTAACGACGACGCTTTCGGAGGGAGGACGAATTAGGGCTTCCACTTTTAAAAACGCGGTTGTTGCGTGTCTGTTGTCCGGGTCTTGCAGGGTGACAGGCTTTTTCTCATGTCCCCGACTTGCCTTCGTGTACTTTCTGTGTACTAGGACTGTTCAAGGCAGTCCCAGGGGCTAAGAGATACTGCTGGTATAATAATAATAATAATAATAATAATAATAATAATAATAATAATAATAATAATAATAATAATAATAATAATAACAGTAATAATAAAATAATAATAATGCTGTATATCAGGTCCACAATAATATTCAGTGGTGAACTGTTGTTGGTTTTATAAAAAAGTTACAAAAGCTTTCGAACCCTGTTCACCATTGAATATTATTGTGGACCTGATAAACAGAATTTCCCGTTCTCGATCTATCTAGAGGAGAAAGACATAATAATAATAATAATAATAATAATAATAATAATAATAATAATAATAATAATAATAATAATAATAATAATTACTATTATTATTATTATTATTATTATTATTATTAGTAGTAGTAGTAGTAGTAGTAGTAGTAGTAGTAGTGAAGCAAGAGGGTGCATTTTAACTATCTTAGAGAGAGAGAGAGAGAGAGAGAGAGAGAGAGAGAGAGAGAGAGAGAGAGAGAGAGAGAGAGAGAGAGAATCTTTACATGTCAGCATTGCAAAAGGACCTCCATCGAGAGTACTGAGGAAGAAAAAACATAACGAAATTGTTACAAGAGTTGACGGTGATATTGATGTCACAGAGAATTGAATGTTATCAGAAAATATATTGACATTGGCAGTACTGTGCCAATGTCAATAAATATTAGTCGGTAAGAATTGAATTTTTAATTTTGACACCACTGAATATCAATACGGAATCTTATTTCTGTTCCTTATTTTCAAATTCTGTTAAGAAGTGATCAGGCCAACTGTTTATATTTTAATCATCTAATATACTATTTTCCACGATGCTAGACGCATTTCTATTCTTTTTAACTTTGTAAGTTTTTTTTTTCTGCCTCTATTACAGAATTAGTGAAATAATGTCGATACTTAATTTTCTGATTTCATCTGATGGTATCCGTTTTCTTTCTATTCATGATATCCTTCATGTATTCTCGACTTGCCTAATAATTTTGTTCTTTATTTTCCCT
The DNA here is from genome assembly GCF_040412425.1 of Macrobrachium rosenbergii. Lineage (NCBI taxonomy): Eukaryota > Metazoa > Arthropoda > Malacostraca > Decapoda > Palaemonidae > Macrobrachium > Macrobrachium rosenbergii. Next base: position 29,296,540 of record NC_089789.1, read on the forward strand.
TTTTATTCTGAAGTTGTATGCTTTATCACCAATATTAGTTTACGCAACTGAGATGATGGAAGAGAGTAATAACCCAGTTTACACAAGCTAATTTATCTGAAATGTCTTTTTTTTTTTTAACAAATTTGTTAAATACAAAGCAGTTAAAGAAATTTGTTGAACCACCGGTTAAAGGGGATTTTGAAATACAGATGCTCAAGAAGAAGAGGAAAATAGAAAACGAAAATTCCAACTTCGGGCCATGAAGGAGAAGGATATGCAAATGAAGATCGAAAAGTCTCATTCCAGGTCAAGGCGACATAATATATGTCTTCGGTTTAATTAAAACTCCAAAGAGATACAGGAATGGCAGTCGTCAAAAAGACATCGTGTTTATTACGTTATAACGGACGAGGTAATTACTGTGCTATTACGGCGGATGATGACAATCTGGCAGCACATTTTTTTCACGAAGAATCGAGATTACTTTCTTACTTATTTCAGAGAACAGATGTGGAAAAAAGATGTGCTGTAGTCATTTTTCTTTTAGATTTCTGTAAAAGAAAACTATTAAGATGGCTTTGTCAGTCCGTCAACCTTTTTCTGTCCGCCCTTCAATCTTAAAAACTACTGAGGCTAGAGGGCTACAAATTGGTATGTTGATCATCCACCCTCCAATCATCAAACATACAAAATTGCGGCCCTTTAGCCTCAGTAGTGTTTATTTTATTTAAGGTTAAGGTTAGCCATGGATCGTGCGTCTGGCCGCGCTTTCCGGAGGCGTCGCCGACGAACCTTCACTTGACCGCATCTGGGGAGCAACTGAGCGCTGCCCGGTCGTAGCTGAGAATTTCATACAGCATTATACGCTGTTCAGAAAACTCGATTGCGCCGAAGAAACTTCGGTGCATTTTTTACTTGTTTTCTGTTATTATAAACCAGATCTATTTCAGTACGAGTTTCCGTGCGAGCAGGCGTTACCTACAAAAGCTTCTTACTGATTGAATCAGCATACTCAGGTACAGAGGCTGATATACCTCCCAAAAGAATTTAAACGAATTACTTTTCACAAATAAGAATAAAAGCAAATTCTCAATGAAGCTACCGAACAATTTTATTAGATCACAAAATGTTTATAGAAACAAGGCAATACTTCAAAAGCGACGACTATATTTTTTATCGTTATGAAACATTTATTTTTTTAAAGGTATTGTACTTCTATAAACTACAAAGCAAAGACGCTTTTAAAGAGAAAATTACTAATCTATATTGCTATGAGACTGTTTCATAAAGCAGCAGGATTACTCAGTGAAATGAAGGAATTTTTATCAGATAACGGGAACATTTCACACATCTATAAAATATAACAGGAAGATATTCTAGAATAGTATGAAGGATTTCACAAATATTTTTAAAAGACTTTTACGGAGCTAAGAAGCTGATTTCTCAAACCAAAATAATGCTTATGAATGAGTTTGAGGCCTGTTATCCTAATGGTCTATTAATTCATAAAGCATAAATATTAATAAATAAAGGATATTTTCGTGTGACATATATCCTTAGCTGACATCTGTTTATCTCACTTAAGTGGTCCAGTTCTACGCTCTCGTCCTCTAGGTCTGTAAAAGTTAAGTATATCTTAGTTTTACCAGACCACTGAGCTGATTAACAGTTCTCCTAAGGCTGGCCCGAAGGATTAGATTTATTTTACGAGGCTAAGAACCAATTGGTTACCTAGCAACGGGACCTACAACGATGTGGAATCCGAACCACATTATAGCGAGAAATGAATTTCTATCACCAGAAATAAAATTCCTCTTATTCCTCATTGGCCGGTCGGAGATTCGAACTCGCGGCCAGCAGAGTGCTAGCTGTGAACGGAACCCACTCGCCCAACGAGGAACTATAGTCTGCTTTCGGCCGGCCATCAGCGAGTCCACCCAATTGTACATGGGTATCAGCATCAACTGGGGCAAAAAAAAAAAAAAATGCAGGGTTGGCAGACTCATTCCAGAAAGCTGTTCCCTTCTGTTACCATGCCGGCCACTTTAAGGGGGGAAAGGGCCTAAGGAAAATATACATACGTACATACATACATATATGTGTGTGTGTGTGTGTGTAATAGCCACAATGATCTCCTAACGTCTCGATTTATTTACACTTTTTGGAGTCGACTGCCACTATAAGGCCTTGAATCCAAAAATGTGTGAAGAAATCGAGAAGTTATGAGGTCAATGTGACTTACAAACAAACACACACACACACACACACACACACACATATATATATATATATATATATATATATATATATATATATATATATATATATATATATATATGTATATATATATATATATATAAATATATATATATATATATATATATATATATATACATATACATATGAGTGTACTTACGATTATGTATGTATGCATTAAGTTCTGAAGGTTTATCTTGCTTACATATATGCCAAATACACGCGCATATGAGTAAATAAAGCCACGTACCTGCATTGTATGCATACACATAGCATACATACTCTACATACAGCTCCATCGTTGTACTGGTCTTACCAGCACCGTATACAGACCTACACACAATGTATATAGGATGCTTGTGCGACATTCATGTAAAATTTCTACCTGTGCATCATTCGATTTACTATCTCCAAAATGTCACTGACCGCGAGAGACCGATCTAACTTTCAAGGTCACTCTCAAAATATGCATTTGCAATGAGAGAATGCCCACCTTCAAATAACACCTACGTTGTTCTATAGTGGCTCAGTTATTTTAAAAATCTTCCCTTTTAAAATCTGACAAATAGCAAACGTGCGCCTGTCAATTACGATTAATTACAAAGCCAATATCTTTCAGGATTAATAAAAAATCTGTATCTCTTAACGTCATATAATGCAAACATATTTATCTTTTATCTTCAGCTATTTACAAAATCTGTATCTATAAAATGTTCTCAATTTAGCCTTCATGACATTTCGCACTGTTTACAACGAGCTTTCTAATTAAAGAAGCGCTTTGTAAAGTGTGCAAAAGAGCCTGAAGATAAGCAGAATATATAAATGTATATATATAAAATCGAGGATTTATAACCAAATGCCGCAACAATTATCTGTCCTTCGTACAAATTACAAAAATAAGCCATCGTTGGAATCATCACGAGATGAGGATCCTACTGACATAATCTTTAACCCAGCACTACAGGTTTTCACTAATAATAATAATAATAATAATAATAATAATAATAATAATAATAATAATAATAATAATAATAATATGGGTTTTAATAATAATAATAATATGGGTTTCAATAAAAGAGCTAAAAGAACAATTTACAGATCTATATATTACAGGAAGATAACTTTGCGCAAGATATAAAAAGAATAATACTTTGAAATATAAACTGCTGATATTCCCTAGGGATTACATGACGGCACATAACATTCTGTAATAGTATTATTTTGAATCAGATATGATAAAAGCATTTTCTCTCAAATATCAGGTCACAGACATTCATGTCATTAAGAATATCAAAATTATGGTGAACTAGGAAAGTAATTCATGAAATTTCTTCTTCTTCTTCCTCCCAGCTTAGTCCCGTTTCCGTACGGGGTCGCCGATCATGAATTACGCACACGCCTATAAAGTTCTATTCTCTCTAAAGAGCTGCAAATCTAGATTCCCCTTCGATATTCGAGTAAAGATTTGCTACTGTGCAAAGTTATTCCATGATAAATTCATAGAGTATATCAAAGTTTATGATGCATTCACCCATTGGAAAACTATCACGTGACTTGAAGAGTGAATGAAACCAATTTCGTACCTCGTCGGAATTTATGATATATTCATGCAGCCGGAAGGTAACCTGTGATTTCAAGTGTAAATGATGCACAAATGTGCGTTATGTTGCAATTTGTAGTGTAATGCCTCCGAGGAGATATGAAATTCTGCGAAATTTATACAGAATACGCTCTGTTCTATTGAAATGCTTTATGTTGTTCTTTCTTTCTGTTTTGCCTTCGCTGCTTATTTTTACTTTATTTCTCCACTGCTATATCGACAGGATACTAGAGAACGATTCTGCTATATATATATATATATATATATATATATATATATATATATATATATATATATATATATATATATATATATATATATATATATATATATATATATATATATATATATATATATATATGTATGTATATATGTATACATATATATAGATCAGTTTGTAATATCTCTCCTTCCTTTATCTATATATATATATATATATATATATATATATATATATATATATATATATATATATATATTACATATATATACATACATGCATAAATATATACACACACATACATACATACATACATATATATATATATATATATATATATATATATATATACATACACATACATATACAGAGAAACGTAAAGTCTCAGTCAACCACACAACTGTATATCGCTCATTTTTATGGGTCTATGTCTCTTGATGTTTTTTTTGTTTTTTTTTTTGCAAAATACATTTCATTCGATAAGGGAAAAACAAGCAAGCTGTTATAA
>NC_089789.1:29306105-29346105 GCF_040412425.1 Macrobrachium rosenbergii
CACTGGACTAGCTTGGGAACTTTGTAAAAGGGATGATGACGTGCTTCTAACTTCTGTTAGCTGGCATGCATATATATATATATATATATATATATATATATATATATATATATATATATATATATATATATATATATATATATATATATATATATATATATATATATACGTGTGTGTGTGTGTCTGTGTGTGTGTGTGCGCGTGTTTGCACTGACATACAAGCTAACGAAGTAGAGCAGCGTGTCATCATCACCCCTTTCAAGGTTCCCAAGCCAGTTCAGTGGGATTTCAGTTTTCATGTCGTGTGCAAAAGTGCTGTCGTTAGCAGCAAGAATGGCCGCTAAGAGCCCTCTTACCCCTCGTGCTCGACAACCTCCTCCGAGGCCCACCAGGATTCAAGGATCACGTGAGTGAAGAACGCGTACCACACACACACACACAGAGGGAGAGAGAGAGTTTGATCATGACCTCGTCAGGGCATGAGGGTTACTCTTTAAGGAGGCAACAGAGAGAGAGAGAGAGAGAGAGAGAGAGAGAGAGAGAGAGAGAGAGAGAGAGAGAGTTTGATCATGACCTCGTCAGGGCATGAGGGTTATATTTAAGGAGGCAACAGAGAGAGAGAGAGTTTGATCATGACCTCGTCAGGGCATGAGGGTTACTATTTAAGGAGGCAACAGAGAGAGAGAGAGAGAGAGAGAGAGAGAGAGAGAGAGAGAGAGAGAGAGTTTGATTATGACCTCGTCAGGGCATGAGGGTTACTATTTAAGGAGGCAACAGAGAGAGAGAGAGAGAGAGAGAGAGAGAGAGAGAGAGAGAGAGAGAGAGAGAGAGAGAGAGAGTTTGATCATGACCTCGTCAGGGCATGAGGGTTACTATTTACGGAGGCAACAGAGAGAGAGAGAGAGAGAGAGAGAGAGAGAGAGAGAGAGAGAGAGAGAGAGGGCTGAGCATGACCTCTCCAGGCCATGAGGGGTATTATTTAAAGAGAGAGAGAGAGAGAGAGAGAGAGAGAGAGAGAGAGAGAGAGAGAGAGAGAGAGAGGGAGGCTGAGCATGACCTCTCCAGGCCATGAGGGGTACTATTTAAGGAGGCAATAAGAGAGAGAGAGAGAGAGAGAGAGAGAGAGAGAGAGAGAGAGAGAGAGAGAGTCCTTGACCTGGTCTGGCAGGAGCTGGTGTTATCCAAGGCGACACAAATCCTCCATCTGAAAAGGGATTAAATTGAAGACCCCGGAGGGAAGTCAATGGCACCGTAACCAGCGTGATGGAGATTTAACTAACATATTGGCGTTAATCCCTTTTACCAAAAGGGATTTTGTGCGTTCTTAGACACGGAGACTCGCCTTGAATAGCGATGTTTATTCTCGCCTTTTTCTCTCTGACCCATTTTCGTGTCCTTCAAGTGTAAAGGAAAAGGTCTTGGTCCATTCTTTGTTAGTGAACAGGGAAGAAGGAGAACGCGGGAAAGAAGGCGGAGGTCTGGGGAGAGAAAACAGTAGGTGGAGGGAGAGAGAAGACAGAGAAGCAACATAGATGAGAATAAGAAGGATTTTGGTCCCGTTTTCTCGTCACAGGATGAAGCCTATTGTTAGTTACATTACGCGAAGGCGAAAATAGACAATATTCTTTCTCTCTCTCTCTTTTCTATAACAACCTTCCCATGAAGATATGAAAACTAAAGGTGAACCTTTAGAACCTTCATGGTTAGAATGTCAAGTTTCGTCTTCCATTCCCTTATATTTACAAGTAAAATTAATACAATATAAGCAAATAATGTTTTAAAACAAAAGCAGTTAACTAAATAAAACTAAAGGTAATATTTACGGGGAATGTCCAAGCAGGTATAAAACTGATTTGATATACAGTGAATGTATAATAGTTTTAATATGTAGTTAAGTAACGTAGCGATATACAGTGAATGTTTATTAGATTTAATATGTAGTTGAGTACTGTTGCGTCTATTAAGCTGACTGTAGAAGACTGTGCCATCCAGTGCCAGCCTATTAATGACTGTGCCTATCGCGTCGAAAAACAGCGTCCATATCTAGGTCATCTTGCAACTGCATTGCACTTATGTCTAGTACATTCTATAACGACTTTTTCTTGTTTAGGTTTTTTCTCAATTAAACGCCGACCATCTATGTAACAGTTAAAATACATTTATGGCTAAACACAGCATTTGAAATTGCAGGATAATTCGAAATCATACTGAAGTGGTTGTAAATCTAGTAACAGTTACTAGTATCTATCACTGTTTAATCTAGTAGCAGTGATACCTGAGTATTGCTGTCAATTACAATGCTGTTTAGTATCAGTTACCATTGGTACACTGCATTAGAGTTACCGTTGTACAAATTTCTCACTAACTAACAATAACTGACACATTTCAGTAAAATCAAGTAGCAGCAATCTTCATTCTTCATTGAACAATGCAGTAGCAGTGACCAGCAGTCGTACAGCATTCTTCGGTCGAAATAATACTCAACTCAGCAGCAGTGACAACTATTAATATGACGAGTATCACTGCGGAATCGATACTACGGAATCCAGTTGCACTGAAAAGTATTAATATGGAATGCAGTGGAAATAAATTTCATGCTTCATTACACTAACCAGTTGTACTGACTGTCATCGAATTTCGGCATTCAACAGCGGGGACTGTAATACGCTGTTAATTTCATTAGCGCTGATAATCATGCCAGCTTGTTCAATCCAGTTAAAGTAATTATACCAAACTGAGCAGTCCTCTACCGACGACTACCACCATGGACTGTATAGTCTGGCAGCAGCACTTGATTACACAAAACCAGACAATTTAGTAGTATTGAATTAGTCTGTATCAGTGGTATTTATACGAGTAAATAGTCCATTAATTGTGTCTGTTCATGTCGTAATGCATTGTAGAAATGGTAACTGTTCTACAATGTGCAGTGTGTACAAAACAATTCAGTACATCGTTACAGCAACTGTTAGGCAGGACTTGAATCGATTCAGAGTCACAGCTATGTAGTATATTAATTACAAAGTATCACATAATAATAATAATAATAATAATAATAATAATAATAATAAAAATAATAATAATAATAATAATAATAATAATAATAAATCTGGCAAAAGTTTTCCACAACTGCTGTAAATAATCCTCATTGTCCATAATGACCTTTTGGCCGTACTTACTGTATTAATCATTATAACTACAGTAAAAAGGCGCGGAAGTTTCTTTGGCGCAATCGAGTTTTCTGTACAGCCGCTACGGCGAATAATCAAGGCCACCGAAAATAGATCTATCTGTCGGTAGTCTCGGTATAATGCTGTATGAGCCGCGCTCCATCAAACTTTAACCACTGCCCGGTGGTGGCCTATCCTATGTCGTTGTCAGAAGCATGATTATGGCTAACGTTAACCTTAAATAAAATAAAAACTACTGAGGCTAGAGGGCTGCAATTTGGTATGTTTGATGACTGGAGGGTGGATGATCAACATAACAATTTACAGCCCTCTAGCCTCAGCAGTTTTTAAGATCTGAGGACGGACAGAAAAAGTGCGGACGGACAAACAAAGCCGGCTCAATAGTTTTCTTTTACAGAAAAGTAAAAACGGCCAAACTAAATCCAACACTACTGTGAATGCATTAAACTATCGCATCTCACACCTTGACGTACAACGGGAGAATAAGGGGCAGACCCACGAACAGGATATTTTTGTTACCATTTTCCCTAATTTCTGTCGCTTCTGATTTTCTGAAGGGTTGGGGAGATTGTAAGAATGAATATTTATTTTATCATCAGCTTACACAATAACTTCTAAATTTTAAAAACATGCCTGTACAGTAAGTAAAGTGAAAGTCAATTTCTTAATGTTCCATATTTTGAATACATAGGAAATGTGACCTTGAAAAGAAGTCGTAGTCCCTCATATTAATGGTAATAAAGCCAATCATATATATATATATATATATATATATATATATATATATATATATATATATATATATATATATATATATATATATATATATGCATATGCATATGCCGTGTATATACAAGAGGGTACAGTACTGCCATATATTAGTATATTTACATGTTTAGTACATATGTAGATATACAGTAAAATATTATTTTTATATCTGATTAAGAATAATTTTTTCACGTAATTCTACAGGCAATGTTTCAAACAGCACATTTTCCCTTCAATACTTGACAGTATAATTTAACAGATATGAGAACAGATCAATAAACTGTGTTCCATAAAGGGCGACTTAAGATCCTTCACTTAGAGGAGCACATTAGCAAGATATTTTTTCTGCACAGATAATCTTTGGGTGGAAAGGGAAACCCTGTTACCCTATTTCTTTTATACCAAATGAATTACTAATTCCTTCTTAGGTGGAAGTGTTTCTGAAGTGCTGTTAGTCTCTCACCGTGAAAAATGAAACGGATATCTGCACGTTTTCACACAAGTTCTGGGAAGTATTTGTGTGTATTTCCTTCAATTACACGTACATTTATACCTGTATCATTATGTCATGAATACATACACACACACACACACATATATTATATATATATATATATATATATATATATATATATATATATATATATATATATATATATATAAACTGCACACATACACACATATATATATACATATATACAGTATATATATATATATATATATATATATATATATATATATATATATATATATATATATATATATATATATATATATATATATACATATGCATGAATGAGTTTGTGTGTGTACAAGTGTGGGAGAGTATAACCTTTCCACTGAAAACGACATAGGTGATGTAAAGCTGAAGAATATTGCAGCAGCAGCACCAGCCCTCTTGCTGTCAGTTTGACTCACGACATTTTGGGACAAAATTCACAAGATTTGAATATCCTTCGTTGCATTTATTCCTCTTTTTGAGATTTCCATATCTAAAAGCATTTGCATACTTAACACTTTTGAAGAATGCTGGGTACAATAACCACTACTTCTTTGTTTTGTCCAATTCCTTTTCCTTTCTTCTTACATTTGTGTGTTAATTAAAGCTTTAACGATTCCGTTGCATTCAAGATTAGACATGGTCAATTCAGTGAAAAATGCTGAAAGCGCCTTTTGCAAGTTCTCTGAACCTTTGGCTTAAAATAATCCAGTCTCTTGAGTTTTGCTTAAATTTTATGCTATGAAGCCAGTTTCAAGATGTAATGTTTTCTCGTAACTATCTGTCTGCTTTACTACGGCTGCAAAGAAAACAACAAGCTTTTCCTTCTTCGTATCTATATTTATGTAATGTGTAAATGCAAATACAAACAAAGAAACGCTCATCGCCGAAACCAAAAGGAATATTAAAGTTTGACATCGACATTTGAGCTGCCGATCATTCGCGTTCCCGTAACTTTCATCTTCAGCCCATATCAGTCAAACGTAGTAACCTTAATTATTACAGAATTATATTTAGTGTTCATCAGGATTCCAAAATTACGCAGCCCGCTACAAGCATTTAAACGGCCCTAAATCCCTCTCTCATCACATGATGAGTGAGAGGCATACAAAAATATATAACCTAATTCTAACTAAAGGCGATTTTAGTCAAATTTAAATAACCTTATAAATAAAAAGGCAGAAATATATATTGTCTGTATCCATAAAAAAGGGGAATTATTACTTGACTACCACTTTCGTTGTGTCGCAGATAATCTACAAAATTGACGCAGGCTAACAGAGAAACATAGCCGTAATGAGCAAAGGAAATTTACCAGTGCGGAACTGTACCGACAAAGTTTCGCCCAAGTTTGATATTAACTTGAACGTAATTTCATTACGGATGAAAAGAAGGAAAATTAAGCACGGTTCCACACTCACAAGACTGTATTAGATTTCACTTTTGCGAAACCTTGCAGCTACTGAGGTAACAATTTCAGTCAGGAATAGAAAATCTAAATATATATATACATATATATAGTATATATACATGTATATATTACAATATATATAAAATATATATATATATTTTATATATATATATATATATATATAATGAATATATATACATATATATATATATATATATATGGATGAATATATATATATATATATATAAAATATATATATATATATATATATATATATATATATATATATATATATATATATATATTCATCCATGTCCGATATGACTGTTAAATTAGTATAAGATGTGTCCCCAAAGGAAGAGACAAATCTGGCATTTAAAAGAGGACAGGTTACTGAAAAGAAGAATCCAAATGCAGGAAAGAATACCACAGTATCGAAGTCGAGTGAAAAAGTCTCCGACTCCTACTTTCTGTAAGAAATGGTGTAGTTGTGACTATGTCACAGGTGATACGTAATATCTAGACTTTAACAGGCAGTACATCCTGACTGTGAGAGACACAGTTCATAGATGAATATTATCAGTTATATTTCTGACGTGCAGACACTCTACATACAGCCGGCATAAATGGCCATGCAAAAAAAAAAAAAAAAAAAAAAAAAAAAACACATACAAAGGAGATAAAATGTCCAGATTTAAAAATAAATAAACAATGTACTACAAAAACATTAATATATTAAAATATACAAGGCAATAGAGAATAAATATGAAAAAAATTAACAAATGGAAGGCTATTAAGGATAAAGAAGCTGACTATACAAAGGCAGGGATCATGCTGTTTGAGAGTGCAGTTCAGATTCTCTTAAACATTCCAGCCTTAACATCAATAACACTGCACTCAGGAATGCTCAACAGTTTGCAGCGAAAAAAAAAATGAAAGATCTCTGGTATTTGACGATGAGATGTGGAACTGGAACTGAATATTGATACTAGCACTCTTCAAAACGAGTGGCTTTCAAGAAGTACAACAGACACGAAATCAAGAAGCAATAAAAGGTGTTCCATATTGAAAAAGCACTATTTGGCAGTGTGACACCGGAACACTCTCACAGAATACTGATGCTAGTGCTCTTCAAAACGAGTAGTGCTCGTTAAATATACAGACGAAAGCTCAAAAAGCGGTGGGGAAAGTTCCATTTAAAATCTTTTGTCGAGTAGGATGACTTCGTGAAGCCTCAACCGATTATTAATACTAACCCTTTGTAAAAACGAGTAGCAATCACTAATACAAGGAATACAAGACGAAGAAGGAAGTTCTCCTTTGAAAAAAAAAATTCTGAAATGTGTCCCTAGAAATGGGAGTGAGCCACGTTTGCTATTGCTCGGAAAAGATTGACACCATCACTGCGAGCACTGTTATCAACAAGATAAAAACCTGCGTGCTGCCAAAACCCAGACAAAAAGAAAATATTCTGAAGAGCGTGGTACTGAGTCCTGATATCTGAACGGCGCCTCTGACCTCGTAGTTATGACGCCAGTAGAACTTCAACCAATCAGTCACTATGTCCGAAGATATGTGGAGAGTCTCACAAATAATACCTGGCTTTATGGTATGGTATTAAAACAGCCATCTAAGTTATACGAAAAAGATAGGGGGAATATTGTAAGAATTTCCTTCCTACATGTTAAATGCTTTCATTTCGAGGTCAGGTAGCGTGTGGGTGTCTACAGGTCGCAGGTAGCGTGTGGGTGTCTACAGGTCACAGGTAGCGTGTGGGTGTCTACAGGTCACAGTAGGGAATAATCTTATCTGACATGTAGTGAACCTTGATTCGCAAAAGCCACAATAAACACTAACCAAAATTGAGAGAGAGAGAGAGAGAGAGAGAGAGAGAGAGAGAGAGAGGAAATCAGACGGTCTTGATATATGTTAACTATACAATTAACACATCTGACCGGTAAAAATGCTAATTCGACTGACTGGCAAATTCATTTATGCCATAACAGTGTCACGAGAACAATAATTATCTGGGGCAAAATTAAAAGCGTTGCTGACTATTAATACATTCACTAACTGAAAAAGTGATACTTTTTATCATTTTTAGCGATAAATTAAAGCGGAAAGTTTATCTCTTATCTGTATGAATCAAGACGACAGACTGAATATCTTGATCTACATTAACTGTTCCTATAGATCCTGAATAATAATAATAATAATAATAATAATAATAATAATAATAATAATAATAATAATAATAATAATAATAATAATAATAATAATAGAGACACAAAGCCCTTACGGGATATGAAACGTAAGAAAACACATCAGCAGATGATAATATGTTTTCCCTGAAGTTTCTGTGACCAAGCAGATAACATCCAACATTCAAGATACGAGCTCCATCTGTTCGAATTCTCCTGTGCTAGGAAAAAGTTTGTATCAGGCTGGGAGGGGGTTAGGGATCTTTTAAACCTCTTGGCCGTTGCCAAGAAGGAGACCTGAGACGGCTGTCTTTCAACTCTACTCCACATACATGAATATAAATGCATGGATGACACTCCCCTTTCAGAACGAATTCTTATGATAGGAAATTGCTATTCAGGTAGTCATACCTCCTTCCGTTTGGATAGATAGTTTCAGGTGTTAGCCTTCTAGTTCTCAGCAAGTCTTTTGGGATGAGGTTCGACTCCCCAGGCAAAGGCTGGTGGATGGTCAAGTTCCGTCGAAAACTATAGCAATTGCATCTAATGACCTAAGATGAATCAAGCACGTGGTATTTATACATCCGTGCTGATCACAATCAATTAGAAAAAAAACAAAGGACATGGGCCTTGAAAAGTCTCGAAAAACCGGAATTATATATATATCTATATATATATATATATATATATATATATATATATATATATATATATATATATATATATATATATATAATATGCCTTTTTCTCCTTTGGGGGGGAGATGGCGTCAAAAATCGCTCGACTTCCGGTTTTTCGAGTCTTTTTGCATGTGGCTGCTAGCTCCATGTCCTTTTTTTTTCTAATTGATTGTGACCAGCACGGATGTATAAATACCACGTGCTTGATTCACTTCTTAGGTCATTAGAGGCACAATTACATAGTTTTCTGACGGAGCTTGACCATCCACCAGCCTTTGCCTGGGAGTCGAACCTCATCCCAAAAGACTTGCTGAGAACTAGAAGGCTAACACCTGGAACTATCTATCCAAACGGAAGGAGGGTATGACTACCTGAATAGCAATTTCCTATCATGAGAATTCGTTCTGAAAGGCGAGTGTCATCCATGCATTTATATTCATGTGTATATATATATATATATATATATATATATATATATATATATATATATATATATATATATATATATATATATATATACATATATATATATATAATAAAAGTAGGAGTCTAAAGAAGACAGTCAACAAAACAGTTGCATATTTATTGAAAAACGTTTCATTGTTAAAACACATCATCAGTCTGTAAAATTGAAAAATACACATTTTCTCTAATTTAAAATAAAGCTAAATTAAAAACGGCAGTTACATTCTTTAAAATTACAACATACATAAAAAGTAAAAAGAAAGGAGATTTTTTTCTAAGTCTACCTGATCAATAAAAAAAAATCTTTCTTTTACTTTTATGTATTTTGTAATTTTAAAGAATATAACTGCAAGCCCTTTAATTTAGCTTTTATTTTAAATTAGAGAATTAATGTGTATTTTTCAATTTTACAGACTGATGATGTGTTTATAACACGAAACATTTCTTTCAATAAAATATGCAACTGTTTTGTTGACTGTCGTCTTTGGACTCCTGCTTGTTGTTGTACTTCCGCCTGAATGTATGTATGTATATGTATATATATATATATATATATATATATATATATATATATATATATATATATATATATATATATATATATATATATATATATATATATATATATATATATATATATATATATACACATACAACACACACATACACACACACACATATATATATATATATATATATATATATATATATATATATATATATATATATGTGTGTGTGTGTGTGTGTGTGTGTATAATTCCCTAATCATATTTTACTGTCTTAACAAAATAAAGGTGACCGCCGAGATAAATTTTTAAAAAAATGTAGCTTATCAAACTAAAAAAACGGTATGAAGACTTTAAGCTCTCTGTTCCAAACTCAGGTAGGATACGAATTTTAATCCCTTTGAAAGGCCGCGCGATTCCGTGCCTTCGTGCAATCAAAAGAATATTAGAGAAGAAAGAAAAGGAACTTGGTTATAACTAGGACGCTAAGTCTTACTTATGGTGTTGCCGTTGCAAAGCTCAACTCGTGCTTGGCGCTATCTGTCCGAGAGCTGAGTCCAGTCCTCGTATATTTTTCTTATGCTCCTACACTGTTCAGTAAGTCAAGGAATGTATAAGAATAGATGGCACTTAAAATGATGCAGAAAACTGGCGAAATGGTGAAATGCGTATAAAATAACAAAAGCATACTGGTAAATTCTGAGTGAAATTTTTAGGTTGCTTTATTCAACATAATTCGGAGAAACTTTGACCTGGAGAACTGCGTGCACGCCTTCGGGAACGACAAGCAAGTATGTTTTAAATATCCTGCAATTTCTAGAAAAAAATTATGAAGGTTTGTGGAAATATTTATTAAGAAACAACATAATAAGTAGATTGCTGATAAAGTTTCTGTAATTTTTTTTTCTGCAGAAATTTATCTTTATTCGTATTTAGTTGTTAACAGACACGTTATAAACAATTCCGTACCAAATACTTTGGTGAATGGGGGAAGATATTCATATACAATGTCAAAGGTAAATCAAACAGATTTTTACAGAAAATGGGTTCATGCTTGTTCATAAACGAACGTATGTCATATACCTGTGTACAGCCATGTCATCCTCTCTTCATATTTGCAAAAATATGCGTTTAGTTTACACTGACCTACATGTATAAATACTATATATATAAATTATATATATATATATATTTATATAAATCTATATTATATATATATATATATATATATATATATATATATATATATATATATATATATATATATATATATATATATATATATATATGCCATTAAGATTAATGCAACCATTAAGATTAATGCAACCATGTTTTCTTTAAGCGCATCGAAGTAATCAAGAGAAACATAGTTCAGTGAATTCCATTTACAATATTAGAAATGCCATCCACGAGAATCTTAAAGAGAATGCGCATGAAAGTACTCATGGAGAGAGAGAGAGAGAGAGAGAGAGAGAGAGAGAGAGAGAGAGAGAGAGAGAGAGAGAGAGAGAGAACGGCTGCATAATGTAGAGGCACCCTTTCAATCAAACGTTATGGAACGCAACGGCAATCAGCCTTATGGTGGCTCGTTCTGTTTGCCAACCAAATGTTGAGTATGAGTGTACAGTGTTTTGAAAATTACTTTCTTTAAAAAATACTTTATCGCGGTAACAAACAAGCCACTTCTAAAACAAAACGGTAACTTAAGTAACTGTATTGCATGATCTTGGTCGCTATTTCCGTTCCTAACCATAAGTTACGTAACAGTATTATGTTTAATTTTTGAAATTGTTATTTTATTGAAACCAATACAGACTGTAAGAGTAACAAATTTTTTAATGATGTATTTGCTTCTCCATTAAGGAGATACATCATATAACGGGACAGAAACGTTACTATTGTGGTTTGTTTCTAGAGTAACCAAACGTTAAGTGACAAGACTTGGCAGCGTGGAACAGTTTAAACAAAGGTTATATATATATATATATATATATATATATATTTATATATATATATACTCTATATATATATATATGTTATTGTAACATGAAGTTTTGTAGGCTACCTTCGTCATTCAATAAACCAAAAGGCGTTGACAGTTTTGTAAACGTTAGTCTTAATTTAATATATCAAATAAATATTACATTGCGTAAAATCAAATCACAATTTACCGGATGTGTCTATTCCTCAGCAAAACGTTATGTGACATGAGCAGTTTTTAGACTTCGTCAATTGCAAACCAAATGTTATTTACAATAACAGTGTTATAAACTGGAAGCCACGTCCTTTCCTATTAAAAGGCTAAAAGTGACAATAAGTTTAGCTTTTTACAGTGTTACGTCCGTTCCTCGGCTAACATCATGAACAGTAACATTAACCTAAAATTTTGAAGACTGTGCCTGCTCTTCAACAAGGAGCTATGTGACATAACAAAAACAAAGTTAGAAGACAACATTTGATCGTCGTTCAAATGTTTTGCTACTGTTACAGTACAATAACATAAGATTTCAAAATAATCTCTTTTATTAACCCAAACACCGTACAGCACAAAAGTAGCATAAACTCAACCAAACTTAATAGCAAGATAAAAAAATATTTAATAACCGAATCAACATATTGATTATTTGTGACGTCAGTTTATTAAGCAAATAACACATATAATCCATCTGAATTAGATAAATAAATAACTACCGGAATGTCACAGAATGAGTACAGAGCTTTTAACACTGGGAGTACCGCAATACAAATACCTCATTATATTACAAAAAATCTGTTTCGTAATATTATCCATCTATAAAGCATTCAAATCTGTTTCCTTAACAGCATAATTCAACACGATCGCTCTGCAAATTCCTAGAACCGGCCAAAGAAAGAAGCGGGAATAAAAAGATCCTGCAATTGCAGCAGGTACCATTTTAAATATTACGATCAATTACTAGACCAACTACGCTGGGCGGTTGCAGTCCGTTTACTCTGCCGTGCCTGCGTTACCATGGATACCTCTCCCAGAAGGTCATAAGTCCCAGGTGAGCCAAGTTACACAATACATCACGGTGATTTTCCGCAGAGAGCCTTTCCTACGAAACAGGGATGGGAGAACTAATGGCCTGGTATCTGGCTTCGTCGACGGGAAAATATCAATAAAAAGGGGAGGAAGTCACCAGGTGCGTTAATGGGCTGGTATATCAGTGTGTCTTTAGAGTGTATTAAAGAATTAATGTACTGATATCGCAATGCATCTTCGACTGGAAAGAAAAAATAACGGGCTTATATCTGAGTGGGTTGAACAAATTAACAGGCTGCTATTTCGATACGCCTTTGAGATTGTTAAAACCTTATGCAATAACATTTCGATGCGTTTTTTATTGTAATGAACACCCAACAGACTGATACCCGAATGGGTGAAAGAACTAATGAACTGATTTCTCAAGGTGTCTCTGAGGATGTTAAAAAGCTTTCAAGTTAGTAAGTATCTTTTATTATTATGACGAGTAACTAATGGGCTTATATCTACGTAGGTTAAAGAAAATAATGGCTGATATTTCGCACTGTGCTGAAGAGCTACTGGGCTGAAATTTACATTTGTCTCTGAATTGAACAATAAAAGGCTGCTATCGCAATGTTTCTTTTACCGTAAAAAGGAACTAATAGGCTGATATCTGACTGGATTAAAGAATTAATATGTTCATACTATTTCCATGTGTCTATGAGTGGACAAAAGAACCAATCTGCTGAAATCTTTGATGTGTCTTTGATTGTAAAGAAGATTGAGTTGATAGCCGAGCGAGTTGAACTATAAATTGGATGATATCTGAGTGCGTTGTAGAACTGATGGGCTGATATCTCAATGAATCTTTGACTGTAATAATGAACTACTATTCTGATATCTAAGTGGATTGATATATGGGGGTTAAAGAATTAACAGGGTAATATTTCAGTGTCACTTTGACTGTAAAGAGGAGCTAATGCTCTGATATCCAAGTGGATTAAAAAAATAATGTGATGATTTATCGATGTGTCTCTGAATGTGTTAAAAAATTAATGAGCTGATATTGTAATGAAGAACTAATGGGCTGATACCTCGATGTGCCCTTGAGTATGTTCAAGAACTAATTGACGTGTTCTAATGTTTGTTTCATAACTAAGTGCATGACTCTCATGGTGTCTTTAAGTGTTTTAATGAACTAATGGGATAATAACGAGATGTCAGCCTATTAGACTGAGATCTGACACAGGAACAACGAGATGTCAGACTAATAGGCTGACATCTCGTTGTGTCTGTGTGCTAAAGAGCTAATGACCAGTCATCTTGTTGAACCTATGAGAAAATGCTAGTAAGCTGGAATTTCCAGGGAGTGTGAAAGAGATAACAGGCTCGATTTCCGGGTATGGTTGGGGCGGTATTTCCAGAAAAGAGAAAAAGTTAATGGCTTGATTTTTCCAGATAGTGTAAAAAAAAAAAGGGCGGGGGGAACAGTCTGGTAATTCCAGGGAATGTGAGCGAACAGATGGGATGGCATTTCAAGGGGCAGTCAAGGAATTTACGATCTACCCTGTCTGATTATTAAATTAATAAAAACTGAATGGGTTAATTATCACTGAAAGAGAAAGAACCAGCAAAATGATATCACCAAGAATACAAGACAACGAACGGTCGCGCATCCGCAGCAACGTGAAGGAGCCGACGAAAGTGTATCACTAAGTGTGAGGAAAATATCTAATTGGATGCTACTTCTGAGTCTGAGGAAGAAGAGCTAATTAAGTGACGTCACGAGATGTGCCAAAAACTACTGGCTCTGTGCGCCAGGACGTCAAAAGGACCTGACTTGATGGTATCGTCGAGTGCGATACGCAGAGCTAATTGGATGTAATTCTTGAGTGTGAGAACTGGAGTTAATTTCTTCCGGGACAAAGATCGACGGAGGTTATGCAATCAGTCGTGTGTCTCTGTATGTCTGTATGGAGGTATTTCAAATCGTTACTGATGCATTTCAATGAAATTTTGTTGACAAACACCAGGCCAAGGAAGATTTACTTACAGCTTGAAATAAACACCGATACGTATATGGATCAGGATCCTTTTCTATTTAATTATTTATCTACTTTGAAGAGGTGCGTGCTCCGGGAATATATTCAAAGTAAATTCTACCTAGATGGCACATAATGAAGTAAAAAATGAAGAGCTCAATGGATACACATTAATCTGTGCAGAAGCAAGTGTAATCTACTATCACCCTATCTTGCAGGCAAGGAGAAATAATGAAACTGTCTTTGAAAAGGAAAATAAAAAAAAAAACTCAAAAACCCAAATAGCATTTGGGGTAAAGAGTAAAAAAAAAAAAATGAGGCGATAAGAAAATATAAATTATTTATTTCAATCCATGTATTATGATGTTATACTCGAGATAATATTTCACATGTTTTCTCGTTGTAAATGGCAATAGAATTTTTCCCTCGAATCTTCACAAACACAATAATATATATATATATATATATATATATATATATATATATATATATATATATATATGTG
The DNA here is from genome assembly GCF_040412425.1 of Macrobrachium rosenbergii. Taxonomy (NCBI): domain Eukaryota; kingdom Metazoa; phylum Arthropoda; class Malacostraca; order Decapoda; family Palaemonidae; genus Macrobrachium; species Macrobrachium rosenbergii. The sequence continues at coordinate 29,321,360 of NC_089789.1, forward strand.
TGTGTGTGTGATGTGTGTGTGCGTGTGTGTAATTGTAATAGCCATAATGCCCTCTAATAAATTATGTAGATGCATACATACATATATATATGTACAGTATATATATACACACACACGCACGCGCACGCGTACGCGCGCACACACACACATATATACATATATATACACACACACACACATATATATATATATATATATATATATATATATATTCAAAGAAACAGAAAAAAAGCAAATTAAGCTACAACTTTTCTTGGTGCAAGTGACTAATTAACTAACTTGTAGGCCTCTACGCCGAAAGAATCAGGGAGGCAATTTAAAGCTTTCATCCAACTACTCTTAATTATCAACCGAGTAATCGGCATTCTATTTTAAACCGGGTAATTACATCAATCTCCCTACCGTTTTGTACTGAATTACTCTTAATTCACAGCCATTATAAATTCAGCATCAGGTGAGTGATGGTGCCGTCGAAAGATCTAATAACTCGAAAGGGGAATTTCCTAGGAAAGGGGTTCAGAACCCCGGGTTGGAACCTCACTAAAAATATCAGTGACCTTGATTATCCAGGATTTGACCTGTGTGCCCACATTTTCTTACTTCATATTTTCTTCAATTCAGATTTCTGCAAACTTAGCGGTCTTACTAAGACTATTAGTATTCATAATTTAACATAAATATTTCAAATCATTATCTTACTTTAAGAAAAAATTGGCAATGATTATTCATATTTTTTTTACGTTCAATTCGAAGAACTCAACATGATTTGGAAAATGAAGTAGCGACTGCAACTTGAAGAATAATTTTTCAGATTAATACAGTAATTTAAGAAGGATGCGAGTCATTATTAGCAAAAATATATTTTCTACTGTCTTAATAAAAAAAACTAAAAAAAAAAGAGAAGACTCTATTTAGCATAATATACAGTTCGTAGATAATTACGAAAGCATACCTGACCACAAAGGAACCATACTAATATAAAGCGTGACTCTGCTTCAGAAGTTCAGCTCAACTCCCTTTAGGATCAGACGCCGCTCTTTGGCCCAATCGTCCGGCAACCACTTGCAACCCATCCCACCCCCTCGTTCTGAAAGCACTCTCACGTTGACATATTACATACTTCCCTAATTACCCACAATCCCCACACGAGCAATCCTGTTCAGGGAAATTGAGGGGAGGGGGGAACGAGGAAGGGGAGGGAAGGGGAAGGAAGATCTCCAAGATTGCGGTTGCTCTGATTAACACTTGGCTTGCAAAGAAACGTTTAGGCAATTTAGAAATTATACATGAGTGTTTGGTAATTAAACACACACACACACAAATATATATCTATATATATATTATATATATTACACACACACACACACACACACACACACACACACACACACACACACACACATATATATATATATATATATATATATATATATATATATATATATATATATATATATATGACATATATATATGTGTGTGTGTTTTGTATAAGCGAATGTGTGTAATACAGGCATTAGGTCTATTGTTCCCCTGTTTTTATCTGCTTTCTTTCTTTCCTTAAAAAATAAAAGAAAAAAAGTTTGTGCACTCCTCTAAATCTCTATATATAGATTTCGCATAATTCGCCAAAGGATTTATTTCCGAAAACTCATATCGGATATCGTACAGGTAAAAATTCCACATTCCAAATAATAAAAAAAAAAGCCCATTCGCAATTTAATTAAACTAGACCCTTTAGCATCAAGCATTGTTTCTTTTTTTCTCTCTCCTTTTTAAGTGAAACAGTTCGCGAAGCCAGGATGCCTTTAGATTGAATCCGTGCGTTGAAAAAAATGACCAAATTAATTTTACAAGACTCCAGAGTTCGTCCCTCGAATTGAAACCTCGTGCGGCTCCGGGATTATATATATTTCCTTTGGCTGCCACAGAGGCTTTCGTAAGTAATTGCGAAACGAGGTCATAATGGCGATAAAATTGTGAGGCGATTAATGCAAGATTTTCATTTTGCATGACTTGAGGAGCTGAATTCCATGATATTGGGATTTACAGAAGAAATATGCAGGCCATAAATTCAGCTTACCTATTCAACATTCACGGCATTCGCTCCTTGATAAACCGTGCTATGGTAGTTACCATAGGTTCCAAAAAATTCAGTGACTGGGTAGCAGTGGAATATATTCAAATAAATAAATCATAATATTAAAAGGACAGTTAGCTTCGGATTATAAAAGAATTCCTGTTTTTTGGGTGACAGGGAAAGCAATGGAAAAGTGAAAGGTAGCCCCTCATTGGATGGGAACACCTTAACCTTACCTCACCTATGTGATCTATTACCTAAGTAAACTTTGTTCTGCCATACCAAACTTGAAGTCATTTAACCTTACCCATCCTAACATAAACAGGAATCCTATTCTACAACCCAACAGTAATCTGAGGCCCGTCCACAGAAAAATGGCCACTGCGTGAATCATAAGACAATAGTAGTAAAATAAAGGTGTCACGCATAATAAGTTAAACTAACTCAACAATGCGTTAAACACCCTTCAAAACGGCATTACCTTAGGTACTAAATGTGGGCCCCATCATATGAATACCTTCAGGGAATGAATTTGATAGACACCAGTGACGAGGCCATGGGTAAACTCGTGATGACAAAGGAGACCTCAAGTTCTCTCAACTTTGGAGAAACTCTGAGCAAGATGCCTTAACTTCCCAAGAAGAACGATAACAGAGGCATTCAGGTAAGAAGTTACCTTCAACGTAGCCATCAAATAACCAACAAGACATATGGATATTCTGAAGTGATTTTGAAATTTTGGAGAAAACCTGAAGTACACGGACACGTACACACACACACACACACACACATATATACGTACATATATATATACATTATGAATTTTTTTTAACATAGGCTGGCTCCCAGAAAAGACATGACAATAATCACTAGCTAATTCATACCTAGACTGCAGAATTGTGGATGAATTCCAAGCACAGAACTTAAAAAAATTCCCTCAGTATTAGCTCATCAGCAGACAGACGAATTTCTACATGAACGGCACCATTCACCTCTATATTACACGAACTCTGGCCATCTGATACTGAGGCCCTCTTTCCATTGCATCTCCCCTGCCCCTCAGCATTCCGAATTGTTCACTGTTTTCACCACCTATTATCTTCCATTCTTTCTACATGTCCATGTCTTCTCAAAACGACTGATCCATCCTTTCAGCTATACTAACCTTTTTGCCACGTCTGTGTACCTACATTTCCTACTTTCTCAATTTTTCTTGGAATACATATTCTCCGAAAGCAATAAAGGGTTGTTAACTGAACATTCCCTTCACACACACTCCCTGGCTTCTTCCCAATCTTTAGCACGCATCTTACTACCTACCTCGCTTCACCTGTTCTGTGAATCACCTCCTCTCTCATCGTACCATCTTCTGGTTTATTTAGTCCCATGTTCAGCAAGATATATACAAATCTACTACTTTCGTTCCTCCACCATTCGTTGCTTCATTTTAATGGATTCCAGTACTATCACAGCCTCAATCTTACTCACATTCACAATCACGTTCCTTTCCTTGCAAACTCCCCCTCCCCCACCCCCACCCCAACTCTTTCACTATAGTCTTTACAGTTTCTCTTCATTTTCCTCAATGTTGATGGGGACTGAAAACATACCTTATGGGTAATATTCTAGGCTCCTGAATTTTACCTCCGTGCCAAGCAACCCAATAATTAAAATAATCTAATTAGTATTACTGTCAACAACTCGTTTTCGCCTTGAGCAATGCAACCTGAGAGAGAGAGAGAGAGAGAGAGAGAGAGAGAGAGAGAGAGAGATGACAGCATCTACTACCACATTAATCTTATCCGCTGAAGCAGGGAAGATCCTCTTTAACTGCTTCACACACACCCACGCTGCAGTTTTCTTGTCGTCACGCCAACTCCCCTGTGCTTTTCTCTATATGAAACCTCTTCACATGTCTCCTGTCTTCCTTCCATGACCCTCGATACTTTCTTTTCACAAGCCTGCCCTCATGGGTTCTTTCTACATGACTGAGCCATAAAAATACTTCGGTCCTTAACACCTGAGTGGAACTTGAGACATCTTAACACCTCTGGTTCTTAAAATTCAATGCATGCTTTTCCAGGATTCATTCATTATTAAAATAATTATTAAGAGGCCGCTTTGAGCAATGGTTTAATATCATAGTGTATGCTTGAAGGTTTTATCTTACATTTAATGTGAACACAAATCAATAAATAAACAGCTATTCATTACGCTATGAAATCGATCCAAAATATGTAAAAGAATAAGAAAGCATTCCTTCATGAACTTTATGCCTGAAATTTAAATCCTCTTGCCAACTTAAATGTCGAAAATTATATATGTTTACACTACAGAAAAAAAAGAGATAAATACGAAAAGGAAAGAATGTCAGCTAACACATTACAGTATCAATGGACGATAATTTAGAACTATTCGGAAAACTCAGTCATTAAAAAATTCTTCTTAAGGAAATGTCTGTTTGGATGTTGAGATTCTCTTGACAAAGAATATGTCATTAAATAAAAGCCTGGGAAGCCAGAGCGAGATTGAAGGGTAGCTATAATAATAATTCCTTGCAAGCAGGACTGCCTTATGATATCTCCCAACCTACCCCAGTGAGATAAAAGTACATAGGATATAAAATGATATAACATAATTTTTACCCTTTAACTGTTTGCCTCTCTTATTGGACGTCTTGCATAGATCCCTAATCTAATTCATATGCTACTCCTCCCATGCAATCAAGATATGAAGGGGCCGCAGGGACGGCGGCCCCCTCGGTCGGAATTCAGATGTGGATCGAGTTTATGCAAAGGTGCGTTTTATTGGTTCGGTCCGGGTCAGACTGCGGCTGATTAATGTCAAGAGAACGTCCCGAAATATTCGAGAAAAACTGCAGAGGTTTATGATCATTCAATTGCGGTTATAAGTGCTTTTATTTTCTTAATTTGAAGGGCAAGTTATCTTTTTAGATCCTTTCTTAATTCCAAGGTCAATTCTGCTTTCTAAATCTTTCTTTTCTGAACTATTCTCTCACAGCAGAATCCTAATATTTAAAGGTTAGGTCCTAAGCCTCATGCCCATAGGTCATCACTGAAAATAAATGTGAAGAAGAGAGTTTGAGAAGCGCTGTCAATCCAGATGGAATGGATATCGTGCCCCAGATTCGTTAGAAAAATGTAAACTTATTATAGTATCTAAAGACAGGAAAATAAAGAACAGAACTGGGATGACGTCAGCGACCTTTTATGCTGAAGCAAAAGTTTTGTATAACAGGAATAAATAGATTTGCTTGGCAGACCATATTGACTAAATCAAACAAAACACATCGGGAAAGGAACGTATGTACAATAAGCACAAAACCTGTATAAACTACACGCACATACACATACACACACACACACACACACATATATATATATATATATTATATATATATATATATATATATATATATATATTTATATATATATATATATATATATATATATATATATATATATATATATAGGTATATATATATATATGTGATTCGTCCTATGCCTTTTAAGGTTAGTATAATCATGTTATACAGTGGCGTATGGGATTATATGTAATATATATACTCCTAAGTAACAATATATATGTATATATGTATATGTATATATATATATATATATATATATATATATATATATATATATATATATATATATATATATACATACAATGTCTATGTTTTGAAGAATGCTCTATATGACGAGAAATGATTCGCAGACATGTTAAGTCACAGGACGAGAAGCTCTCGCTGAAAATTCAGAACCACTTCAAGAAATCTACGAAGCAAACTTGGGTCGCTCCGAAGGCAACCAACAAAGTATTTCTGTTCCGGCCATTTTATCGACGTGCCTTGCGCCTGAAGTGGACGTGACATTTGTATGGCACGTTTTGCTTATTTCTCGCTATGGTTTTTTTTTTTAATAAACTCCATTAAAGAAAAAGAAAAAAAAATCTCGAACCTCCTCTTTGCACGTATAATGAACTTAGTAGGATACCCTTCGAACATATGAGCGGGTTCCGATAAATCTAGGCGAAAGTTGTTATTGACAGACCTCTCGTGAATTACCTTTTGCTGGATGTCGAAACAGGTTTCACTACCAGTCACCTTAAAAAACATCGCTGTGTTTGTTCTTCATATATTTCATAGATATTGTGAAGAAAAACAGAGGGTTATAAAACAAGAATTTAATTAGGGACATTGCAATAATTTACTAGAGGTATACGAGTTTGTTTTCCATGTAAAACACGAGTGCTTTCCATCGTTACCCTCTAAAATACTGTTTCTATTTGAAAATTCAGATGCAATATACCTGTAGATCAATTATATATTACTTTTTTACACACACACACACACACACATATACACATATATATATATATATATATATATATATATATATATATATATATATATATATATATATATATATTCACATTTTATCATTTGATGCAAAGAAAATTTTCCTCATACTCTGAAATTCACTTTACTAAATTATTAAAAAAAAATAATAATTCTTGGCAAAATTTACCCATAGTTTACATTTGAATCATATTTTTCTATTACCAAATTTATAATATACTCTTATGTATGTTTACAATAACAACCTGACGCGCGCACATGTATGTAAGTATATATACATACATATACATATATGTTATATATGTGTGTTTAAAATATCACGCCACAAATACGTTGAACATCCAGTTCATTACACTTTGGGGGTAACTTTAAAGAATATACTCTTGTGGTGTATTTCATAATTCTTTTTTTTATTGGGAACATTTATTTTCTTGTACCTCTTTAACCTTTATTCTGAAAAAGTATAGTTTCTAATTTAATTTTTCATATATTCCTAAGGCCAAAATGACACCTTTAGAAATTTGGTTCACGCGGAAACTTACAATTACTATTTAGTAATCGTTATCTACCGCAATATTATATGGTTCTTTCTTAGTACTGTATAACAGGTTTAAATTCATGCTTTTCACATAACACAGTCTGTACGTTAAAGCATTCCTTCCTTTGTAGAGACTAAAAATATCATATTTCTATCTCTTATTCTCTTTGGAAAATATATATAATTCATAATAATATTTGCTGTTATAGTTAGATATATATAATTTAATGGAATTTTCAACTAAAATCTTTCTTTTGTCATTTCCTCTGAACCAGTGTTGAGTGATTTTCTGAAGTCATTAAAATATGCGCTCTTTGTTCACTGACCATAGGTGGCCTCATGAACAATTCTTCCATTTTCGCCATAACATCAACATGACACACATAAAACAAAAGAGCGTCAGCTGTATAGACTTTAGCAATTTTATAATTGAGTAATAATTCTCAACTTATGAACCTCCTTTTGAAACAAAAGGGGAAACTGTTTTGCATATGAAATTTTATGGCACCGAAAATTACTCCTTTGATGACACTGACGCTCTCTTTGAACACATGACCTTGTTTCTTGTTTTTCAAGCCGGTGGACGCACGTGCAATATTGATTGCCCCTGAGGGCTCAGGTGTAGGGAATGATAATCTGCAACAAGACGACGTTGTAGAGAAATTATCTCAGTTTGGAAGATGAATTCACAACACCGTTTCTATGAGCGATCGTCGACTAAAATCGTCATCAGATATATTCCCAGTTCCTGGCGAGGTTTTTTTTGTCGAGTTCAATTTCCCATATTGTGGGTTTGGAAGATAAGTCCAGATTATTTCTTCTTCCAATGAGCTTCTCCTTATCGTCCGTACTTATTCATCTTATCCCATCGTATTTATTTTATTTATTCATTATTTATTTTTTGTAGTTACCAACTATCTAACGATGATATAGTCTCGATTTCGTCATCCAAAAGTTACACCCAATCCTTTTGACTTGATGCATACTTCCAATATCAAGGTATTGAAGGCATTAAACGGCTGATCGCCTCGTCACCTTAGTTGGTTTCGTGGTTACGACTTTAGGGGAACTTGTTAACTTCGGCACTGTTCCAGGAACTTTAAGGATTCCTCACCAGGTCCCAGGGAATAACGTGGGTCTAATTTGGCAATATCGGAAGATTAGGTAAAAAAAAAAAAATGCCAAAACTGAGCCGGCATAGCTTTAGTTTAAAGATCGTGAATTTTTAGTCACGTTATGTTTCGTACATAGTGTATGTATGAGTATATATATATATATATATATATATATATATATATATATGTGTTATATATAATTTATAATTTATGTGTATATATATATATTATACATATATGTATATATACATATGCATATATATATATATATATATATATATATATATATATATATATATATATGTATATATATTCATGTATGTATCGACGAATGCCTGTATATAGATCACCTATAAAAAAATAAATTACTTTACCAATATGTATTTTGTCGTAGTATTACATTTCATTACATGAGTACCAGTGCCTGTATTTTTAAGAAATTAATAAATAAGTATCCTTGATCCACGTGGGGAAGGAAGACATGAGTTCTGCATAAATAACACCTCAACGCCATGTAAACGAGGAAAGCTGTTTTTAATCATAACGTAAATAAAACAAATATTGTCGATATGTTCCTGAGAAAAACTGAGTGAAATTAAGCCTTTCCTAAAGCCAGTTATTCAGCCTAAATTTGTTACGGCAGAGTTCCCCATGACTAAACTGGTTATTCGAAAACGTTTCATGACAGTACACAATAGGGATTTAGATTCGTCATCCATAAATGATCTCCATCAATGATCTCTCCATCACCAGGATAACATTGATCTTTTAACACTATTCATCTGCGCAGTATATTCAGTTAAAATACCTCGAGGATGCCTTTCAAAGTAATTCACTTTTCCCCAAAGCACTGCGCCTTTAGATAATTTGTATGTATAAAAGGAGATAATGGGAAAGACTGTTTGATGGGGTATATGAATATCTTTTTTGTGAATAAGCGACTACGACACAGAATTCCACAAACTGCGAGTGAATGATATGGGAGAATGGCCTGATTTATTGCCTCTCGAGTTTCACAATACTTTATAAGAAAAAAAAAAAACTTACAGAATTTAACCTGGTCGTAGAACTGTACTTTATTTACAATACATACTACACTTTAAAGAATGAAATGTGTGATTTGACTGCGAGCTTAAAAGTATTTGATAGGTAAACAGATTAAGATAGGTTGGAATTGATTTGATATCAGTTTTATATATTATCTATATATACATATGTGTATGCATATATATATGCTACATACATATGTATATGCAGATAATCACCTAAGGTTTTGTCTATTTGTCTGTCAGTCCGCATCTCTCTCTCTCTCTCTCTCTCTCTCTCTAACTGCATACTGTTGAGATTCACTCCTACCGTTTTATTCTCTTGTCCTCTTGATATTAGGAAAATACATCCATCGCTTTTATCTCACTAAATGAATATTAACGAATAAAGATGATCGCGCCAGACGCAAAGTATCTACAAATACACTCTTCGAGAGAGAGAGAGAGAGAGAGAGAGAGAGAGAGAGAGAGAGAGAGAGAGAGATAAATTACATCGAGACAAGAGGATTATATTCGAAACACGAATTAGGGACACAGTCACGAAACCCCGCAATTCATGCGATCCTGACAAATATCAGATAAATCCCATTCCTTTCATACTACCCCATTACAAGTAATAATAACTTCGGAGGATCTGGGAATTGCCGGAGTAATAATAAATCACACTCGATTTATTTACAGATATTTGCTCTGCAGGGTATTTTTTATAAAAGCACCGAAATAAGTCGAGCAAAGTTTACCAAATTATCCTAAAAAACCAGACAGAAAATGATATCTCTCAAGAGCATCAATCAGTCAATCAATTTCCGAGGTCCCTCAGGGGATGCATTGGACCCTCGATGATTTCTCGCCACAGAATGAATAAAATTCTTAAGACTTGCCAAGCATACTAATATTTTTTTTTAATTCATTCTGTGAGCTATTGTTAATCCTTTATCACAATTAGTCATTTTGCACATGGTTCCCATTTAGTACAATTGCTGAAAAGTATTAGGCACAAATCCTTTTTAGAAATTTTAACATTTTCAAGCCATCCAGTTGTTAAACTTATACAAAACTGCAATTTATTCTGATAATTCTGGTCAGCCATTTAACAACTTGTAATTGTATAATGTTAACTTATCTTTGATAACTAAGCAACTATCGTGACAGAACCCCTTTCCTATACAGTTGTTTATTCATGGTATACAATTTTTCAAAGATGAGCGATTTTTTAATCCGATATTATTCACCTTACGTGATATTCATTCAGCAATAGGGAGAGGAGATTAATAATGATAAAATTGCGCAACTAAGGGTAAAGGCACATTTGTCCAAAGCTTTCCGACGTCTTCTAATACCGGAAGTACTTCCTTTGATGGAAACTCCTTGCTTATAATGCTCTTCAGATATGGTAAATAGACTGTAGTATCTTTTAGGAAATCTAAGTTGATTCAATGCTTTCAGAAATTGTAAGATAATGAACACTTCACAGAACGAAATGTCTGAGACATTTGTTTAATGAGTCTCAAAACTCAAAACTTTCCGTTCGAAATTCATATAGTTCTTGCGTGGCAATTACAGTGGAGTTCAGGTGGCTATCTCACTTTTACTTTACAATTGCAGCACCATGGAAAAAACACTTAAATTACGAAATTACTTATCTCTATCATATAAAATGCAATTCTATCCTTTTATTTTCGTACGCATAATAACATGGTACACTGAATTCTTGGTGACTGGGTTTGAATTATAAATGTTTTCTTTGACTGGAGTGTATAAAGTCTGTTTTCATGTTTGGATACCAATTTTGGTCTTATTTCCAAGCTGAAAACTTATGCTGCATTGCATTATGTTTAAGAAAGTAAAACATCTAACATAAATGGTCAAAATGAAGAGATGAAGTTATCCAAAAACAAAACTGTATATTTAGCTGTAAATAAACAATAACTTAAATTCAGATATAACAAAAAGATGAACTTATATTTCACAGTACCAATCTCCAATTAGTATTATTGTCCTACCAATTATTTAAACATTCATGTCTGCTAATCCACAGTAAAAATTTGGATTTTTTATTCATTATTGGGGACTCCTCAATATTTTTCTTGTACTGGTCAATGCAAAGTTAGTTATTATGCTGATTTTACTGGTGCTTTGACAACGAATAGTTTTAGTTCATCCTAATATATTCAAGAGAGTAAAATGCAAGAGCATTCGTCAAAAAAAAATAGAGTAACAGAGCTGTACATTTTATTTTACGTAATGGATAATATGGATAAACGGCCTTAGCAATGACATATAGTTTCCTGGTATTCATTTCAGCACAATACCGTCATATTGACGCATGTGTACACTAGTTTTTCTATTTCTGAAAAGACAATCCCTAAACGCATCAGATTTCACCAAACACGGTACGCTGTGCTAAAAGTTGTAATCCTTAATAATAATAATAATAATAATAATAATAATAATAATAATAATAATAATAATAATAATAATAATAATAAAAAACGATTTGACAGATGGAAATCTCCTGACCAAACTTGCCCTAGAAGTCAACTCGACGTATATTCATAATAAAAAGTAAAGCTACCTTTGGTGTTTTGGGTATTTTGTTTCTTTAGGGGATGGGTGCGGTGGCACTGCCAGAGAAAGCCTGGAGGGCAAAGTAATCCAAACACAGCCCTGGGAGTAAGGGTGATACAGACACAGCCTGGAGGGCAGCGCCCCAAACAAAGCCTGGGAATCAGAGGGCTCTAGATAAGCCTAGCGGGCAAAGCAATCCACATACAACTTGGGGGTCAGAGTGCTAGAGACAAAGCCTAGGAATCAGACCACTGAGGGCAATTACTCTACACATAGCCTGGAATTAGAGCACTCCAGATAAAGCCCGATGGGTAGATTAGTCCAGACACAGCTGGGGGACCAGATTGCTACAGATACTGCCTTGAAGACCCAATACTCCAGACCCATCATGGAAGTTAGAGTACTCCAGATAAAGCCTGGTGGGCAGATCAGACCAGACAGCCTGGGAGTCAGATTCCTACAGGCAAAGCGTGGAGGCCATGTTACTCCAAATAAAGCCTGAGGAGCCAGAGCACTCTAGGCAACGCCTGATGGTCACAGTTCTCCAGACCAAGTGTGGAGAATGGAGTTTGTCAGGTATCGACTTGAGCACCTGTGATGTTTTGTGGTTCCGTGCTGTAAAATTAAGTCAAACATTTATTTTTCGGTAATTTAAAGAAACTTCAATATTTTAAGTATAAATTCGTAACTCAACAGAATACAGAAACACAAGGAGAACGATTACTGAAGGTCAGAAAAGCCTTGAACATAGCGAACAACGTATTGAAATACAACACAAAAACATCTTTCATGAAGTCCCATTAATCGGAAAAGAATAAACGACCATTTGTCATTCGAAAGAAAATAACAATAAATAGACAACTGTTTATGACTAAGGAATGTTCAAGAAAGATTGATAGGAAAAAGGGAAACAAGAACCAAAAAAAAAAAAAAAAATCGATAGGGAAAAGGAAGCGATCGTAAAGGGGTAAGGAAGGAAGGGTAAAAGAAAACGAGAGGTAAAGAAAAACGATCGTTACGGGGGTTACGAACAGTGACAAGCAATGCAGAATAAAAGGATAACAATCACTAAAGGAAATCGATAGCCAGGGGGTTGCAATCGTTCAAGCAAAACAAAGCTTGATAATAACAACCGTTGTTGGATGAAAATCGTCGAGAAGTAACGATCATTAAGACGGAACGATAGCAAGGAAGAGACAGTGAGTGGCAATCGGCTGGCACTCCTACTCCTGGCGGAACATTCGTTCTCCTGCGCCTGAAATGACTTTCAAAGCCGCCCTAAGAGTTTCTGAAGCTTGGGTTATGAAGGGATAAACTTTACACAGTGTAAAACGCTCGCTCTTCAGTATGCTCATTTTATCTGGATCTGATTCCAGATTCCATTTCTCATTTTGGAAATGATTCTCTCTCTCTGATACTTAAAAGGTTATTGGTGGTTTTTAAAGGATAATGATAAATTGAAGGAATAATGATTTTTAAAGGGTAATGAAGTATTTCAGAGGATGGCGACGAAGCTTTGCGGCAGAGCAAAAGTTTGAGGGGTAATGATTACCCCTACTTAAGAGATCAGGGTGATCTTGAAGGAAAAATGGTGAGTTTCAAGGGATAGTTCTTTTTTTTCAGACGAATGAATAATGGTAATTAGTTTCAAGTTTTTAGTACTGCATTCTTACGGCTTTGTAGTGACAAGCATATCCAAAAAAGCGCGAAGATTTCGAGAAGTTAAGAGGCATTGTAGCTATTACAATTACATATGTATCTGGTAAAAGTGACCAGTAGATTCTACATATAATTATTATATATATATATATATATATATATATATATATATATATATATATATATATATATATATATATATATATATATATATATATATATATATATGTATATATGTATATATGTATTGCCATAGCTCGTTATCAATTTTTTGCTTCACTTCTTCAAATTCTTCACAATTCTTCAAAGGGCGTTGCAGTTAAGTTTGCTATAGAGTCTGCATCTGCATTCTTCGCTTGGCTGTTGTATGTACTAAATTTATCCCTGAATTAGTCGTTTTAATATGACGCTCTATGTTACTGAATAAGGTTCGCACGTTCTCTCCCCTGTCTTGCAAGAATATTGTGGAATCTTCAGTCCTCTGATTACACCACGATCTTCACTCCATCTGTTAGGCTTTTCGTCACCTACTAGAAGGCTCAGTGGTTAACGACCTTGCCTCACAAGCTAGAGATGCGAGATCGATCCCAGGGGAGGCAGGTGGGTTGGCGACTTCGCTATGTTGCCTGATAAATCCTTTGTGCCATTTTGACCTAAGCACTGACAGAGGTGCCTGATGGTCATTCACCTGTGACGCGACTCTGAAGCAAGGTAGGGGAGGGGTATAGGGGAAGTGACGTCATCCTGAAAGCACTGGATGTGATATGAAGGTCATGACCTCTGGAAGACTTCTAAATAGAAAAGGCTTAGGGTGAATACACACACACATTATATATATATATATATATATATATATATATATATATATATATATATATATATATATATATATATATATATATATATATATATATAACACCCAACATCGAGACGTTTGCCACGGCCTCATTCACGCATTCGTTTATATGTGCGACTTCTCGCTCTGAATTCACACATTTCTTCATACCCTTTTCCAGAATAAGACGTTCGCATTCATCACCTCCCTGTCCATTAGCCCCTTCTATACTTTTTCCCTCATCAGCGATGCCCCTATTTCTTACTTTTACATCTTCCGTTTTTCTTCTCGTCCGATTTCCAAATGCGTGTCCGTTTTACACCGTGTTACAAATCATTCTATCAAGATTCATCCTCGAAGGCGGAGGGAAAATAAGAATCAAAATGGTTACGACCAGGGATAAGAGTGATGGAGAGCATTATGCATGGTAATGTTGATGAGAGAGAGAGAGAGAGAGAGAGAGAGAGAGAGAGAGAGAGAGAGAGAGAGAGAGAGAGAGAGACGTTGGTCTGGGAGAAAAGTTGCGAATGTAATTATCCAAAAGAACGTTATGTTTGAGCGTCTGTGTGTCTCAGAGAGAGAGAGAGAGAGAGAGAGAGAGAGAGAGAGAGAGAGAGAGAGAGAGAGAGAGAGAAAGATGAGATTCGTCTGATTGTGATTTATTGAAGAGAGAGAGAGAGAGAGAGAGAGAGAGAGAGAGAGAGAGAGAGAGAGAGAGAGAGATCATTCGGGGAGCAGATGCGAGGAAGAAGTGGATGGAAGCCTATAAAAGAGTAAGAAGAGTTGAAGGGAGAAGGAGTTGGAGGAGGAGCAGAATATGGACTTGGAGGAGGAGGAGGAGGTTGGAATAATTAGGTTGAGTATTGGAAACATGTCTAAGGACGCGTCGGGGAAGAATGGTTTCCGTACATCTTCCCTTCGTCTCTTCAGCTGCCGCTTTTGTTAGTGGAGATGGTTGTCTCTGCTCCGCCCACCCCATCGGTCTTTCGCTTTTTTTAATCAGTCATTTCATTTTTGCTCATTTCTGGTTCTTTTATTCTCTCTCCTCTTCAATATATCCATTTTTATTATGCATTTGAGGCATTCTAATCTTTAATACTCTTATGTACACTTTTTATCCATTTACGTTGAGTTAATTTTTCATCCTGTTCATATGTTCTTTTTTCTGATCCACTTCTTAAATAAAATTTTTTTTCTCTATTTGTTTCATCTTTAGTATCCACCTCCAGCATGTTTTTTGTTTATATATTTTTATATTTTTTTTTATATTCTCTGTCTTTATAATTTTCCATACTTTTATTTGCTCTTGTATTTGGCAGAGGCTTTTTTTCAGTCATTTCTTTTGTTTCTTTACATGTTCCCATTCCATTCTTTTCATTATCTTAATTTTTTGTTGTTGCTCCTCTTATTTCTACTGTCGCTCACACTTTCTCTGTGATCATAATGACTCTCTTCTTGTGTGTTCTTTAATTCCAGTAATTTTTATTACTTTCATTTGTTTTCTTTTTGGTCTTATCTTTTTCTCGCAGTCTTTTATCTCATTGAAGTTCATTTTTCCCTATCCACTCTATCTCCATCTACTCTCGTTTATATCGTTAATTCTCCTGATCACCTTATAAATTCGTTCCGTTTTATATTTGTTTTTCTTATAAATTATTTCATCTTGGTTCTTTCTATCTATCCATTCTTATAATGTTTCATCGTCTCTCTTCATTATCCAGTTTTCGCTCGCTTGTCTTGTCTAGATCATAAAATTCTCCAGTAATTTATTTCAGTTCGTTACAGCTACAAACTCTCCTAACTTTCTCCGAAAGGGAGTATCATGCATATTTCATTTTTCTTTTTTTTTCTCTCTCCATAATTTAATCACCAATATTCTCGGTTATGGCAATTTTTCTTCCCTGATCATTTATCTTATTTGCCGTTAGTTCCTCTGTTTATTTCTCAGTAATAGCCCTCGAGTCTACCCAGTTCCTTCTATCCTACATAGTAATTTTTTATCATTTTAATTTAGTTTCCATTTCAACTTGATCTCCTAATTTACACTGATAAAGAAAAAAAACACCCTCCACTGCACCAAGTTACTCCCCTTTTCATCTTGAGAAATACGAAGAAGAAGAAGAAGAAGAAGAAGAAGAAGAAGAAGAAGAAGAAGAAGAAGAAGAAGAAGAAGGACGAGGAGGAAGAGGAAGAGGAAGAGAAGGAGGATACGAATTCTTTATATCCTACGCCATATTTTTGTATCATCTTAATTGAGTTTCCATTTCAACTTGATCTCCAAATTTACAATGATAAAGGAAAAAAAAATTTCCACTACACCGCTTTACTCCACTTTTCATCTTGCGAAATACGAAGAGGAAGAAGCGCGAGAAGAAGAAGAAGAGGAGGAGGACGAAGAAGAGGAAGAGAAGGAGGAGGAGGAGTAAGAGCACCACCACAAAAAAAAGAAGAAGAAAGGAACGCGTATCATAGACTAGATGGACGAGATTAAAATTGGGTTTTCCGGAGAGGCCGGTACAGAGATGAAAGGACTCCCTGCGGGAATCATGATGCTGGCAGAGGACTCCTTTGGTGTGGACACGATTATCCTTAATGCTGTGGTTCCTGAAACGATGGAGTTTCTTCGTTTCTTTCAATATCATGGGGTTCTGAAGGGTGTAGTTAAGATCACCCTCCTTGTTATCGTTTCTGCCGTGACGGAATTCGACCGTTTCTTGTAAACACCAGAAGCAATATGAAACAGGAATGGTATGAGAAAAAACAGGAGTGGTAGGGGAAAAACAGGAATGGTAGGAGAAAAACAGGAATGGTAGGAGAAAAAACAGGAATGGTAGGAAAAAAGGAATGTTAGGAGAAAAAACAGGAATGGTAGGAGAAAAACAGGAATGGTAGGAGAAAAAACAGGAATGGTATGAGAAAAAAAGGAATGGTACGAGAAAAAAGGAATGATAAGAGAAAAAACAGGAATGGTAGAAGAAAAACAGGAATGGTATGTGGAAAACAGGAATGATAGGAGAAAAAACAGGAATGGTAGGAGAAAAAAAGGAATGGTAGGAGAAAAAGCATGAATGGTAGGAGAAAAACAGAAATGGCAGGAGAAGAAACATGAATGGTAGGAGAAAAACAGAAATGGGAGGAGAAAAAACAGGAATTGTAGAAGAAGAAACAGAAAACACAAATGGTATAAGAGGAAGAAGAAAAAATCAATAGGCAAGACATACATAAATGGGTCTAGTTACGTGCTGCTCTAAGAGCAAGAGCCTGTGTCATGACAAGGCTGGCTTTATCTTGAAAAAAAAAAAAAAAGTCAATAGTGGAATAGTAGTAGTAGACGAAAACAATATGAAAGAACTGACGACCAAAGAAAAGAGCAGAGAGAACGATCAAGCACGCAAACAAGAATGTTTCAAGAGAGTTCCTTCTGTGTTGACAGTGCTTGTAATTTCAAATTAGTGAGTGTCCATTGCAATGTTGTCATCGTATGGAAACATCGCATTCTAAATCATTACTAGATTTAACGATTTAAGTAAGAACGTAGACGATATGTGACAAAAAATGATAAGTTTCTTTGCCATCTTTTATTTCTCAGGACGATAACTCAAACCCCGTTTAAAAGAAACCATCTGTCCAAGATGTACAATGAGCAAATTTTTATTTTGACAGGCGAACGGTAGTCTAAGATATATCTCAGGTACAAATTTAGACTGGCTGAATGGAAAGACTAGTGAACTCTCTCTCTCTCTCTCTCTCTCTCTCTCTCTCTCTCTCTCTCTCTCTCTCATGGTATCAGATGCATACGAGTTGTCGTGGGAAAGGATGGAAAGGCTGGAACTCTTCTTAAAGTTTATCGGTACTCTCCTTAAGGTGCTTCTTATTGTCAACATATTCCTCTTGACCGTCTTGTTCTAAGGCTTCATTGAAAGGGTAACTTTGCATCCACTGACAGTTGTTACCAGTTGTTTTGTTGACTGGTGCACTGCCATTGGCAGTTATTATCACTTTACGGACAGTTATACGCAATTAGCAGGCTCCGCTATTAAGTGATAGTAGACTATTGATTTTGGCCCTCTGTTTAAAAGAGGTTTCATTTCATGTCTTCGGTTGCTGCTCTGTCAGGCGTTTAGAAGTTGGAGAGTTGGTTTCTTTGGTATTTTGGTAATATGCTTTTAGAGCCGTTCCAGTGTGACCGACTTAGTGGTGCTTAGAGTCTACCAAACGCACATACCTACACACACACATATACACATATATACATATAAATAAAGTTATGTATGTATGTATATACATACATTATAATTATATATACACACACACACACACACACACACACATTTATTACATATATATATATATATATATATATATATATATATATATATATATATATATATATATATATATATATATATATATATACAATAGGTATTTGCGGTTTCCTTAGTAAGTAGCTTTCCTGTTTCCATTACGAGGGATGGCATGTAACTGGAAGAGGATATTTCGTACGGGTCCTAAGAAGCAACTTCTTTAGTGTTTCTCCCCTGAAAGAGAACTATCTGCCATCTTGTCGTGCGCTAACAATAATGTCTTACTGGTCCTTAATGCTAGCAGTGATTTAAGCATAAAATTTCTCTATTAGTCTACGGACACATTCTTCTATCTCCAGGTCTGTTAGAAGTTGTCGTATCCAGTCTCGTGCCTCGTTGACATAACTTCAGTTCGTGCAGTGAGTGAATGACCTGCTGGGTTACGAAAACACAAGCCAAATATTCGTGAGTCTACATTTTAATGACACATTTAGGCATCATCCAACGTTGTTCAGCTTGCTTTGTGCTTGGACTAAGAAGTGTATAGCTTCCACATTCCTGTTTCAGTATACAATGGGAGCGGGGACGCTTATCCACCTCGAGACCGTGAAACAATGGGCATATGTTGACCCCTTTCCCAAATCTGGGTTCGTGAACCTAAATGGGGTCACCAAGCATTATTCCTGTGGTCGTCAGGCCCTTAAATTATCGAACAATTTTCAATTCTCGGTTTTATTCCGGAAAAGGCGATTTTCCAATAAAGGTGACTCTCACACGTTTGCCTACTAATCTATACTTAAATCCACGTGTAACCAATAACTTTCTTTAGACCAAACTCTTCGGTCCTACACTAGAATGTCAGATTTGCTAACAAATTTATTATCTACAAAATATATAATTATCTATATAAAATTATAACAAAGTTTATTGAATGAGTGTCACAAACGAATTTTTTAACCGAAGCTCTTCTTTCCTATAGCTATCTGATTTTTACCATGAATTTACACATGTATACATTTATTTAGATAAAATAAAAAACAAGTAAAAAATGCCCCGAAGTTTCTTCGGGGCAATCGAGTTTTCTGTACAGCATATAATGCTACATGAAACTCTCAGCCGCGGCACATGAAACTCTCAGCCGTGGCCTGTGTTGCTGGCACCTATAGTGGTGCTAGACGCACGATCATGGGTAACTTTAACCTTAAATAAAATAAAAACTACTGATGACAGAGGGCTGCAATTTGGAATGTTCGATGATTGGAGGGTGGATGATCAATATACTAATTTGCAGCCCTCTAGCCTCAGTAGGTTTTAAGATCGTAAATGCTATGCTGGGATCCCTGAGTGCCGTACGCATTTCATTGCATGAAAAAGTTTCCTATGTCCTGCAAACGTAAGCAGTCCACTCTGTTTAAGTTGTGTATAGATAACAGAAGTTGAACATTTCACTTGCCCACAAAATATTGCACCCGTGTGTCAGTGAATGATTATTATCATGAACACAACTGAGGCTTGCAAATTTACCGCCCACCATATTTTCAGAAGGGTGCGCAAAAGAAAGAGGAGAAGCAGGAAGGCAAGAGAGGGGGTGGCACTTTCCTTGACCCCTCCCCCTCCTACATTCCCTTTTCATTTCTCACCCCCCTTTCATTACCCTCTTCTTTCCTTACCCCTCCTTAACCACGCCCTCCCACTTTTTCTTTGGACTCCCTTCCCTCTTCTCCCTCCCTTTTCCTGGTTCCCTTCCCCCTCTTCTTTCTTTCCCATGTCCCTTCTTCTTCCTTATCCCCTCTCCTCTTGACCTCTACTTTTGCAGCCTACGACCAGTGATACATAATATATACATTAAATATGTATGATATAAAACCGGTGGATCCTCGGTAATGGCTAGAGCTGCATGACAGGGGTTACCCGAAAAAATGGATGGGAACCACTTCCTCTTTCTCAGCAAGTCTTCAAGAATATGGTTGCTGGCCCTACGGCCTTTTTCTTGGTCCACTTACAGCCGAGTGGACTGGTGGGCAGTAGGTATAGAGGAATCCGCGACCAAAGTAAATGAAAGCCGAACGTTGCACCACTCACCACATTAACATTTCCATTTTCGTGATTTCAAGAGCTTTTCAAGTAGATCTGTTCAGGTGTATTCATCTTCACCGAGATCACCAAATTATCTTTTCCATTCTGGTGATTTCAAGAGCTTTTCAAGCAGATCTGTTCAGGTGTATTCATCTTTACCGAGATCACCAAATTATCATTTCCATTTGGGTGATTACAAGAGCTTTTCAAAGTAGGTCTGCTCAGGCGTATTCATCTTTACCGAGATCACCAAATTATCATTTCCATTTGGGTGATTACAAGAGCTTTTCAAGTAGATCTGCTAAGGTTTATTCATCTTTACCGAAATCACCAAATTTTCACTTCCACTTTGGTGATTACAAGAGCTTTTCAAGTAGATCTGTTAAGGTGTATTCATCTTTACCGAAATCACCAAATTATCTTTTCCATTTTGGTGATAACGTGAGCTTTTAAAGTTGCTCTGTTAAGGTGTATTCATCTTTACCGAAATCACCAAATTATTTTTTCCATTTTGGTGATTACATGAGCTTTTAAAGTTGCTCTGTTTAGGTGTATTCATCTTTACCGAAATCACCAAATTATCTTTTCCATTTTGGTGATGACAGGAGCTTTTCAAGTAGATCTGTTCTTTATCGAAATCACCAAATTATCACTTCCATTTTGGTGATTTCAAGAGCTTTCCAAGTAGACCTGTTCAGGTGTATTCATCTTTACCGAAATCAACAAGCTGTCATTTCCATTTTGGTGATTACGAGAGCTTTTCAAAGAAGATCTGTTCAGGTGCATTCATCTTTACCGAAATTCATTTTTTTCTTTCCGCCATTACAGCTAAATCAAAGTCCTCGATTCTTTCAGTCTTACAATGGAGTTTTTGATATCTTGTTGATCTGTCTCTGTGACCTCTCCAAAATAATTACTTTCGGATACTTAAGCCGTTATGTCAGTTCCTTTGATGTTATGAATGGAAGTTGTGTAAGGTCCTTAAGGAATACAATACTTGACAATGTTATGTATAATAATGATTCTTAACTCTACAATATTTGGATAAGTCTTAAGAATATTTTAAGTCTTTCATACGTGATAACATACAGTAACTTATCCTTCCATTCGCTGGAAAAATCAGATTTTTAAATTCTCTGGGTTATGACAAATTTGTAAGATACAAAGTGAAAACGAGAAAATATAAATCTCCTAATTAATAACAGATAGTTTAGTTAACATTACTTTATTAATACTGAAACTAGGCGTCAGTGCCCGAGATCACTGTCAAAATTTTCAGCAATTATACATTCAGTCAGTCCAGGCTCGGAAACTTACCATTTCAGTCGGGGATTTATTCGATAAAGCGACGTGAATTTTAAATTTCCTATATTCTAATCACGCTCATATAATTTAGGTTTTAACGCCATCATTATAGCCAAAAGGTCATTAATGATTTAACGGGCAAAGCCCCAACGACGGAAATTTTTGTCGAAATTTCATGAAGGAAAATCTAAGCCAGACTTCAATATCTAGCATTCACACAAAATGTTGAGCAATAACGTGACCTAGTCCCGGGTAATAGCAATTAGGTCAAAATGTCTTTAGTAACAATCCAATCTAGGCTTTAATGTCCGGGCTTTCCGTAAAAAGATTAAATCTTGAGTGATAATGTGATCTTGGGATACGACGCTTGGCGTTTTAGTCAAAATTTCTTTGGGGAAAATCCAGTCCCGTCTAAAACGTCCGGCATTCAGTTAATGACTTCCAAATTAATCATCCAATTCGGGGTACACCGCAGTGCTTTACATATAACTAAGTGGTTATCATTCGATCTAGAATCCACTGCCATTTTAGTGAATGTGTTTTTAGTCTTTTTAATGGTTTTCTGATCGACATTTCAAGGTAATTTTAGTGAGTGGCAATCCGAGCTTGACTTCAACGTTCAGACTTCTAGACAAAATTGATAATCCAAATGTGACACAACAATCCAGGTTCAAAGTCATGGCTTTTGATCAAACTGTCACAGACAATAATCAAAACAAGCCCCAGAGTCCAGCGACTTGCTTAAAATTCCACTAAGGATAATATTTGGTCCCTAACATCCAAACTGATATAGGCAAAATTCTACGAATGATAATCGAATCTAATCCTCCTATTCCAGTCATTTGGTCAAAATTCCATAAGCGATAACGCAATGTAGCTTCTTCCACCGAGAATACCTTAAGCGTTCATCAACATTTCATTACCGTTACAATGAGCTAACGCGAAACGCGGGCCCTTCTTTCCCAGACGCCAGGCGCTGCGAGACTGGAAGCACATCAAAGGGACAATGCCACTCACGTAATGGATGCCGAGACTGTAAAACATCTTCAACATCAACAACATCAAAGCCTGCAACATGGCATCGCGCCGATGCATTGTGTAAGCTCTGATGAAAGCGGGGGAATTACTCAGACGCCTAATTTTCAGGAGGGCTCTTGGCTTACAGGGGGATATGTTTGAAAAGGGGGGGGACTCACCTAGGGGTGTGGGGTATAGGTAGTGTTCGTAAGGATGTTTTCATGTAGAATGCGCCGGCGTGGAATTTGCAAAGATTCCTTCATGGAACCGCTTGCACGGTTATGCATTAAAATGCATTACATGTACCCAGAAGTTTTTGCATGTTTCCAGAAATGAGTTCTCTGCTCATTACTCTTGACTATTTCGAATAATACTTTTCTCCGTTTGTTGCATTAACTCACGTTTGTGCACACAAATATAAATATATATAAATTATTTCATGAATTTATATTTATACAAATATATATTTAAAAAGCACATATCTACACGGATGCAAGGGCAGATATATACATACATACATACACACACACACACACACACACACACACACACACATATATATATATATATATATATATATATATATATATATATATAGCAAATTTAGGTAGGGGAAGATAAAGTATAAGAAAATCTGAGATAAAAGGTTGTAATTAAATAGACAGAGAGATGAAGTTGCCTCCACATACATATATACATGTATGTGTGAGTATACATATATATATATATATATATATATATATATATATATATATATATATATATATATATATATATATATATATAAAGGAGAGAACTTCATCTCTCTACCTATTTAATTACAACCTTTTATCTCAGAAGTTCTTGCACTTTATCTCTTTCCCTACCTTAGAGTGGAGTGTGTCCTCCACCTTCATCCCAGCTAATCTCGTTATGGTCTCCTTTATATAAAGCAGTATCCAGATTGGCCTTCAATCAGTTGCCCTTTTCAATTTGGCCCTGATAGATTACATCCCGACCCCCGTCGACCTATTACGGTCTAGAATTCCAATCCGGGTCGCGTTTTATGGTGCCATCATCCATAGCCAATTTCCAGCCCAAGGTGAAAAAGGAAAATAAAAAGCACGAAAAACCACTCGCAGTAAGATATTTTCGATTAGTACTATAGTTGATATACACACACATATATATATATATATATATATATATATATATATATATATATATATATATATATATATATATATATATATATATAAATAAATGTATGTGTATGTATGTATGTATGTATGTATATATTTATATAAATAAATAAATAAATATATAATATATATATATATATATATATATATATATATATATATATATTATAGTATATTCACCAGGAAGCTGTTTCCCTAAAAACAGGAGATGGCTCCCGATAAAAAGGAGGCAACGGTTACTGTCACATTGATATTTTAACAACAATTCAGTCAAGCTCAAACTTTGCAACATCCTACATCTACAAAGAAGGTTGAGAACCATGTAGTTGACTTCTCTTACATGGACACTCACACTGCGATACTTACCCCCTGTACCATACGCGCTCTCAAGCCTTCTCACTCACTTTGCTGACCTTTAAATCACATCCTGGTAACTCTGCAATTCTCATTTTGTTATTCATGTCTTCCCTCAGGCTAACACTATCCACTATATCTATCCTAAAGTGCCACTATAAATCAACTACATCTCTCCTCTCACTTTCACTCACTGATCTTTCCCTTCCACTCTAACATCCACGGAAACATTCATTACACCCCTCCCGGGTTTTCGTTTGCTTTCATTACCAGAATTTTTACTGAATTAA
>NC_089789.1:29351105-29358605 GCF_040412425.1 Macrobrachium rosenbergii
ATATATGACAGAACTAGAACAGACGTATCAAGACACGTGAAGGACGCGTATTGAAGGCAGTCTCTGGAAATAATAACAGAACCTAAACAGACGTATCAAGACACATGAAGGACGCGTATTGAAGGAAGTCTCTGGAAATATATAACAGAACCTAAACAGACGTATCAGACACATGAAGGACGCGTATTGAAGGAACTCTCTGGAAATACATAACAGAACCTAGAACAGACGTATCAAGACACGTGAAGGACGCGTTCTTCGGACAAACTCTCTGGCAAGATAGAACCCAAAACAGAAGTATCAAATATTCTCCATTTAAATATCACCTTTCGGCAATATTGAGATTAAAACTTTTATTTCTTACATTGAAAAATACTGAAAACGTTCAGCAATTGCATGTTTCAAAGAAGCATTTTTATTACGTAGATATCAAACATTCTCCATGTAAATATCACCTTTCGGCAGAAATTTTAATTTTTTACGTTGAAAAACATAGACAACGTTCAGTAACTGCATATTTCAAAGAAGCACTTTAATCACGTATCAAATATTCTCCATTTAAATACCACCCTTCGCCAATATTGAGAATAAAATTCCTATTTCTTACATTGGAAAATACTGAAAACGTTCAGCAATTTCATATTTCAAAGACGATTTTTTTTTTTACCGAAAACGGAATCATGTTTTTCAGTGAAATGAGGTACTGTGAAGGCGTTCACTGGGGACGCAAGTCAACAGTTCTGCAGCTTGTATGAACAGTGACAATCATCTTTTAGAAAATGCAGAGCACGAATGACGATATTTTACACTTCTTCACAGAGGAGAGAAGGACAAGTTGAGAACCGTAATAATATAATTCAAAGCTAATAATGACAATAACAAAGGTCACTATACCGCAGACACAATCCCAGACAATGTTTAAAACAACATAAAGGATTCACAGTAATAATGGTAATAATGCAAATGGAAAATGAGAGTAATAAATAAAACTTCAACTAACCACCGAATATTGAAAAGAAAATAATGAAAGTCATAGTGACAAAAGAAGAGAAAATCAAAACTTCAAGGACCATAACAAAATTCACAAAAACTTCAACAATCTCACCTATATTGAAAAGAAAATAATAAGAGCACCAGCTAAAAAAAGAAGAGTAAAATCAAAGCTTCAAGCACCACGAGAGAATTCACAGAATAAGCAGGCGTCGCAACAGCGATGGCCATTGCGACCACCCAGGAAGAGAAAAGTAGGAAGTGGAGTTGACGGAAATAGCGGATCGAAAGCTCTCGAATAAAGTGGATGGTACTGAATGTCTCCCCCCCGGCGACAAATGCTGGAAATAAAGACTGAATACTCTTGAAGAGCAACAGCGCTCTGTCGCTTGTCATACAGGAAAAAAAAAACCTGTAACGAATGAAAATATAACTGTCCTTTGTTATAAGGGGACTAAACGTCACCTGCATGTCATAAATTCATAAACAAGAGTGCAATCTGTTATATAGAAAAATAATCACCTGGTATAAATAAAACAATTGTCAGAAGTAACCTTGTTATAAATTATAAAAAACCGCTACCTGTATAAAAAAACGCTCCTGTTTGTAAATAACTGGTACATATTATTGATATAATCAAATGTTATGTATTATAAAAAAAAACAACCCTGAAATCTTTTGTAAATAACACAACCGTCTCTTGTTACAAGAATGAATATAACAAAATAAATTGTGCTCACCGATTTACTGACATATGGATAAAGAAGATACATCAATGAATAATATAAAGATATTAGTGATGACATAAAGTTAGATAAAATTATAAAAAAAAATAAAATTATAACACAACTGATTCTTGTCATCTAAGAATATTAAATATTAAATAGATAATGTTCAGGTTAAGTTGTTAAAATGAATCAGCAGCATATGAAAATTTATGAGTAAATAACAAATAGATTAATGACATGCTGGATCAAAACCGAAAGAAAGCTGGCAAGTGCATTTATGACAAATAAAATTAAAGATGTAAATTAATAAACCATCGTCATTATTCAGAAGAATTAGAGGCCTTGAGAATCAAAGTCAAATAATTTCATAACTTAGATAACACATTATAAAATGAGATTAAAGCGAATTAGTAACATACAATAAAAATCGTAAGTAAAGGTAGAGGTAATACTGACATATAAATGCAAAATAACAACAGAAACCGTAGATAAAAGAATTACTAAAGAGATAAAACGTTAATAAAGAAATATGGAAAATAAACAGGACTACACACATAATAATTATATACCTGAACACACACACACACATTACATATATTGTACAAATATATATATATATATATAAATATGTATATTTTATATATATATATATATATATATATATATATATATATATATATATTTATATTTATATATATATATATATATATATATATATATATATATATATATATATATATTATGTGAGTGTGTGTACGTGTAAGGCAAAGTGTGTTGTTGAGCTTCATCAGTAACGATAAACGCTCGCTAAACTGAGAGACTAAATGCTATATAAAAAAAATAAAGATTGCAAAAAGAAAGAAATAAAAACGAATGACAACGGGGATCAGAGCAAATGGGCGAATATAAAGTAATATCCCAGCGGATAAGATGGCGAAGGCCTAAAGAAAGCACGAGCAACTGGCCTGGATAAGGCAAAACCTGACCTGGATGGGGTATGCTATATAAGACCATACGACAAAGAGAGACAAATGGCAGGTCACTTTGGGTATTACAACGAAAGGGGAAAGGCGGATGTTAGTAAATCTTAAATTTTTAAGGCCCACAATAAAAAAAACTGTTTAATTATTTTTTAAGAGTTCGTATTTAAAAGTCACGACGCAACGTCTGAACACTTTCAATGGTAAATAAAAGATCAGAAAAAGGAACATCACCCAATATCCTCACATACATTTATCAAGTAAAACAGGATACAATGAAAGGTCAAATGTGAATTCTAACAGCTTAAATCCGTTAGGGGCCACGACTCTTCATATGGAAAGCGTAAGAATAAAACGTCGGAAAAATGGATCACCAAAACAACGACAACAAAAATAACATGAAACACTAAAAAAAAAAAAACAGCATCGACGAAACAATAAAAGTCTTGAAGGAAAAAGATGACCTCACATTCAGTGGTAACCTGTCACACGTCCCCTGGAGAATCACATGCGCGCGCGCGGGCAGGCACACACACGCACAAAGTGCAGCCATTTTCCTCAATCTCCATCCCCCATCCCACCCTACCCTACTCCCTACACATCTCACCCGCCACTCTATTGACATAGAGTGCTCTATAAATCAGCTATGTCTGTGTTTGTATTTCTGCGTGGCTGCTACTTACTACCTTCAGGCTGAGTCGTATTCTTAAGACGCATATTGCATGGAATTTATTCTGACTGAGCTTAGGTTCTGAGCATTTTTTAGTTTTCTGTAAAAGAAAACTATTGAGATGGCTATTTGTCTCTCCGTCCGCACTTTTTCTGTCCGCCCTAAGATGTTAAAAACTACTAGGGCTAGCGGGCTGCAAATTGCTATGTTGATCATCCAACCTCCAATCATCAAACTTACCAAATTGCAGCCCTTTAGCTTCGGTAGTTTTTATTGTATTTAAGGTTAAAGTTAGCCATGATCGTGCGTCTGGCACCGCTACAGGTGCCAACAACACAGGCCACCACCGGGCCGTGGCTGAAAGTTTCATGTGCCGCGGCTGAGTTTCATGGAACGTGGCTAAGAGTTTCATACAGCATTATACGCTGTAAATAAAACTCGATTGCACCGAAGAAACCTCGGAGCATTTTTTACTTGTTTTCTATTATATCAGCTCTAGATGTAGGTTTGTTTGACTGCATGTCACTTTACTGGTGAAGCTCCGTAGTTCAGGGGGAATTTTTTCCTTCTTCTATAGCATTTCTTTGGCTATATATGTAGTAAATGTGCCTCGCTGTAAAACTTCGCAGAGGTCCCTTATTCCTCATACCGTTAACCTGTGGAACAGCCTCCCTGGGGATGTCGTTCAATTGGAACTTTAAAAGTTCAAGCGAAGATGCAGTGCATTACTGCATTTTAATGCATTTTCATCCATTTATTAATTAATTTATTTTTCCCTTTTTAATAAGTATCCTTTTTTTAATAAGTGAGATCTCTTATTTCTGTATCTCCCTTTACCTCCTCTTACTTCTTCCTCCTAATGAACACCATATTCTTTGGAAGCTCGAATTTCAAGTCAATGGCCCCTGTGGTCTTGTTTCATATGAACAGGGTTCATCTTCTGAATACTAATAATACTAATACGGGCTTTTCAAGGAGCAAGAACCCGTGCTGTCATAAGGCCAGCTTAACCTATGCAGAAACAATAAAAAAGCAATATTACTGGAACTTTATTTTCGTATATTATGGTCTAATCACAGGCGCAGAAAATGTTCTACTGATAAGCAAACTTTGCGTAAAATGCACATACATTCATTCCTCTTAGATGTTTGTCGACACGATCCATACATAGTAAGATCTATGTTCATAGTTTTGAGGATACTTCTCACGATATAACTAACCAAAAGGCCCGCGCATAAACCACGAAGTGAAAACACAAAGACTGGGGAACCTTAGGCATACCAAAATGGTAAAATAACTGAGTGCGCCAAGATAAATTTGGAGGAAGAAAAAGGCGTAACTTTTCATTCCGATTTTAGCTTGATTAGTATTTACAAATTTAAGTAGTTATCAGAAAGTTTAGGAAAACTGAGGAACTTGAGGGTCGATTAATTAAGGCACGAACCTAAGATTATGGAATGGAATATAAAACTTAGACCCAGGCTAAGCACGAGGACCTATGAGGTCATTCAGCGATGAAAGGGAAATTGAGAGCAAAAGGTTTGAAATGTGTAACAGGAGGAAAACCTTGCAGGTGCACTATGCAACATTGCTAGGAGAGGGTGAAAAGTAAGTTGGAAAAAAGAGAATATGAACTGATACAGTAAAAAGAATAAAAGGGGTTGCAGCTAGGGGCCGAACGGACGCTGCAAAGAACGTGAGTAATGCCTGCAGTGCACCGGGTGAGGTGCACTGATGGCACTCACCTCCCTACGGGGAAACTAAAGATTTTTTTTTTTTTTAGAATTAAAGATTATAAAGAAATAAACAGGAATTAGGCGACATCACACCAGCGAGAACAGAAACGGAAAATGAAAGTTTGCGCCATTAATAACTCAACAGCAAAACTTAGATACCAAATTACACAATCATACAAGAAATATGCCTTTCAAAAAATGAAGAAGAGCTACTGCAATTCTGCAAGTGACAGGGCAATGAAGACTGCAAATACCGCAATACCCTAAACAGCAAAAACTTTACAAACTTGACGGCAATAGTATAAATGAGCAATGACAAAAATGGTAGAGCCATTATTCAAGCAAGTGAGCAATTGCACGGGTGAGATCGCAATCGGAGAGGTACATGACAACTGCATGAAATGAGATGGATCTCAGCAAGTGAGATGGCATCTGTGCAAGTGAGATACCATACAAGTGTTTGGTATAGCTCATGCGCAAATGAGATAGCATCTGCACAATTGAGAAAGTTCATGTGCAAGTGAGGCAGCAAAAGCGCACTCGAGATAGCTTATTAACAACACATACACAGTCATACAAAACATGCGCTACTGAAATAATGAATGCGCAAGTGATATAGCATGTGAGCAAATGACACAGCATGTGCGAATATATGCGCAAATGAGACTGTAACTGTACACTTAAACTAGCCAAAGCACGAGTGTGATCAAATTTACACACACGCAAATGAAATAGCGCACGCGCAAGGTAAACTGCGCCTCAGTCTGCGCACGCAAAGGGCCACGACGGAATACAATGATACCTTTGCCCAGGTGGACGCTCCCCTGAAAGAGAGGCTGCGCTGGGGGGCATAAAGCCGAACAACTGCTTTGCCAAAGCAATGAGGAAACAACAACCTTTATTTTTTCACGGTGACATTGATGTCGCCGATGATAAAAGAGAGTTGTTATTGATGTCGGGAAATCTCAACTGCGTCGCACCTCGCCTAGAAAATAATGCAACGAGGGGGATAAAAATGACAACGGCGTGATTCAACTAAAATGCGTAAATACAACGAGAGAGAGAGAGAGAGAGAGAGAGAGAGAGAGAGAGATCTCTGTTATTTACGTCAAATGATAATGGTATGCTTTAATCAAAATAGATACAATCAGAGAGAGAGAGAGAGAGAGAGAGAGACAGAGACAGAGAGATTCTCTGTTATTTACGTCAAAATGACAATGGTATGCTTTAATCAAAATGCGTAAATACAGTCACAGAGAGAGAGAGAGAGAGAGAGAGAGAGAGAGAGAGAGAGAGAGAGAGAGAGAGAGAGAGAGAGGGAGAGAGGGACTTCACTGCCGATTCTATATCTAAAAGTTTTTATGATTCAGACAGACTTTAGTACATAGCGAGAGAGAAACATTAATATTTAACGTAAATACCAGACAATTACCAGTCGCGAACGTGTTACCATAACAACTCATCGAACATTTGTGCTCGCAAATACGATATCGTTTTACATAATTATCTTCATACCGTAAGGTAAATTATATATGATGAGTAAAAGTTTGCAATCCCAGTTTCACTACATATCTATAATTGCAATAATTATATATATAACTATAATTGCAGGACAAGGGTATAAGTACACAAATACCTCAATAAAATAGGAACTTGACGTCATATTAGAGATGAACCAACGCTCGGGAGATACCCTACAGATACAAGCGTCTCCCAAAAGAAGGGAAGTTGTATGATGATCAGAGATCGCTCAAGAAGGAAATGGGAAGAAATGGTTTCCCCATCACTTCCTACGCCTTTTCCTTGTTTTCTTCGGGCGTGGGAAAGATAAGTAGGTTGCTTGTCACATGTGGCATTGCCCCCTAAAGGTTGAAAACCTTAAATTTTTTTTTTTTTGTGAATTTTATTCTAGAAATACAGACGCACTCTAATGTAGCCTTGGGAGTTTTCTAATGTAGGCTACATACCACAGTACTCACAGCCTTGATTGTCTGAAACTGCTAAAACTGTTTTTATTCTAGAAAAACAGACACACTCTAAATTAGCTTTGGGAGTTTTCTAATGTAGGCTACATACCACAGTACTCACAGCCTTGATTGTCTGAAACTGCTAAAACTGTGGCTAAAGTCGATGAGTTTCAGGTATGAAATACTTCAAAGAAAATTTTAAAAATTTTTTCAAGAAAGGGAAAAATAAATTGCTTAAATTTCACTTCAGTGGCAAATTTAATTTACAAGTAATCTTAAGAGTCAGGTCATAAGGATGTAAGTCACTTTATTATCTTTTTTAAATTTATTTCTAACTTTCACTAATGGTACTATGAATCAAATAGATTAACTGTCTATGTGAATTCTTAAAACACTGGTCTACCTTATTTTGAATAGAATATAGAATTT
>NC_089789.1:29361105-29371105 GCF_040412425.1 Macrobrachium rosenbergii
GTGAGCATGCACTCACATGGTACAAGCCTGGAATGTTATCAGCTTGAAATACCGCTAATCATGTCTGTCATGTGCTTTCTCTTTCAGAAATCTCCACTTATCCCCAACACACAAGTGAAAACAAGCATGGAGAAAATAAAAAAAAAAAAATAATACCAGAGGTAAGTTAAGAAGTAAATGAATTTATATCTACACTAGCAACAATGAAAATTTAGATAAGATAGACTCAGAATGGGGAAAAAGCAATTTAAAAGTTTTCTTTTTTATTCAGTAAATAAAACCTATTCGTATGGAACAAGCCGACGGGCCAACTTGAAATTCAAGCTTCCAAAGAATATGTTGGTTTCAACCTCCCATCACGGACCCCACACCGCGGCAGCAACTGATCATGATACAGAGCCTGCGATTTTTTATCGCCCTGAAGGAGGCGCGAACTCATGACATCTGGGTGGCATACCAAGACACTAACCACTACACCAGCGACCAGCACGACCCTACACGAGTAGTACTCGTACAGGGTCTTTCTCCCTCAGGATTATGAGGACTCTCATGTTACCGTTCTACAGCCACGAGGCTTTTGACGGAGGCTGGCATAAGCGCACATCAGTCAGACTCCCGGTGAATTTATCTCGAGTTTTTACTTTGTGGCTCGCTTCCAGCGAAGCTGCAATGCTTTACTACCCTAGTACAATTCAACTAGTATTTCAATATTTTACCTGAATTTTTCTTTATTTATTAATTTGTTAATTTTTCTGTTTTTCTAATAACTGATCTCCTCTTCCTGTATTTCCCCATTACCTTTCGTTACTTCTTTCGAATGAACACCTTAATATTCTTTGGAAGCTTGAATTTCAAGTCAACGGCCCCTGTGGTGGGCTTGTTCCATATAAATAGGGTTCATCTTCTAAATAATAATAATAATAATAATAATAATAATAATAATAATAATAATAATAATAATAATAATACTGGCCAAGGAACTTCAGAGTTCACAGACATGCCACGGCGTGATAGTTGGCGATTAGTTGCGTTGACTTTGGAGGCATTTACTTGAAGGCGTCACATACTCGTATATTATATGTATCTCTATTCGGTCTTATAATTCAAAGAATAATTTTAGCAACAGAACACTGGGAAAAGTGTAATAGAGAAAAAAATGTCAGATGAAAAATAAAAAGAGAAAGAATGCCAGAGGAAAAATAAAAAGAGAAGAATGTCTTTCGAAAAATAAAAAGGAAAAATGTCAGAGGCAAAATAAAAAGAGAAAGAATCCCGGAGGAAAAATAAAAAAGAGAATGTCAGAGGAAAAATAAAAAGAGAAAGAATGTCAAGAGGAAAAATAAAAAGAAAGAATGTCAGAGGAAAAATAAAAAGAGAAAGAATGTCAGAGGAAAAATAACAAGAGCAGGAATGTGAGAGGAAAAATAAAGAGAAAGAATGTCAGAGGAAAAATAAAAAGAGAAAGAATGTCAGAGGAAAGATAAAAAGAAAGAATGTGAGAGGAAAAATAAAAAAGAGAAAGAATGTCAGGGGAAAAATAAAAAGAGCAAGAATGTGAGAGGAAAAATAAAAAGAGAAAGAATGTCAGAGGAAAAATAAAAGAGAAAGAATGTCAGAGGAAAAATAAAAGAGAAAGAATGTTAGAGGAAAAATAAAAAGAGAAAGAATGTCAGCAGAAAAATAAAAGAGAAAGAATGTCAGAGGAAAAATAAAAAGAGAAAGAATGAATGGGGAAATAAAGAGAAAGAATGTCAGAGGAAAAATAAAAAGAGAAAGAATGTCAGAGGAAAAATAAAGGAGAAAGAATGTCAGAGGAAAAATAAAGAGAGAAAGATTATAGGGAAAAATAAAAAGAGAAAGAATATCAGAGGTAAAATGAAAAGAGAAAGAATGTCAGAGGCAAAATAAAAAGAGAGAGAATGTGAGAGGAAAAATAAAAGAGAAAGAATGTCAGAAGCAAAATGAAAAGAGAAAGAATGTCAGATGAAAAATAAAGAGAGAATACAGGGAAAAATAAAAAGAGAAAGAATGAAGGGGGGGAATAAAAGGAGAAAGAATGTGAGAAGAAAAATAAAAAGAGAAAGAATGTCAGAGGAAAAATAAAGGAGAAAGAATGTCAGAGGAAAAATAAAAAGAGAAAGAATGTCAGAGGCAAAATAAAAAGAGAGAGAATGTGAGAGGAAAAATAAAAGAGAAAGAATGTCAGAGGCAAAATAAAAAGAGAAAGAATGTCAGATGAAAAATAAAAAGAGAAAGAATGTCAGGGATTAGCATACTTTAACTGAACTAAAACAAGACTGGCGTCTTCAGAAAGAATATTAATCTTATTAAATGGGAATAAGGTGGAAACTTGATGCATACTAAGGCTAATGAAGTTGAGTATGAAAGATTCTTAGCTGATGCTGAAGGGAAAAATTTAATGCAATTACGCTGCTGAACTCCGTTCCCTAAAAAAAAAAAGAAGGCAAACTGATTACCAGTTACATGAAGTTTCTAAATTTATATTTCCAAATAGACGGTAAAGAGATTTCAGAAATTAACTTCAAAATCAGTAAAGAATTAACTTCATGATTGTGCTAATTGAGCAAAAGCTCATTCAACTAAAAGATCTGATCTGATAAGCATGTACAACACGTCAAACAATAAACACTAAGTTATCAAAGCAATAAATGCAAATATCAATAGCGTAAACAAACAGCATGAAACACGAATGGATTATTCAGTGTTATTGGTGCGTAGCATTCCGTTTATGCATAAAAGAAAATTATTGGAAAACATAATTTTCAAGAATTCTGATTTTAATTACATGGACAATTCTAGCGAACAACACCCACTCATTCTCTCATTGCCGCTCGCATCAGAATTCTAAATTTTATAGCAAGTTTAATATATTTATTTTATTTCATTTCATGTTTTTCTTAAAAAAAAGGGGGGGTTCATTCATATAAGCCTACGTTCAATCCCAATCACATTAATTTTAGGACCTGCCACGCTATTAGGGCCGGTTCCCGAAGGTGTTACCATAGAGTAATATACAGTGACTTCTGGGATGCCCTCGCAGCCGATGGACTCTAGCACTCACCGTTCATCACCTCTCCAGTCACTGACCGGACCTAATGTTGTTCAACTTGAATTGAGAGACTAGCGATGTAGCGAACAATTTACTTCCAGCACTATACTGCTCATTGCGTTTTTTATTTGTTGTTACATTAAAAAAACTTGCTTACAGTTATATCAGTAGGCTGTTTTGACGAACTGTTGTATCCCATTTTTTAAAGTTTTTGAGTGTTCCAGCCAAAGTGTCTCAGTTTGTGATATTCTATAACATATCAAAATTTCAGCTGTCTGCGTTGTCACATTTACCAACCAAATGTCCTCAAGAGATGAGCTAATTAGATGCTCTGAATAATATCTAAATCTTTGAAGCCCATTTTCTCAGAATGGGGAACAAATGGCACACGCCAGTTCGTCAAACTTGGGACGAATTATCCCAGTAACTGAGATGCAACCAAAGTCCATAACGTTTGAATCACAACGAACGACATGTGAATCATTCGTAGCGAATTTTCTTTAATGGTGACAGTGATTGATTGAATCGGTAGCTCACTGTATGATTCTATCTAACTATATGATCATCTCTCACAAACAAAATACATAATGTTCAAATGACGCATGGATGAACTACCTTGATAAGGCACGGAAAAATGGAACATCTCATAATCAGCACGTCTAATCATATGCGATTCTTATTTCTTAATGTGTCAACAATACTATTTGCATTCAAAAGCTACACTATTTGGATTTAAAGTCTGTACAACGGTTAACCCTCACGCTAACTTCTTCCTGACATGAATAAAGTTCCAATGGTTATTCACAAGGTTAGTTCAGTTTCGTGTGATTGTTTATTGTATGTCTTTTACATATCGAACGACTGTCAGACTGCAGCAAAAACCTAACCTTCTTTAAGAATGTCTACCTAACAAATTTACTTCTTCTTTTTAAGAATGTAGACGCCAAACTTTGAACCTAATAGCCAATAACTGATTGATTTTATTCTGTAATCAAGCGCTGCAACTTACAAGATGACTGCGGCAAGATTCAAATATGTTCGTACCTGCACGCCATTCCTGTAAAGAACGAACGTAGCTTCGATTGTGCGCCAATGTAGAAATAACAGAAAGCGTGCTCGCGTGACATTGGCGTGACCGCCATTCAACTGCAAACGTGGACAAAATACGAAGTAAATCGAAAACCATCTTATAAGGGAGTTTTCAAGCTGCTCTACGGGAAATCCAACAAGGCATTCATTAGAAAAACCGACCAGAGCTCGACACTTACCAGTGCTTGCAGACCATGCAGCTGTGTGGTTTCAGATGTGGCCAAAGACAGCGATGATTGTCGCCTGAAAAAGAGAAAAAAAAATGTTAAAACTTAACGTTCCATCTTTAAAATATCTAAGATAAAGTTTACAAAACCTACAACATGTTTTGCGAAGAGCTCCGTAGAGTTTCTTTGGCAGCAGCTGAGTTGCTTTCTGTTTAGTTTTCCTTTAATTTGGTCTTCCTTCACTCAGCTGTTCAGCTTCTTTAATGCTACTCTGTTTCATTTTTCACACCCACTGAAGAACAATTTCCTCTGATCAGCCCCTTGGGATTCTAAAATGGGAGTCACTTGTCTCTTCAAACTACTAATCTAATAGTAAGACTAAACACTGCAAAAACATAATTATAGAATACACCACTTTCTCTAAAAGATGAACTCAAGACACTGGGTGCTTTTAAAGAATAATGACTGAATAAAAGACAAAAAACTGAAGAATTTGTACTCTTTAAAAATTCATAACCGAGGGCATTGACTTCTTCACGAGAATATGAATTATAGAAGACACCGTCCACTTCGGGAATGACAGAAGCTAACATCTCTTTAAAAGACAAAAGCCAACCACCTTTGACAAAAATAAAAAAAAATTGAGTAGGCTACACGGAAATGCATACAAAGTCAGAATGTTTACTGCCGAGTCCACTCGACATTCGAGAATTTTATGCAATCTATTCATTTCATCCAGTTGCGTCATGTGCGAGCTATTTAGAATTGGGAAGATAAAAGTGAAGTTGATCAAATAAACGTAGAAATAAAAATTTACAGATGAATAAAAAAAAATTAACTTCCCGATAAGAGAATTAAAAAAATTGGCGAGGGAAAATAATTCAGGGTTTTGATATTATAATTACGAGAGACAAAAAACAAATTTAAATACAACATAAAAGAACAATATTTACATATTTGTGTCCAGCGCACAAATAAATCCGAGGATATAAAAACAGATTAAAAATGAAATCATGGTAAATGAAAAAAAGATATTTAAAGCCGACATAAATTAATTTGTTTCTATTTGCTAAATGACAAAAACTTATACGAGGAAAGACAGTGGATTAGAAAAATATAAAGTGAAACTAGTTTTTTCATTTTCTTGTTTTTTTTCTTTTGTTTTTTAGTTGTCGGTAAACATCAGCAACCGATATCAATGAAGCAGCCATCTTACTTATGACTGCTCTCTGCAGCTGAAATTTCCATGATATCGGCTGGCGATATTTCCTGTCACTAAAAAAAAATAAATATACAGACTATGGTGACGACAGTGGAAAAAGAATATTGTAAAAAAATCGTTATCTTAAAGATACGTATGAGGGATGGTGGTGGATATTTACCGGCGTTAAAAAAAAAAATATACAGACTTTGGTGACAATAGTGAAAATTGAATATTGTAAAAAGCGTTACCTCAAAGATACTTAGAAGAAATAGCACCAAGATAACAGCTGACCAACACAGAGATTCTTTATATGAAGCTAGCAGCGAGGAGGTCGGGTATTTCAGTGCCGTTATCGAACCCTGGTCACAAAAATTACTGCATTGTGTCGATTATAAAAAAACACGGAATAATCGTAATAATAGTGAAAAATAGGAGCAGAATAGAATGGAATGGAATGGGATATAAAATTTAGGCCAAGCACTGGGACCTATGAGGTTATTCAGTGTTGAAAGGGAAATTAACAGTACAATGGTTATAAAGGTGTAACAGGAGGAAAACATTGCAGCCAATTGCACAGTGAAATAATTGTTAGGAAAGTGTGGAAAGTAAGATGGAAGAAAGAGAATATGAACAGAGGTATAGTAAAAGACATGAAAGTGGTTGCAGCTAGCGGCTAAAGAGACGCCGCACAGTACTTTAAGTAATGCCTTCAGTGCACCGCGTGAGATGCACTGTCGGCACTATCCCCCTACGGAAGGAGGCAGAATAGAATCCCAAAGCCAGGAAGTCGCAAACTGCGTAATCCTTGGGTTTTGGGGCAGGAGAGTCGCAAAAAAAAAAAAAAAAAAAAAAAAAAAAAAAAATACAAGTGATTTTTTCTCAAGGAATGTTTACCTTCAGCAAGGAAGCCAACTCGAGCAAAATCAGAATCCAAGGGACGTATCATGCTGTTTGCTAAATTAGGTCATTGAGTCTCAGAGGGAAGAAAACAAAGAGCGAAAAGAAGAAAATACCAGAAGAATCACAGAGTATATGCCAAAGACTTCAGTATACCAGCGATTTCTGTTGAGATCAAACAACAACAAAAAACATCTCGAGGATAATCAATCATAAATAATACGTAAATAGGAGGCCAAGCGCTTCCCAAAACCTGCAAGTACGACGTAATGCGTTTCCCTCTCTCTCTCTCTCTCTCTCTCTCTCTCTCTCTCTCTCTCTCTCTCTCTCTCTCTCTCTCTCATATATATATATATATATATATATATATATATATATATATATATATATATATATATATATATATATATATATATATATATATATACATATACACACACATTACATATATACACACACATATACTCTTCAGTAGATGGACTCGCCCCGTGGTAACGTCCATCTTTTTCTTTCTGTGGTGGTGGGGCGGTTGAATAGGAATATCCCCCTTCAAAAAGACCACATACCATCCCGAAAAGGCCATATCGATAAGTAGCAGGGGGGGCTGCTGCTTTCTTTTCAACGACTCTCCTTCTCTGAAGGCCGCCATAAGTAGCAATAAAGAGATGCTCTTCTCCAGAGATGATCTCCCGCTCAAACAACAACCAAGATAAGTATCGGGATGTGTTCTTCTTTATAACTTATATAAATTATATATATAAGTAGCAGGAAATGTTATTTCATAGAATGGCTCAGCTAACGAGACACATCCAATCATCATCAGATTATAGAAAAAAAAAAGAACTCGTCCTCAGAATGCTTCATCTTTCCAAAATCAATTGTCTCCAGGCGAATGTTTCAGTGGATATGAATAATAATTCAGAATTATCCTTTCATAGACTGAAACAAAATTAAGTTGAAATTAGGCATGTAGAAATGTTCGATGGAATGAAAACAATTTGAAATTTAAGAAAACCAATATGATAATTTATAATATTATATATATACATTATATATATATATATATATATATATATATGTATATATATATATATATATATATATATATATATATATATATATATATATATATGTATATATATATATATATATATATATATATATATATATATATATATATATATATATATATATATATATATATATATATATATATATAAAGTCCTCCCTCCGGAATCTGTAGGCTCATAGGGCAGGTGCTGATCTCCTGTTTATATATATATATATATACACTATGTATGTATGTGTATATACATACATATATATATGTATATATACACACACACACACACACACGAAAATAAACATGTATTGTAGTCAAAAGGATAATAAATGACATAAAAAGAAAAGATCGTACCCTCTTTACCTAATATTTTCACTATATACGTCAAGTACTCATATGAAACACAGAAAAATGCAGGAAATACTTTAAAGAAGAGAAATTGGGAATAAAACAAAAGCGAAAAATGTAACTCAAAATCTAACTGGAGCCATAAAATTCCACTTACTCCCAGTTTTCTTTTCGAGCCGATTATTTTCGGTTTCTTTCAGGTCTCTTGAGAATGAAATACCTACCGAGAAATAAAACTTGGAGATTAACGGTGAACCATCATAAAAGATGCAAGAAGTTGCAACACCGTTTCCTCGTAACATCCGGGTTCTCTGTGCGATAGAATTACGACTGAAAAAAAAAAAAAAGTACAGAGCGAAAAAAAAAAAAAAAAAAATCCCCGGATGAGAAAAGAACATCTGGTTGGACCAAAGTTCCTACAAGAATATTTCAAGAAGTTAGCCAATCACATCGCAGCTGGCGACAAAGTAGATAGCAGGGGGAGGGCTTTCATTTTTCCAACATCCACATATAAGGACGCTGATATATACGTACATTTATTTAACGAAAAAGTTGCAAGTACTTACAAACATACAAATATAACTCTTGGTGTACATGTACAAGGCACAAGAATGGACACAAAACGATATGTTTTTCAATAGTCACATATAAAAAAGCAGTCACACGCTCAGGTATTTTTCTGACTTATATCTATAAAACCATTATTCATTTTCAACCTATATTCTCGGGAGCACATAAATAATATTTTCAGAAACATACACATATAAACGCACACATAGGGAAGAAACAGATATAGTTTTCACAAGGTGAAAATACATGTATTGAGAAAACATCAGTGAAATTAATACCTATCTTAACCGAAACAAATATTATTATTATTATTATTATTATTATTATTATTATTATTATTATTATTATATTATTATTATTATTATTATTATAGCCCGTCTTGTTAAAAGGGACGGCAGTATCCTATAATTTTAATTCCACAGTACTTCTGACACTTTAACTATACAATGCTCCTGTGTATACATTTGAAATATTATTATTATTATTATTATTATTATTATTATTATTATTATTATTATTATTATTATTATTATTATTATTATGTATACATTTAAAATATTCTTATTACCGTTATTCAACCGCTATGGTGAGAGAGCTGAAGGCAACCGCGAAAACGTAAGTAACAGATAGTATATTGATAAATTGTATATATATATATATATATATATATATATATATATATATATATATATATATATATATATAATGTGTGTGTGTGTTAGTGAGTGTAAGTGTGCATTCAAACAAACATAAACAAGAATATGAACAGGAAAGGTTAGCCTAAGATGCGATTAAATGAGATAACGTTACATTCTAGAGAACTGAATAGGACTTAGAACCCATTTAAAATTTTAAAGGTACCCTATGCTGTAATTAATCACACTTGATGAGTTTTCACTCGAGCCAGTCATTCTGATGCTTTGCCCACTTCAGATGGAGATTCAAAGGACAGTGTACACTAGCAAAAACTAGTAAAATACACAGGAGACTAGTACAAGGTTACGTTGGAATAACAAAAAAAAAAAATAATAATAATAATAATATTAAAAGCCATATTTTACCTAACGATAACGTTATCTCTTAGCGTAATAACGAGTACTTCTACTAAATGCAGGTAAAAAGGAAACGTTTATAGCAAAAACAAAACTCCATTTTTTATTTCTTGCGGCCGAAGTAATATTAAAAGCACAGCTCCCTCCTGAACATAAAAACGGACCACGGATGAATGAAAACTCCGTTTACATAGACGAGAAGAAAATAAGTGCATTTTTCACATAAAATATAAATAAAATGTAAATAAAAAGACCACAAACTCTCCAAAGAAGCAAATGAGAAAGGGAGATAGTCTTTTAAAATGTCTTACAGCAGAGCAGGGGCTCTTAAGAATAGCTTCATAACGAGAACAATAAAAATGCGAAATAGCTTGACTAGAGCATCATTTGCAAGACAGGGATCTTTAAAAATAGGGACTTCGGTCTAAGGAGTAAATATTTCCAAAAATTTACATTGAATTTTATATATATATATATATATATATATATATATATATATATATATATATATATATATATATATATATATATATATATATA
>NC_089789.1:29373605-29433605 GCF_040412425.1 Macrobrachium rosenbergii
ATATATATATATTTATATTTATATATACATTTATATATTTTATCTATATATACATATATATATATATATATATATAAATATATATATATATATATATATATATATATATATATATATATATATATATATATATATATATATAAATAATAGACACATTATCATGCATACGTCCCTGTAACTGACTTCTCCTGCTTCGGTTCACGACGTCAGACGAACAAATTAATCGGAGGGCACTTCACCGTGAGTGGTTCATTGCATCATCATCGTAACTATAGTAACTTCCAACAGTCTGAGAAAAGCAAAACATTACCTCTTCTTTTCCCCACTTCCGTAATTCAAGCTTTTTTTTCTTTTTGTCCTTAAACTCTTGCTAATATTCAATTTCTTTCGGAAAACAATGGGATACATAGTCCTCTGTCTTTGGTAATTCAAGTGTCAATGACCTGGAACGCTATGTGTTTCGTTTAAATTCCTAGTGATCTAATTACTAAAGGTGAATTGATAGTGGCTAGTCTGGGTCTGAAGCTAGTTAAAAGAATAATAGCAGATCGGAGTTTTATTCAAATAATAAGCTTTATCAGCGGCACTGTCACGGGAACATTTTTCTTATAGTAGCTGCCACACCGATTGCTTTTACCTATAAAACTGAATGGTAACTCCATTAGTATGTTATTTTGGTGACACGGTGGAGTTAATCTACTTTTCCTTTTGTTCCTAGGTAGTTACCTGGAAGAATTTCGTATACCTGGCATACTAACACTTAGTGTTTAAAGAGGCACTACGAAAATCTGCAATGATTTTCTAGAATAAAAAAGTAACTTGCTTTATTGGAGGGAAATTATAAGTACAAATAAAGGAAGGCTGAAGTCATTTTTAACAAGAATAAGAACTAAAGATAGTAACTTACTCAAAGATATTATACCTCGGGTTTGGAGCAATTTTATTTATTCTTCCCTTAAAAATAAGAACTAAACTAATTACTTGGGGT
Source organism: Macrobrachium rosenbergii (assembly GCF_040412425.1). Lineage (NCBI taxonomy): Eukaryota > Metazoa > Arthropoda > Malacostraca > Decapoda > Palaemonidae > Macrobrachium > Macrobrachium rosenbergii. The sequence continues at coordinate 29,374,594 of NC_089789.1, forward strand.
ATGAAAATCTTAATTTATTAGTTTTTAGTGGGGAGGAATGCATCTTAATTTTGCTCCTTTCTAGTGGGAGGGTCACTGCAGTGACATAAAAGGGGTGTAAGGATTTCCATTCTCCAATCTTAGCGTCTTTGTGTCTACAGTTTCCACGCTTTATAGTCGGAAAAGCATATGAATATTATACGCAATAACAACTGAACTCACAAGAGATGTTGAGTAATAATAAAAGTATAAAACAATAAAAGTATAAGCTAAAAATATATATAAGAAAGTCTTCTTAAATAAAAAAAACCATTGAATGTTCTCAAAACAATTTCATTGTTGAAAAATAGTAATCAATTACATAAACAAGGATTTTGTGTTATGAAAGTATTTATCGTATCAAAAACACTAATGCTCTCTGAAAAGTCAGAGGGCATAAATAAAGCTCTTGAAGATAAACGACCAGTTTTAAGGGTCATCATAAATTCAACAGCGCCACGGGACTGCGTAATAAAGGCGAGGAGAACTTTTCGATGAAAATTTTACTACAACGACAACATCTCTCACGGGATGTAAAAGATGTTGAACGTCGTCGACCCGTAATTTTATCTTGCATATCTGTTATGTACTTCAGTTATTTGTAGTAATTAGTGGCCTATAGAACACCTGCAATTTTTATTTTAGTCGAGAATCTGACTCAATATTCTTGTTTTGTTTAATTTCAAAGATCAGCACAATTAATGCTGCTGCAACGGACCTATTGGAAATTTTCGTTCTTGAACTTCCATGTAAACACAGCATGTTAAACCACGGCAATGCCGCGGATTTCAGATGGACCCATCAAAGTAGGCATGGAGCGATATATCAAGAACTGATAAAACACTGTTTAAAAAATGTCAGGAAGGGATTTAGAAGGAATACAGATTTTAAGCCAAAGACCAAGCTCTGGGACCTATGAGGCCACCCAGCGCTGAAAGGGAAAAGTTAAGTATACCTTAGTTTAACCAGACCACTGAGCTGATTAACAGCTCTCCTAGGGCTGGCCCGAAGGATTAGACTTATTTTACGTGGCTAAGAACCAACTGGTTACCTAGCAACGGGACCTACAGCTTATTGTGGAATCCGAACCACATTATACCGAGAAATGAATATCTATCACCAGAGATGAATTCCTCTAATTCTTCATTGGCCGGCCGGAGGCTCGAACTCGGGCCTAGCGAGTGCTAGCCGAGAACTCTACCGACTCCCCAACGAGGAACTAGATAGCTGAAAGGTTTGAAAGGTGTAATAGGAGGAAAACCTAGCAGTTGCGCTATAGAATAATTGTTAGGAGAGGGTGAATAGCTAGATGGAAGAAAGAGAATCTGAATGGAGGTAGTAAAAGGAACGAAAGGGGTTGTAGCTAGGGGCCGAAGGGACGCCGCAAAGATCCTTAAGTAATGCCTACCGTGCATCGCCTGAGGTGCACTGACTGCGCTACACTCCTACGGTGATGGGTAAAGAACAGGGGCATGCACAAAAAAACAGGGGCATGCACAAGACCCGATGAAAACGGAAAAATACGCAGAAAAATACGACGAAGGCACTACTGGGAGTAAAGTGAATATAGCAATTTAAATCAATAGAATTAAAAAACAAAAGCAGCATTAAGAATTCAATAAATGTAGCATTTTACAAGTCAGGTAAACTCAAAATTAAGAGCCAGATGAATACAGAATTAAGAATTAGATTTATATAGAACTGAGTAAAGTGACTGTACCCTTGAGGGGTCAAGGACATGCAGAAGAATCAGGTGGACACAACTAAAATTATGTGGACAGGGTAACAAGTGGTTCACTAGGAGTCAGGTAATGTTTGGGTCAGGCAGAAAGGAAAATAGTATTGTGAGTGCAACTTTTATAATATATATATATATATATATATATATATATATATATATATATACATAAATACACACATATACATATATATATACATATAATTTTATAATATATATATATATATATATATATATATATATATATATATATATATATATATATATAGTATATATATACAAACAAAACCTCATTCAAACTGCACAGTATCTAGCAGAGATATTTGTTCGAAAAAGTCTCAAGTGTGAAGATCGGTACTACGGCGAAAGCGGCAAATCCTGCAAAGAGCAAAATAAGCAACACATACAAAACATACGACACTACAATCAGGCGTCGGCAGTTGCCAAACATTGTTGGGAAAAAGACCACAAAACAGACTGGGAAAATATGAATTTTTTGTACAGGAACACTAACAAAACGGCCAGACTGATTGTAGAGAATGCCTTCATAACATGCGCTAACAATGCAATGGCAGGGAATACTGGAAACGGTTTTGAAGACAGCTTATCAAGAAAAATCCTATGCTCCACAATAAGAAAGAAACACAAAAACACAAGGGATTGTATGGAAAATGAACAGCAGGAAAAAGCCATGGGTAGGGAAAGACCAGGGTTACGAGGGCGGGGCCACAGAGGAGGAGGAGGTGGAGGGGAGGAGGAGGCAGGAGGGGGTAATTACAGGATTAAAGAAGCCAGCACACACATACAAATGCAGCTGGACTACCTGTCCGGTCATTTTACAGATACTTAACAATGAGGACTGTTTGTCCTAGAAAGCTTGTAACTTTTTTGAATAAATATCTCCGCTACATACCATCCAATTTGAATGTGGCCCTGTTAGTAATTGTATTACTGCACAGAACAAATGCGTATGTGATAAAGTTTAAATATCCATACATACATATATATATATATATATATATATATATATATATATATATATATATATATATATATATATATATATATCTTATAAAATAAACTACTTGGCAGAATGCCAAAGCAGTGGTCGACACATTTACCCAGCAAACTGTACAACGGCAAACAACATACAGTATATCACGTGTAAAGTAAATACATACATCCTGCATGTACACGCATGTATGTGCGTCTGCATATGAAGGCCTACTTGCAAACATACAAAAAGGAACAAATTTTTATTATATAACGGAGTGATATTCCTTCCATCATATTTCCCATCAAAATCATTCAAAACAAATAAACACTATACTGAATTTTTTTTTACGACAATTACACATTTCGTCGCAGTAATAAAAGTAGGATATAGGAGCGAGACATAGCAAATTCTCAAGGGGGCCACAGTCTGAGTAAATCATCTTGAAAAGGTCTTATTGGGATAAAATAGCTACTCTGCCGAGTGGACAGAGACTTACTAGTATTATTATTATATCATTATTGGTAAAGAAATCCACAGTGGTGTATATGCAAAGATACATTGGAAAGAAATTTATTACTATTATTATTATTGGTGAAGAGATCCACAGTGGTGTACATGCATATATATATATATATATATATATATATATATATATATATATATATATATATATATATATATATATATATATATATATACACATATATATATATATATATTTATATAAACGACAGCTTTCGAGAACCTGCTCGATTCTCCTCTCAATCTGACCACCATTTTAGCGATTCATGCTATTATTATTATTATTATTATTATTATTATTATTATTATTATTATTATTATTATTATTATTATTCTTATATTCAAAAACTCTCTCAGGGTTTGCCCGAAGGATTTGTTTTTTAGAGAAAGGTGGAAACTGGAGCACTGTAAAGTATAATAAGCTAGCAATAAATATTAAGATTAACAATGGAGAAACAAATTAACAATTATGTATGGGTACATATATTTAAAAATAAATCTTTACAGAGAGCTGTCGGGAATCTGTTCGATTCCCCTTTTCAATCTGAGACTGAAAAACGGAATCAAACAGTTCGATTCCCGAAAGCTCTCTGTACAGATTTATTTTTAATTATAAGTACCCATACATAACTGTGGATTTGTTTCTCCATTTCAAGACTCATGTTACTATGAGTATTTTTTAAGATTAACAATGTCCATGTAAAAGAAAGTTACACAGCGATAAACAAGAAGAATTACATGTGACTACAGATCTACAGTCATCTGCATCACAATGAGTTGAGAAAGCTCGTTAAAAGCTTAATACAACCATCGTGAATTACAGCAGTCTGGTAATTAAATCACTGTGCTGTATCATAGGCTGAGAAATGATATTGTCCGAGATGTAATAAATGATCCTGTAAAGTAGAAATTAAAATAGAAAAACTATTCAAAAAATTAATGTATAAAGTGAATTAATGTGAAAAGGAATTAATTAAAATTAAACAGAATCATGATCCAATAAACACAGGAGTGAAAACATAATGCGAAGATAGGAATTCTTGCTAATGAGATTTGTGAAGAGATAAAATGAAACTGGAAAAAACCAAGAGAACACGGTGTTACGAAACTACTGGATATCTCCAAAATATAAAGCATGCAATCTAAGCAAGGGAGGGAGATACTAATCCTTTTATAGAAAGACATTTCAAGTAAAAAAAAAAAAAGGCTCTTTAACTTCAGCATATAACGCATTCAACATGTCCCCACCACGACAGCCGACTGGTACGTTTGAAACACGTAGCTAGTCGTGAACTTATATCATATCACCGAGATACCTTATACCTCTCTTGACAGCCGAGTGGTTAGCACGTAGGCTGAAAATCGTTGATACGTACTGTCGGGCGTTCGAGTCTCCCAGGTACTGAATCATTTATCAATTATAATTCCCGAAGTAGAGTGAATTGGTTATTAAACAACATTCTTAGCTTAATACTTGCACATATAAAATGTTACGGTGATGTGATAAAAATTCATATATATACACAAATATAAACACACCGCACACACACACACATATAAATATATAAATATTTTATATATATATATATATATATATATATATATATATATATATATATATATATATGATTTCTAACATGGGATTAACAACACGGAGAAGGTAAATCAACGGAGTGCAAGATCTTTTGCCTTTACTTCAATGTATTTTCATGCAAGTAGGGAGTTTGCTCGAAATGCTTTAAAGTAAAGGCGAAAGATCTTGCACTCCGTTGTTTTACTTTTACTCTTGGACATAGACTCTATCTACAGTACATATATATCTTGTTATCTATCAATCTATATCTATGTATATATACACACACATATATATATATTTGTATTTGCATATATGTATGTGTATATATGTATATATATATATATATATATATATATATATATATATATATATATATATATATATATATATGTGCATATAATATATATATATATATACATATATATATATATATTATATATATATATATATATAAATATATATAATGTATATATATACATATATAAATATATATATATATATATATATATACATATATATATATATATATATATATATATATATACACATACATATCAGTTCCTATACATTCCCATTCACACCAAACAGAAAAATCAACCTAAAGAATAGAACAAATATAACACAACGGATGAAAGCGAACCGATCCAGCGAATGCTCTAAACACTGACAATGAACTTGAAAAGACCAGTATAGATTTTAGTTCCTGCTCTTGCTATCCAGGCGGAGAGCCTTTGCATATCCTGCGAAATTTCCACGAAGAGGCTCACGCAAAATATCCGCGATATCTCCCAAACACGAACCGAAATAGACGGGATGCATTGAGCGCAGTCTTTGCATAAATACGGGGCATTCCTTTGCTTGCATGTAGGCGGGTCAGGTACGCAGAGCAACACTGTGTGAATATTTGGATAAACAAACATATTTTGACCGTTGTATGCAACGGGCAAATAAACCTTCTCACATCAGTAAATAAACAGGTAAATAAATACCTATTTACAGCAGTATTTGGTAAAGAAATATCAAACGAATACGTATACATTCGCATAATTAACGTGGAAGTTGATAAAATGGCTATTACACAATTAAAAAGAACGAGGAATCGTATAAATGTATAAATGAATAAATACAACCAATAAATGCAAGCGTATCTGAACTGTGGAAGGGAAGTTACTGATATCAAAATTAAATATATGATGATCTGTCATGGAAGTAAAAATATATATATATATATATATATATATATATATATATATATATATATATATACATATATATATATATATATATATATATATATATATATATATATATATATTATTATCACTTTTTGTACATGATTCATTTATCACACATTACCACAGGTGAAAATAAGAAGCAGGGTGTAGGACCTACACCGTTTCTTATTCCTAATACCTAATAATATGTATATATATATATATATATATATATATATATATATATATATATATATATATATATATATATAAAGCACAATTAAAAGGAAAATCTTACATCACAGTACTTACATTTACGTGTACCGGATGAGCTGTGGCCGATCGCCAGTGAAGCAGTAAATCAACATCAGAGGATTATCACCAACAGAGTATACTTACTAGCATAACAGACTTGCAATGCCTGCATAATTACTTCTTTTAAGAATATCTGTCTTTTTTAGGATCTGCACTTCTTATATGTTGCTCTGAAAGCATTACTTAGTTGATCAAACACCCTTGCACGCTATTTACGAAGGCAGGCAATGCAAGAGGCTCAGATTTCGACGGAAGTCTCTTGCAAACATGATGGATGTGTAAACGATTGAAATGATTACGATGAGACTCGGGAGTGAAGACTAATAAAGACTTGATGGCAACAGATGAATGGGGTTCGTTCGGAAAGAGTATACGGCGTTCAAGACTGGATGACTGATTGCAAGTTATCTGGCGTCACAAGTGGTGAAGGAGAAAAAATGTCTTGGGATTTATGGAGTACTGTAAGAACCCGATGATCGTAGACGAATGAAAGGGCTTCTAGAAAAAGTGCTGTTTTGGCTTTATAGAGTCTTAAGAGTGGACAACGATAGCTAAGGAATAGGAGGCTTTTGGAAAAAGACGGGGATTTCTCTGAGAGTACAGGTTCCAATGCTGATTAATTGTAAGTTATCTTGCATTACAAGGGGTTGAAAAACATCTACTGGCACAATAACTAAACACGTGGCCTTGGCTGTATGCCATACTTTGACGGTGCAATTTGAAACACCGAAAGAGAACATTTCTCGGCCGGTGACAACCGAAGGAATAAATATACTGGATCTGCAACACAATCCGATCTTTTCTAAAATCGAATAAATTCTCCCTTTGCCATTGCTCCAGAAAATTTCATCGCATCTTCCGATAATCTTTTGAGAAGGCCTAAAACGTAGAGATGGATTTCACCACTAATTAAAATAAAATAAATGCAAAAACCTGAAGACAAAATCCAATACCAATTTTCATTTTTATTTTTATTTATTTATTATTTTTTTTTTTGTGGTAAATCCGGCTTCTAGCGAGATCTGCCTTCAGGAGCAATGGAGCTGGGGCCACATCTCTGAAAATAATTTATTGGGTCAGATTTTGTCATAAAGTTTTTTAACACATTTATCAGTGTGAAAACCCTTTTTCTATTTTATAAGATCTTCTAGACGAGATAAATACAAATCACAATAATCTCGAGGAATCATAAACGGATTTTGGTGAAATGTTCAGTTTGGTGGCTCGCTCCTTCCACAGGATAATAAACTGATGAAAACTGCTGAAGATATGACGGGATTTAAACGCAATCTTTGCATGTCAGTAAAGGTTGCTAATAAAAATACACAAATTAGGTATAGTATTATATTTCTGAAGAAGCTGCATCCCTCTAAAGACGGTTAATATATATTAAGAGACTGAAATGTTACACACACACACACACACACACACACACATACATATATATATATATATATATATATATATATATATATATATATATATATATTGTGTGTGTGTATATATATATATGTGTTGTATGTGTGTATGTATGAGAAGATGCAGGTCGTAGGGTTGAAATTAGGCGATGGCTGACCCAGAATTATCTTCATCAATCCTTTTATTGCTTGCTACTGAAATACATACTGTCGATGGAATCGAAATTCTAATACCCTTGCGAGATATTCATAGCATTTATTAAAACGATGATTCAAATTATTCATATGATTCAACATAGTATAATTTTGGTATCCGTATCTGACTGCAAGTTAATGCTGGATTATTCTCTTTAAATACCTTATAATATTTGTCAAAGTCAATACAGGGGTTTCATATGCGTCGAGGGTCTTAACGTTGCCTTAGGAGGATGAAACCTCTCTCTCTCTCTCTCTCTCTCTCTCTCTCTCTCTCTCTGTATATATATATATATATATATATATATATATATATATATATATATATATATATATATATATATATATATAATGTGTAAATATACATATACATAATACAGACACACATGTATATATACATATATATGTATGTATGTATATATATATATATATATATATATATATATATATATATATATATATATATATATATATATATATATATATATATATATATATATAGAGAGAGAGAAGAAAGAAGAGAGAGAAGAAAGAGAGAGAGAGAGAGAGAGAGAGTAATTAATGAAACTTTTTTCACAAAAGTTCTTCTTTGTAAATCAGTCAATCTCCACGTAATCCTACCAATAGACAGAAAGAACGCCCATCCACCCCACCCCCATACACACACACACACAAAGGAAAACAGTCACACAAACAAACAAAACCCGAGAATACGTGAATAATTCTGAAGACAATGAATACCCCTGAAACGCCTCATCACCAAAGAAAAGATTTTCTCGTAATGCAAAAGAGATACCCATAAGAAACTATTCAGTGGCATTTGATGTCGCTGCAGAACATTTGCTCATTTTGACCGTGAGAATGTAGTTTCAATATAGGAAGAATGAGGATATGTTTTGTTCTCTGTTTTTTTTTTTTTTTTTACATTTATGTATTTATGTACATCTTCTCATGAAAAATTTAACTTCACATCTCTCTCTCTCTCTCCCTCTCTCTCTCTCTCTCTCTCTCTCTCTCTCTCTCTCTCTTTCTTTTCTCTATTACTTTACATTTATTTATTTATGTACATCTCCTCATGAAAAATTTAACTTCACGTCTTTCTCTCTCTCTCTCTCTTTTCTCTGTTTCTTTACATTTATTTATCTATGTACATCTCATGAAAAATTTAACTTCACTTCTCTCTCTCTCTCTCTCCCCATCCTATTCGCATAAAAGTGAAATAAAAAGGCTGAACTTCACATCTCTCTCTCTCTCTCTCTCTCTCTCTCTCTCTCTCTCTCTCTCTCTCTCTCTCTCTCTCTCTCTCTCTTTCCTGTTCTCATAAAGTGAAATAAAAAGCCCGAACTTCACAATTCTCTCTCTCTCTCTCTCTCTCTCTCTCTCTCTCTCTCTCTCTCTCTCTCCATCCTACTCTCATAAAAGTTATATAAAAAAAGCTGAACTTTACATCTCTCTCTCTCTCTCTCTTCTTAAAATGAGACAAAAGAGTTAACTTTCTCCCACTCCTCCCGTCCCTGTCTCTTCTCAATAGGGATTCAGAAAGGCGAACTTTGATCTTGGCTAAAGATATTAAGTAAAAAATAGCAAAGGCAGATTACGGGGATGAAAAGGGAAAATTTAGGAGCAATACTTGAACAAAAAGGATTACTTTCGAGTCTCAAAGGGAAGGAGGTAAGATGATTACTTGATAAAGAAAGACTGTGCACTTCAGCGAGGGCACTGTAACGATTGACGTCTCAAGAAGATTTATATCTTCTCTCGAAGAAGTCCAGGAATTATAAAATAACGAGCTTGTTGGCTCGCGCTACGCGCGCTGGATCTCGGCGCTGCTGTCTCCCCTACCCTCCCGATCCCCTACCTACCCCGCCCCCAACCCGGGGCGGACAAACAGGTTTGCAGGAGGTGGGGTGGAGGTTTTTCCTACCCTCCCGATCCCCTACCTACCCCGCCCCCACCCGGGGCGGACAAACCGGTTTGCAGGAGGAGGGTGGAGGTCTCCCCTACCCTCCCGATCTCATACCTACCCCGCCCACCAGGGCGAACAAACCGCTTTGCAGGGGGTTGGGTGGCTGTGTCATGCCTCCCCTACTGTCACCCGGGGAAGACAAACAGATCCACTCGGATATTATTATTATAGATAGATGTCCCAAAATAGTTAAACGACACAGGAAAACCATGAAAGAATAAAACTGCTGAAGAGGGAAAAATTCCAATAACCTGAAAAATAAAGAGAAATTACAAAGTCAATTGATATGATACAGCTGATTAAGCGTTGGCCAAGATAATTAAGTTATCAGACTTGTTGAAACTGCAAGTGAGTGATTTCTGTATTGATAATCGCTGTATACAGACGCACACACACGTATATATAAAATTTCTGACTCACATCAGGATCAGAACCCAGGTCTTTCAAATGAAGACCAGGCGCTACCAACCAGGCCACAAGTCATAAAAGAAGTTGGAACCTGAGTACAACTGTACCCAAGGAGCGCTCTGGTCTTTCATTTTTGAAAAGACCTGGGTTCAATCCTGATGTGAGTCAGAAATTTATTTCTGTTCCACACGTAATTGTGTGTGTTGATATTTCTATCACACACACACACACACACACACACACACACACACACACACACACATATATATATATATATATATATATATATATATATATATATATATATATATGTATATATATATACATATATGTATATGCATATATACATATATATGCATATATATATATACATATATATATGTACATATATGCGTGTGTGTGTGTGTGTGTAAAATTAAGCTACAAATGTCGTTTAATATGCAATTGGCGCTACTTCGAATTCCACCGAAGGGATTATAAGTGATAACTGGATTGGTACCTAAGTGACTCGAACACTCGACAGTACAACCAACGACTTCATTCCACATCGCTAACCATATATATATATATATATATATATATATATATATATATATATATATATATATATATATATATATATATATATATATATATATATATATAATATTTCTAGTATGCTTTACAGTTTCTATTTGCATGTGTACTCATAATTACAGAGAACAACAACAATGTACTTAAAATTACGAGCCAGTCTCCATCCCTTGAGAGAGAGAGAGAGAGAGAGAGTATCATTATATCAGTGCAGGTTTCTAAGAGTTCCCAGACACTGACAAGAGTGAGTTAATTATACTTTCGGATGCAGGATCGGTAACCGCAAGGTTAATCTCTTCAACAGAGATATCATCCATAAATTTATGCAGAAGATTAGCGGCCTTTTAATTAAGGTTGTTTCTATTGCCAAACTTCGGAGTTTACCAACACAAGTCCTGCTATTAACTCTTGAACATTATACACTGCTTTATGGCACAAGACATGTTTCATATTTACCGAGCAAATGGCTAAAGACAGCTTAGGAGTAGGACTTTTAAGCCGCTTCTTCATCGATAAAATTATGTTTGTTAAAGCACTTCATCGATAAAATTATGTTTGTTAAAGCACTTCATCGATAAAATTATGTTTGTTAAAGCACTTCATCGATAAAATTATGTTTGTTAAAGCACTTCATCGATAAAATTATGTTTGTTAAAGCACTAACACAATTGTGGATGTACTACGCGACTATCATCTCCCTAATAAGCGTACTGTCAACTTCCTCTGGAGGATTAAAATTTTTGTATATAGCACTCCACAGATTGTTCAGTCAAAAAATAGGCTTTATCTATACCTATTCTTAAATCAGCAGCAGAATGCCATCATTACCAACATAATGCCATCATTAACAACTAAAATATAAACAACAATAATGTTAAGAACTATAATAAAGAATAATAAAGAAAACGAAAGTTGACATCAGACAGGTACCAGCTATAATTTTCTTAGAGTCAAAGATTTTACTCAAAATTTTTTCAGTTGCTTGGTTCTTTGCATTCACGGTGCATGCATAAGCTGTCTCGTTTTCGTTCATCAGAAAAAAACCATTCCAAACACTTTTTTATCGGTCAGTTCTTATCAGTTGTCATTTCATGTTAATGTAATTTCCAATCAGATAAGCTAACTAAACAACTCTATGACAAGTCTATAGCTCTATAACAGCACTGTTTGTCCCCAAATACCAGGAAACATTTTGATCACGCAACAGTAAGGTCTAAAATTTTTAGCTTCTCATTCCACAGTAGTCTGGATAAGTATCTAACATTTTTTTGTCATCATGAAGAGTAACTCCAGACACCCAAGATTATGGTTATGACCGACAATAAAACGAAAGGTGGGAAGTGAGGAAAGACAGGAAGAATTAATTGTTTACTTCGAACGCTACACATATGAGCCAACATTGCAGCTATTGCTGACAGATCAAGGGAGAGAAGGTAAATGAAAAGGTACAGGCTGTCATCTACGATGGTCACATGGAATAACGACAAAGTGATGGCAATAATCACCAAACACGAAAACGGAAACCAGTATCATCTTTTGCTTTACAACTTCGACACATGGTTTTACACTTCTTGTGCTCTTCTTTTAGAGTTCTATTTCCTGATTAGTTCCGTCTTTTAACTATATTCCATTTATTTACATTTCCGGGTTAACAGTTTCATTAGTCTTTTGTTTAAATCTCCATCTGACTCTTGGTTTGAAATTCTACACCTGGTTTATGAATCTACATCTTGTTACACTCTCTCCTGGATTTCATGTCTCTCCTGGTTTAGAATTCTGTTTCTCTATTTGCAGCTTCTTCTCTTAGTTGACGGGCCTTTCTCTTTATTTCTAGCCTCGCCACTTGTTACAGATCCGTCTCTTAGTTAACATTTCTGTTTCTTTGTTTTTAAGTTGCCTTTTGGGTTACATCTCCGCCACTACGGATACATTGCTCTTTTGTTTTACATCGCTGTCTGTTTGTTTACAAATGTTTCTTGGTTCGTATGCTTGTCTTTTAGGTTACATCTCTGTCTCTTAGTTTACAACCCTGTCTCTTAGCTGACATTTGTTTCTTGGTCTGTCTGAGGTTACACTTTTGTCTCTGTTAGTTCAAGTATCGTCTTTTCTTCTAAATGTCTGTTTCTTGATTTACATACATCTGTCACTTGAGTTGCATTTTCGTAAGTTAGTTTACAGCTCGGTCTCGGTCTACGGCTCTGTCTTCTATTTTTAACATCTATAATTCCTAGAATCCAGTACCTATTCTTTTCTTCAAGTTCTAATTCATGGTTTATTGCTCTGGCTTCTAGTCTAAGGGTTTATCTTTTGCTCGGCAGCTAAGTCTCCTGGTGCACAACTCTACTGTATCACAGACTGTCATTTGCTGACACTTCGGTGATTCGGTTATTGGTTGATCTTCCAGTTTACAAGTCATTGTTCGCTGGTCCGTCTCTTGATTTACTGATCCTTCTCCTTATTAACACTTCTTTCTTAAAGTTCACAGTTCATTATCGTGATTTAAACCCTTCTATTTTATACAAACCATGAAACTGGGTATTTTATACCCCGCTTCATGGTTTGTCACTCAGTCCTCTCGTTTGAAATCAAGTCGCTTGAGCTACAGCTTTGTTGTTTGACTTATTAGGATATATGTTGTCATACATTCCTTTTCTCGGTTTACAAATCGTCATCTTCATTTACAGATTCCTCTTGGTTTACATCCCTGTACCCAATTCTTGAAACATCTCGTGAATTCACTAGCGGAGCCAGGCGGGGGGTTGAGAGAGAGAGAGAGAGAGAGAGAGAGAGAGAGAGAGAGAGAGAGAGAGACATGGGCACGTGCCCCCCCCCCATGAAAAATAATGACATAATAATAATATTGAAGATTTAGATAATAATGTCATAAATGAGAAATATAAAAATGGAAAAAAATAAAACATCTATTATAGAAAAAATGATGAATTTTTTAGAAAACTTTATATGTACAGTATATACATGTATGTATTCATATTATATATATATATATATATCATATATATATGTATGTATGTATGTATGTATAATATGAAAATTGGTGGCCCCTCCCCGTGAAATTTTTCTGGATCCGCTACTGCGTGAATTACAGGCATTCCTACTAGTTTATAACCCTTTTCTTGATTTATATTTCTCTCTCATGATTTACAGAATAGTTTCCTTATTCCTTATACCATTTCTTGAGTTTCTTTCTTTCGGTTTAAAACTGTTTCTTAAAGTCTCAGCACTGTTTCTTAGTTTACACCTGCAAGTCTTGGCTTGCAACTCCGTAAATTCCAAGACCTCGCAGCTGGGAGCCATATTGCAGTATAACCTGTTATTAAATAACAATGGCACGCAGCCAGAATCAAACGGAGTGCGTAATTAGAGCAGTTATTGATGAGTCAAGTAAAGACTGCTCTAACAAACCGGATGATAATTATAGAGCAGCCGCTACACAAACAGATTCCATTAGCTTAAGCTAACATCAAATATGTTATCTTTTATGGATTCGCCAGTTTCAGGTAGGAACAGATTAATAACTGCATTACAATTTTAGGGTACCTTTCTTTTGCAATATCTCATCTATCTTTTACGTAAACTCCTCAAGGCGTTACGTAAGTCCTGGAAGAGTAACCCCGCGTGTTTATGGATCCGCCATCGGTATATCGATTCCTCTTCCCGTTCCAACATTTAAGTTTGTCACGCATAATGTCCGCCAAGTATTTCCTGCTGCGGAGTAAACTTCCCACAAAAAAAAAAAAAAAAAAAAAAAAAACTTTATTATTGGATAACGGTTGCTTTTCATAACAGTAAGTCACCCTGCAATAACTGTTTGGTCCAAAGAACTTTATAGCAATGTGCTGACGTACATTCTCTCTCTCTCGCGCACACACATACCCGCATATACACAGGTTGTACCTCAATACGTACAGTGCGTGTTCATGGACACAGTATCAGTTTAAATAATAGACATTTAGCTGCATATATACCCATTTCTAAACCTAATAAGCAATAGACAGTAAATAAATATATTCACATGCGTAATGCATAGTTGTTTTATGTGTATGTGCACACAGTACATATATATTTATATATATATATATATATATATATATATATATATATATATATATATATATATATATATATATATATATATATATATATCACAGTATATATATACACATATATGCATTATATCTATATATATATATATATATGTGTGTGTGTGCGTATATACACACATATGCATTATATCTATATATATATATATATGTGTGTGTGTGTGCGTGTGTATGTATATACATATATCCGGGAGTGTGTGTGAGAACTGTTTATATTAGCGGTCATATATACAGTCAATGCTCTACTTCATACGTGAAATAATTCATGTAGTAAGACTAACATCGATTCTCAATTCCTAGTCAGTTATCCAACAACGCCCCTGTTATTTGCCTGCTGAATCGTATAGCCCTACAATTCTCATTCATCTTGCTTTGAAAGAAAAAACCTTAGGCAACCTGGATTAA
Source organism: Macrobrachium rosenbergii (assembly GCF_040412425.1). Classification (NCBI taxonomy): domain Eukaryota; kingdom Metazoa; phylum Arthropoda; class Malacostraca; order Decapoda; family Palaemonidae; genus Macrobrachium; species Macrobrachium rosenbergii. The sequence continues at coordinate 29,390,060 of NC_089789.1, forward strand.
TCATAACGATAAATTGGGTAATGAATCTCATTCGGAAAGATGGCGACTGAGCGAGTATGAAAGGTGAAAGTTATTGCTAAAAGAACGACAAAAAAAAAAGGGGGGGGGTTGGGAAACGGACTCTTGACTTCGTTTATTTAATCGTTCTCTACAAGATAACTTAATTCAAATACCTGCTTCTGGCTGCCTGCTTACTCTTTCACCAATAGACATTCCATTCCGTTCACGACGAACTTCCCCCACAAAAAAAGCCAATTACCTGATAGAATAACGCAAGACGATGAAAGCATGCCTTCCAGCTTAAACCTCTCGGTGAATCATAATTCATCAGATCGTGCGCAGAGTTCTGCATAAATATCGAAGACGTAGTACCCAGCACATCACGGCAGACTGTTTGTACAAAATTCATGCCAGTTGGCACCTTGGCAACCGTACGCAACGTTCATTCCCGATTGGAATGAGTTACTATGTGGGTGTTAATCCCAGTCTTTCTAGAATAGAATGGAATACAGAATTTTCACCAAAGGCCAAGCGCTGGGACCTATGATGTCATTCAGTGATGAAACGGAACTTGACAGTAAGAAGGCCTGAAAGGTGTAACAGGAGGAAAACCTCGCAGTTGCAATGCGAAACAATGGTCAGAGAGGGTGGAAAGTCAGATGGAAGAAAGAGAATATGGACGGAGGTACAGTAATAGGAATGGAAGAGGTTGCAGCTTGGGGCCGAAGGGACGCTGCAAAGAACCTTAAGTAATGCCTACCAGGATCCTGAGCCTACATTACACCGCGTGCGGCGTACTGACGACACTTCTACCCTACAAAGCAGCCTTTCTAATGTAATACTTTTACTGCGCACTAAGTTGTAAATAATTCATGTTGCTTGTGGTATTTCATTCAAAAGAAGGTTTCAATTTCTCATCTGCCTTAACAGCTGTCTTTTGATTTACAGCTGCGTCTCCTGGTCCAAACGCTTGTTTTACAGCTGTCTCTTGGTTTAAAGCTATGTCTCCTAGTTTATAACCAAACCTCTTGTTTTAGAGCTCTGTGTCTTGGTTTAAGGTTATGTCTCCTAGTTTATAACCAAACCTGTTGTTTTAGAGCTCTGTCTCTTGATTTAAAGCTACGTCTCCTAGTTTATAATCAAATCTCTTGTTTTAGAGCTCTGTGTCTTGGTTTAAAGCTATGTCTCCTAGTTTATAATAATTCATCTTGGTTTGGAGTGCCATTTTTTACGTATTTGTCTCCTAATATAGAGCTGACTTCTACTGTACATTTACCGCTAATCCGAATTTTTACCAGTTTCTTGACGTACTTGATTCACTGATTTGACTCTTAGTATATAATACGTCTCGGGGTTTATGCTTCCTTGTTCATCACCCCCTGGAAGTAATGCTGCAAAGCAACCTATCATTAATAACAGTGGCACACAGCCTGAATCTTTCAATATGAAGGTGATAATTATAGGCCAGCTGTTACACAAAGGCAATATCAAATACGTACTTAATAATGACCTCCTTTCAAATAGAGAATGTTTAATCATATAATTTTTATATTTTTAGCGCTGCTTACTCTTCTTCTTCCACTGTATATCCACCGGTTGTGCAAACTTTTCATGACGTAATGAAAATCTTCGAAGAGGAAACCATATATTGCTAAATTTTACAAGCGTAATTAGTTTAATGAATGCAGAACCTGATGTAATTATTGATTTGTGTAAGTATATCCATGATGTACTAGGATTATGTAAGTGATTTTTTTTTCACATACGAGACTTACATGTTTGGTATTCATTTTGGACAAGAAACTTCATACTTGAATTTTAACTATTTTTGTAACAAAAAAGCACTTTTGCATAATTCTACGTTTTCTTACATAATGTAACGCATATTTTGTCAATAAACACCGTTCCAACAATTAAATTTGTCACCAACAATGTCTTCCGAGCACTTTCTGCTATGAAGTAAACTCCATACTGTCAAAAATCCTCTAAGGTAAGTCAGTGGCACGCAATTACGTTTAGGGAGACGATAAAAGACTTTGTTCTGGTACCAAGTGTTATTACTGGTTGCCCGTCAAAACAAGAAGTCATATGTCAATATCTGTTCTCTGTTCGACTGCCTATTCGTTTTTTCCATATATAGGCATATATATATATATATATATATATATATATATATATATATATATATATATATATATATGCATTATATACACACATATATATGCATTATAAATACACACACACACACACACACGTATACACTCTCACCCTCTCTCTCTCTCTATGTATATATATATATATGTGTGTTTGTGAGCGTATGTGTATATTATATACACATACATACATATACAGTATATATATACAGTATATATATATATATATATATATATATATATATATATACGTATACATATATATACATATATATATGTGTGTGCGTGTGTGTTTGTGTGTGTGTGTGTGTATCATTCACCCTAATAAAAATACACTACTACTTGTACACAGACAATTGAAATAAACCTTAAACAGAAAAAGGAGCATCGATTCTCATTTTGCAGTCCCTTATTCAACTATTTTCAAACTTAGTTTTAATGGCCCTGTAATTCTCATTTAACTAGTTACATGTGCAGAGATTGTAGTCACTCACACAATTAATAATTACAGAGCTTGTAGAGAATTTATCGGAAAGACGGGAATTTAATTAATGTATGAAAGGCGTGAGGCGGCAAAGTAATGCAGATTAGAAGGAAGAAAATTCTGAGTAGGCGGTCTTTTTTCTCTTTATAATCTTTATTGCATCTAAGTTAGGCTATTTACCTTTAGGTACACATTTTCACTTTACACAACGCATTTAATTCAGTCCATGACGTGCAACCTTCCCTGCCTTCCAACTTAAGCTTCTAAATACATTTTAATCCATATGATCGCGTGCCTAGTTCCGCAAAAATGCGAAGTAGTACCCAGCATATTATGGGCAGACTGCATGTACAAGTCTCTACTCTATTTAACGTTTCATTTTTATCTATGAATGAAACAGAATTTACATCTTCATTCTTGTTCAGTGTATTAATACCCTATACTATTCTTGCATTTGAATACATTTTTACCAATTTATTAAATATTTTTTCTTTTTTAATAATTGTGATCTCTTCTCTCTGTATTTCCCTTTACGTCTTCCAAACGAGCACCATAATAGTCTTTGGAAGCTTGAATTTCAAATCAATGGCACCTGTGTGCTTGTTCCATAATAATAATAATAATAATAATAATAATAATAATAATAATAATAATAATAATAATAATAATAATCATGGCTATACAAAACTTTTACTTCATTCCTGTCCGCAAAAGAACAAGACTTTAATTCCCTTTCTATGCATAAATATCAGGTCGACAAATATAATTAAATGAAACTCTTTGTCCCTTCATAAATGAGATTCCACAACTCCTTTTACAGTAGTTCAAGAATAAACAAGATATTATGAGTAAATTCCTTCTAAAAATAAGCAAGAGCAGACCTCTTCATTCGAGTAAACTGAGACTAAGTAAGAAACTTGACCTTTAACATTGATCTTTCGTTAATGCTTCACCGAATGGTTTCACTCAGAAAGGCAATTATTCATTACTGCATATCTGTAACATTGATATATATCTTTTATAAAGCACTAGAATACTAAAAACTCCCTACATACCCGTACTGAATGACATTGCCTTCCCGGCGAGAAACCATAAAAAATTCATCAACATCCTTAAATGAAGGAAAAGAATCATCTGTAATGAGTCAAGCGATAAATATAAATGTCTTTTCGTTTAGCTTTCCAGCTCCTGCTAAGAGTTCCATCTATTTAGTCGCTTGTACTTCCAGTTTCTGGTTCAGACTCATAGCTCCATTTCCTGTCTTATTGTCTGAAGATCGACGTCCTGGATAACAGTTCTCTCTACTGTTTGACAGCCTTGTCATGAATTACAGTTCCGTCTTCTGGTTTATGACACTGTTTTGTTTTCCCCCAACACCACCTCACCGCTTTCAGATCTGTCCTTTGGTTTACCATCCTATCTATTTCGCTTTACACAGTTTCTCACTGTTCTGTACATCAGAATCTGGGTTTTAAGTTCCTCCTCTTAGTTTACACCTCTGTCATCTGATATAAATCTCGGCCCTAGTAGTTTAAAACACATCCTTTGATTCGTAATTCTTTCTAAAAATTTAGAACTCATATACTGATTTACATTTTCAATTTACGGTTATTTCACGTCTTTGTCTCTTGATTTTCAGCTCTGGATTCTTGGGTTATAGCTCTGTTTCCTAGTTAATAGCGACACAACTTGATTTCTGTCTTTGCTAATTCACAGTACCAACTATTAATTCACATCAATGTTTCTTGTTTACATTTGTGTTCCTTGATTTTTATCTTTGTTCCCTTTCTTACAACTACCTGTCTCCGCTCGCTGCACCGTGTGTGAGCTTACAACACCATTAATCCTCATGCCTCATAGCTAGCATGAGGTCATACTGCAGAGCAACCTGTTGCTAATGACGATGACATGCAGCCCGAATTAGACGAAGTATATAATTACAGCAGTTATTGATGAGTCATGTAATGGCTGCTTTAACAAACCTGAAGGTAATTACAGACCTGCCGTTACACAAAGAGATCCCATTTGTTTAAGCCAAAATCAAACACGTTATCATTAATGATTTAAACCTCCCTCCCCTTCAGGAAGTAATTGATAAAGCACAGCATTACGATTCATTCTCGGAAAAGCCTTCTCGCCCTTGTAATACCTAGTATAAACATTATGCAGACTGTTTATGACGTCATGTATATACATGAAAAAGAATGGGTTTAATGCGATATTTAATTATAAGAATAAAGGAGTTATTCTCAGTTAAACGTGAAAAGAGATTCTTTGGGAAGCTTAGCCAATAAATACGTAGGTAATAAATAAAGAGGCAATGACTCTTGGACTAAATGAAGTCAAAGAGTGAAGTTAAATCTTGACTACTCATCTTCCGGTTAGTCAAGTAATCCATCTCCTACTTCGAATACTGTTTCATTCAAAAAGGCAGTCATTCATTACACTTAAATATGCAATGGTAATACCAAATCGATGAAATTTATATGTCACCGAAGAATGCCATGAAAATCACTATAATTAACAATGTGCAATATATTCTACAAGGTGACAGATCATGCAACTAAAAGCTAATCCTCTGGATAAATTCGTCAACCGGTTGCTTGCAGCCAGTTTCATCAACACCCAAACTCGAGATGCTTCTTTGACACCTAGACAAGCGTGAGAAAAACCAAGGGACGCTGTCTGATACCTCTCTCTTGGTTTACTTGTCTATTCTTTTTCACATCTCTGCCTACTGGTTTACATCACTGTCTCCTAGTCTGTGCGTTCATTCGCCTCTTTATGTCTGCTCTTCAGCATTTCATCCTCAATTCCATCTCCTGGCAGGTACTGTTGGTTTAAACTACTGTCTCCATGCCTGTAGAATCATTCGCCTGTTTATGTCTGTTCTTCAGCATTCCATCCTCAATTCCATCTCCTATCACAAATTATAGGTCTAGTCTCTCAGTATACATCCTCTCTTTATCGTCACCAGTCCCTTTTCTTCATGTACAGATCCACCTAATATTCTGTTTTTCTATTTCATGGTTTATAAATCTGTCTTGTTTTTATGCGTTCCTTAGTTTATAAACCTATCACAAATTATAGTTCTGGTCTCTCAGTTTACACCTCTTTATCGTTTCCAGTCCCTTTTCTTCATCTACAGACCCATCTAATAATTTACTTTTCTATCTCATGGTTTATAAATCTGTCTTGGTTTTTAAATCCTTCCTTTCTTTAAGGGTCATTAACAAGATTTACATCAATTCTCCCTCAATACAACTGTCTCTTGGTTATTCAGATTCTTTTCCTTGCGTAGCCCTAGCTTTCTTCATCTGCAACTCAAATCATTCCAAGACCATCCCGCTTGAAATAATACGGCAGAGCTACCTGTTATTAGTAACAACGACACCCAGCCAGAATCGGATCGGGTGTGTCATGGGCAGTTACTGATGAGTCAGGTAAGGACTGTAACAAACCAGATGATAATTACAGGCCGGCTTTTGCACAGAGAGACTCTATTAGGTTAAGCCAACACCGAACACTGTATTATTTACATGCTTCCTTTTCAGGTAGAGAATGTTTAGTCATAGCTATTTTCAACCTAAACACACACACCCACTAAACGTAAACACCGCCCCCCCTCAACTAAACCTAAACGCAAACCATGATACAAAATTATTAATCACAAGAAAGAAAAGCATTTTCAAAAATATATTCTTATGGTATCGAGTAGATGAAATGAGGTATGATAACCCCGTAGAGTATATTTACCCCATTAGTCTACGGGGAACACCAGCCCCGTTTCAGGGAAAGGGAAGGGGGATGGGGGAAGGGGAAGGGGAAGGGGTACGGGTTTGAAACCTACCCTATTGCCCAAGTTGGGTTAAATGATGGCCACGTGCCAAATTTTATCTAGATTGGTCAAGCGGTTCGGATTTCTATAGCGCACAAAGTTACAAACATACACACTTACAAACATTCACTTTTAAATATAAGATGTACATATATATATATATATATATATATATATATATATATATATACATATATATATATATATATATATATATATATATATATATATATATATATATATATATATATATCATAAGACACCTTTTCTGTCTGTTGCAATGATTATTTCAAATGTTATGTATACTTTCTAAGGAGGGAGAAAACTACAATTAGATGGATCCACTATCGACACTCAGACTCGCTTTCGTCCCAAAACTGACGTTCATCACGCCTGATATCCTTTAGTTACTAAGCCAGAAATAGTCTGAGGTATGTCAGTGGCGCATGATTACATTTATAAAGAAACATAAGGCTCAGTCCTAGCACTAGTTGCTGTTATAGGATCAGATTTTCTTTTCAAAGCACGAAACCTCTCCAGCCATAACAGCTCAATATAAGATCGTCAGAGTTATATATAAGAGACATTACAGATTCACACAAATAACTCTATGATTACTTTCTGCATTTTTGTTTGCATGTCTTCTTAATTTCAACTGCACACAAACACTTTTGTTTATATATATATAATATATATATGTATATCTATATAATTATATATATAAATATATATATATATATATATATATATATATATATATATATATATATATATATATATCTATATAAATATTATATATATATATTTTATATGTATATATATATATGCATAAATGTATGTTACTGCAGCATTATGCTATCTTTAATACGAACAGCACTAGAAATAACTCGGGTACTGGAAGAAACATCGATTCTCACCTAGCAACCAGTGACTGAATCACGCATTCTAGGTTTTGTGTCCTTATTCTAGCAACTCTGTAATTCTCATTCAGCTTGTTTCTTCCACATAAATTATAAAAGATTATCAAAGATAGTACATTATTTATAAAAACAGACTGTACAACGAATATATCTCTCATGAAAGAAGGGAATTAATATGGAATCATAGTTATTGAGAATAAAGGGAAGATTGATACAACTTAGGTTTTCCATTTAAATTACTGACTTTAGTTCTTAACTTTCGCTGTCAAAATGAATCCCATTTCACTGACGACGGTACCTATCCCTGCAGAATTACGCTAGACGATTAAAGCTTGCCTTCCACTTCAAACTTCTCAGTAAGTCATAATTCATTAGATCGCGTGCGAAGTTCCGCATAAATATGAAAGAAGTTGTATCCAACACATCTTGGGCAGACGTGTGTACAAAACTCATATCATATTTACTCTGTGGAATGTAAACACAGCATTGATTTACGAGGATAAGAGCGGAGAGTTAGGCACCGATGAATTGTTTTTTAACATAAATGAAAAGGACTTTATAATTTGGTCGACGAATGGTAATTCTTATCACTTCTTAAATGTGATCCCATGAATCATTTCAGTTCAAGAATAACTGACACCGGGTTACTGCAGTTCAAGAATGAATGAGAGTATGAGTCACTGGACACCAAAAGTGAATGAGACTCTCTGAATCATTTCAGTTTCGGGATTGCTGGGATTCCAAAATTAGCCACGATTCAATATTTGCTTAGGATACTGCTGTTCACTTTAACCGATGACTTGTGGATTTACTTAGTTACTTTAATTCATGACTGAATGAGACTGATTCCATGAGTCACTATAACACTTAACAAGTGAGATTCGAGGGAAAATTTCGACCCATAAATGCAAAAGACCTCATTGAGACTCATTATCTCGTGAATGGATTACATTCCAGAGTCAATTCAGCTCAAGAACAAATGAATTTCTGTAAATCAGTGAGGCTTATGACTGAATGAGAATCCGTGAGTCTTTAATCCAAGAATAAATGAGAGTCCACGAATCGCTGAGACTCACAACTGAATGAGATTCCACAAGTCTTGCGTTCAAGAGAAGTGACAGCCGTTCACGAATAATTATTCGGAATTGATTAATTAAACGGGAAAATTAAAGGCCATAACAGGGTAAAACGTCATGAACCCAATACCTGAGACTGAATTAATTCTATACAAAAAGAAAAAAAACCATTGCTTTGGTACTCAAACACACACCAAACGGGTCTGCTACTAAGTGGGTGAAGAAAAGGAAAGGATAAAAGACAAATAAAACGGGACAACAACAGTACTAAATAAAGCAGATAAAAAAAAACTAGTACATGAACGCGGAAAACCAAAGACCATCAACAAAAGAGCACCAGAATTCCAGATTTAAACGATGAGCTGTTGTGTTCCATCAGCAACGTCACTACCTAAGCAAGTGGTCTCGGGCCAGACGGCAGCTCCACAACACGGTACGTGACTGTTCGCCATTCTTCAAAACTCTAAGGGTTTTATTTACGCGAGATTTCTTTCCGGAATAAAACTCGTTCAAGCCAGGGGCTCCACCTCTCTTTCGCGAATCGAGCAAAACACCAATTATGTGCGTATGTGGGAGGGAGGGTGGTGGTGGTGGTGGTGGTGGTGGTGGTGGTTGGGGGCGTTGGCAAACGGGCGCGCAACGGCATTCCACTTCAAGGTTAACGGACGAAATTATGAGTTGGCTATGGAGGATGGGATATGATGTCCAAGGCATTTGTATTTCATATCATATTTATTTTCGTTGGTCCGAAGAAATATATGACTACCATTTTGTTTGTTGAAAGGTGAATTGTATTTTGAATTTACGCCTTTTAAAGGGGAACGAACGTTTAGTTTGTCTTGACTAACTGATTGCTTATGAATTATGGAAGGCTAGCCTAAGACTGTGAGCAAATTTTTTTATTTTTCTTCTTTTCGTCTGAACAGCACAAGATTCGCAGATGCTTGGTCTACGCTTGCTTGAGAGTTATGATTTATTTGTGAAGAACATGAAGCACAGTTGTTTAGCTTCGTTGCTTGAGATATTTTGAGTGTCTGGTCTTTTGCTTCCTTCCAAGGCAACGAGTAATAAGACGCCCTCCTTTTGAAGCATCAGTATCCAACTCCTGTCGTCTTTGTTTGCTCTGTCAGTATTACTCCTCTGAGGACCAGTGATATTTTAATTTGATTTTAGAATAGGTATTTAGACTTGGTTCAAAGAGCACAGGTGTTTTGATATTTGGGAACATATAAGCATCTTCCCCTAGGTTTTTTTTTTTTTTTTTATTTAACATACAACTTACATGTCTTATGAACATTCATTTATGTGGAGGTTTAATTCAAGTTTGTTTTATTCAAACGTATGCATAGTCTGAATAGGTGTCTGTTTGCCCATAAATTCGTTAACTCTCCCTCAAGTAATAGGTCCGAAAATCAAAAATACCACACCAAGCTGTGAGAATTATAATGATGTTATTTCTAAACCGAAAAAATACCTAGTAACAGTGATAATATTACTATGCACTTTTCAGGTTTAGAAATTACATCATTATAATTCTCACATCTTGATCATCCCCTCGATATCGTATTTTTGAATTTAGGATTTTATATTATAGGAAGAGTTAACAAACATGGGGAAATAGTCACCTGTTCAAATTGTAGAAAACTTTTGAACGGAACAAGCCTGAATGATTATTAATCGTAGATAGATTACACTTCCTCATATATGAAATTCATTTCACACGATACTTAAGCTGTGTCTTAAATATAATTCAATTTGAAAAGCGGGGGAAGATGATAATGATAATGCTATTATGAAAGGTGAAAAGTGCCATAATTTCCGTAGATGCTCCCTGCAAATCTCGCAGAGTCTCACCGATGATGATGATGATGATGATGATGATGATGATGATGATGGTGACGATGATAGAATAGAATAGAATATAGAATTTAGGCCAAAGGCAAGGCGCTGGGACCTATGAGGTCATTCAGCGCTGAAACAAACTGAACGTAAAGGAGGGTTTAAAGGTGTAACAAGAGGAAAACCTAGCAGTTCCACTATGAACCAACTGTTAGAAGAGGGTGGAAAGTAAGATGCAAAAAAGGAAATATGCACTGAGGTACAGTAAAGGAATGAAAGGGGTTGCAGCTAGGGGCCTAAGGAAGGGACGCTGCGAAGAACCTTAAGTAATGCCTACAGTGCACCGCATGAGGTGCACTGACAGCACTAACCCCCTACGGAGGATTTCCGTAGAAGTTCCCTGCAAATCTCCCAGAGTTTCACTGATGATGATGATGATGATAAGACGCCTGGTTATTCTGAGTAAATTGCTGCAAACACTAATGAGACATCCTCTCCAGAAATTTATGCAATGTTGATCTCGCAATTAGAAGCCGGGATGATAATGAGTAATCGCATTTCAGAATAATTGTAACCGCTCATATTCAAAGTACGTACTTGTTGACCCACATACTCATTTATTTAATTATCTCTTATTCATTTCTCTATTTCATCCATGAGGGAACAAACAGGGGAAACAGGAGAGACTGGGGACAAAAATATTTAGAAAAACACAGAGCCGCCTCTGTCAAGAAGGACGGTTATAATAACCAAGAAAATAAATGAGAGAATTATAATAATCCTAACTTGAAGAGGAACGTAACGAAACGGAGCAGACACGAAACTGACGGCTATGGAAATGTTAATGTAAGTGACGAGAGAGAGAGAGAGAGAGAGAGAGAGAGAGAGAGAGAGAGAGAGAGAGAGAGAGAGAGAGAGGTGCGTTTTTAAGGACAATGATTCGCCCAGTGAGTGCGTGGAACTTGCGACTTGTAGACCTTGTCAGAAGGACGGACGGCGGGTGTGGATTTATCAGTGGTTATTATGATTCTTTTTCATTATCATGACCTCTTGAGGATTCGCTAAGCCATAAACTCATTTCAGAATTCTCGTTAGACTTTTTGTAATCAGATAAGATTGATATATTCCTTTATGTCGTATGGCGTCGCGACGACATGTCAGCTGAGAGATTCAATAATAATTGTGCTTTTAAAATTGAGATTTTATATTGTCCGTGATGAAAAAAAAAAAAAAAAACCGAAAAGCTAACGAGCCGTTTATGCCCTTCCCAAAATAATTTCACTTAATATGCTTACCTCATAAGGGATAACGCATTACCGCAGAGAGCATTACCGCACATTGCCCAGAGAAACATCACCGGCCATTACCAGCACAGAGAGCCATTACCATCGGCTCTATCTCATGTTTTTATCTCAATCGAAGTCGATTCAATTTGCAATTAAGTGTCCAAAAGGCACTGCATTCTAATACTGATACCGCCCAAAATGCATGCACCAGTTAATGTGGCCAAAGAAATTTCCATTTTTTTTTTTTTATTAAATACCCGAACTAATATTACGGCTCTTTAATGGTCATCTGACATTCATTACCGAAGCGTAATTTCTAATTTTCCCGTCAGCGAGTTTTGCTTTATTTTTATCTTCGCCTCAAAGGGACTGCAATTACTCTTGTCTCATTAGGACAACGAGGATGGCAATTATCCCCGTATTTGAGAGCGCCTCCAAACATAATGCTTCCATGAACGCACCATGAATTTCTTTAGCTTGCGTGCTTGTTTGTTTGCGTGTGTCGTCGAGAGAGAGAGAGAGAGAGAGAGAGAGAGAGAGAGAGAGAGAGAGAGAGAGAGAGAGAGTGGGGTCAGGTTCCCGGTTGGTTATCTGTGATGACTGACTACCAGGTGTAATTCATTGTTCAGGTCAACAGAGACGCAATGTGTTTTAACCGAGTCGGATATCAAACTCGATTCCGGATCATCTTCTTGCTAGTGAGGTGGCCATTCTAATTACCGAATTAGAAGGTCCATACACTATAACTATATATATACTATAGCTATATATATATGTATGTATGTATGTATGTGACTATACGTATGCATGTGTATATATATATACATATATATAATATATACATATATATATGTACATATATATAGTCTCGGTAATTGGGCGGCTACTTGGAAATCTTAGCTTAATGATAAATAATATTGCCAAGACCAGGAAGAACATTTTTATTGTACAAGCTTTCAAGGTATAAAACCTCATCATCAGGCTGAAAAAACCGACAAGGATGAGAATCAATAAAATTACAATAAAATGAATTGTCATAATAAATCATATATATATATATATATATATATATATATATATATATATATATATATATATATATATATATATATATATATACATACACACATATATAAGCTTCAGGAAGACAATTATTAGCCAATTACACCAGTGGTCAATATGCTCTCTTTTTCGTACTTCAGGCGTCTACGACAACATGAATGCTCATATCTTCCAAAAAAGTTGTATTCTAGGAAATTAGTATACAGTACAACCTTAGTTCCTAGAATATTTAATATTATATGGTCTTCACCATGTGCATGGCCACGAATATGAGTCGAGACTCTTTAGTCAGTCAGTTTAAGCAAAACTGAAATAAATCAATTTATGAATAGTGGTTATTAATTCATCTGTTTTTCTAGTAACTGATCTCCTCTGTCTGTCTTTCAGATTACCTTCTGTTACTTTTTTTCGAATTGACACCATATTCTTTGGAAGCTTGAATTTGAAGTCAGTCGCCCCCTGTGGTGGGCTTGTTCCATATGAATAGGGTTCATCTTCTGAATAATAATAATAATAATAATAATAATAATAATAATAATAATAATAATAATAATAATAATAATAATAATAATAATAATAATAATAACTGAAAGGAAGTCACAGAGAGTACACTCAGCTACCCATAAGGAAGTTGAAAGCTCACATGGACATGGTAGCACGGATGTAAATATGAGGGGAATAAGTGAAATATAAGTAAAAAATGTACATGTTATATAATTAGCTGTCCAAAGCACTGCAGTCGATAATAGGGGCTGAGTGATACTTTCCTGGAAGGCAAAAGTCGATTCAACAAAACTTGTCTGTTTGAGAGAACTGAGCTTTACATGCAACCGTGAAAGAGGCAGGTGAAGGCTGTTGAAATGAGTTGTCTATGTAGGCAATAAAAAAGAATAGAATCTAGAATTCTGGCCAAAGACCAAACACTGGGACCCAAGATGTCATTCATCGCTGAAAGGGAAACTGCCAGTAAGAAGGTTTGAAAGGTGTAACAGGAGGAAAACCTCACAGTTGCATTCTGAAACAATTATCAGAGAGGGTGGAAAGTCAGATGGAAGAAAGAGAATATGAATGGAGGTACTTTAAAAGGAATGAGAGGTTACAGATAGGGGCCGAAGAGACACTGCAAAGAACCTTAAGGAATGCCCACAGCGCACCACGTGAGGTGCATTGACGGCACTAACCCCCTATGGGGTCTATGTATGCAATGAGTAAGGTCTGTATTTACAGGGGAGTGGGACTCTTCGCTGACAAAAGAAAAATGTATGAGCGTACATTATAAATAACCAAGTTGATGTTGGATGCGTTTGTAGTTCTTATCCGAAATAAGAAGTACGCATGGTAATCAGACTGAAAATAAATCGGCAAAACAACAACAAAGAGTTCAATCTTCCCCTATCAAGGAAATCAGCCACCCATGCCACCCGGTTCATCAAAATAATCCAATATCTGTTGTTAGGACGAGTCTCCGCCTTTCTGCTTTCGCTCGAGGGAAATCAGGTCTTTGAAATTCCCAACACAAACATCAACATTTCACTTTTCACAACAAGAAATAAAACGGAGAGGGAAGGTACAAAACATCCGAGAATAAAAAAAAAAAGAATAAAACAGATGAGAGCAGGTGTTATCGATCCATCATCATCTCAGTTAAAAAAAAAGAGACAACCAAAAAGAAGTCAGGAGTCTTGAGAGTCACTCTTATGAAGACAAAGGGGAGAGGTCATTGCAATTATTTATTGTTGCTATTTCACTTGAAATCAATATTACTACAACTCAGTTCTCTGACTCCGTAATTACTCCGCGATTTACGTCAGTTTTGTCTTCGAATTACGGCGCAACTTATGCCAGTTTTGTCTTCGAATTACTGCACGATTTGTACCAATTTTGTCCCAGATTTATTGTATGATTTGTGCGAGTTTTGCACCCAAATTACTGCACGATTTCTACCTGCTTTGTACCCTAGTTTATTCAGAATTTATGATAATTTTATTCATTGATTACTTTTATACCCGATTTACTCCAGTTTGTGCAAGTTATGTACCCCGAATTACTGCACAATTTGTGCCAGTTATTTTGCAAAATCACTGAACGATTAGTGCCAGTTATGTTGCAGAATTACTGCATGGTTTGTGCCAGTTAGGTTGCAGAAGTACTAAACAATTTGTGCCAGTTATGCAACCGAATTACTGAACGATTTGTGCCAGTTACGTAGCCGAATTACTGCACTATTTGTGCAGTTATGTAGCCAAATTGCTGCACAATTTATATTAATTATGTACCCGATTTGCTGCACGAACTGTGTCAGTTTTGCTCCTCAGATACTGTATGATTTGGATTAATTTTATCCACGAATTATTGCCCGATTTTTGTTAGTTTCGTCCCCAGGCTAATAAACGATTTGAGTCAGTTTTAAACCCGAATTACTGCGCGACACGGGCTAATATTGACCCCGAAATACTGCACGGTATGCGACCTTTTTTATTTTCAGGATTACCGCAGGATTTATGCCAGTTTGTTCGTTTGCTTCTCGAATGACTGTACTCTTTGTCTTCGTGTCGACACCCTAATCAGCGTACGTTTTATTCTATTTTGTCCATGTATGACGGCACGATTTGTAATAATTTTGCCCCGAGTTACTGCACGATTTGTCCCAGGCTTGCACCCAAAGCACGGTACGATTTGTACCAGATTTACTGCACGGTCTGTTCTACTTTTGCTCCTGAATTAATGCAGAATTTGTGCCCATTTTGTTACCCAATTGCTACATACCCTGAGTCAATTTTATACCAAATTATAGCACGTTTTGTCCAGTTTTGTCCCCAAATTACTGCACGATTCAAGTCAGTTCTGTGCCAAAATTAATGCACGATTTAAGATAGTTTTGTACCCAAATTACGACACGATTTCTTCTAGTTTTGTACCCGAATTACTGCACGACTTGTTTCAGTTTTCTTCGCGAATTACTACACGAGTTATTACAGTTTCATCACCCAAATTACCCCAAAGATTTAGGCCATTTTGTCTCAGTATTACTGCGCGATTTGTGCCAGTTTTGCCCACGAATTCTTGCAAAATTTGCATTTATACTACCGCACAATTTGTGCCACATTTGTACCTGAATT
Organism: Macrobrachium rosenbergii; assembly: GCF_040412425.1. NCBI lineage: Eukaryota > Metazoa > Arthropoda > Malacostraca > Decapoda > Palaemonidae > Macrobrachium > Macrobrachium rosenbergii. The sequence continues at coordinate 29,405,837 of NC_089789.1, forward strand.
ACTTCATGATATGTACCAGTTTGTCAATCTTCAGGAAAGCAGTAATCAGGTGCCATGCGAACATCGTTAGCTCTGTTAAAACTTTTCAAATATTCTGTAATTTTCCAAATACGTGAACTCGTAATATTTTTATTTATTATATCACTACTAGGAACATGTCTCTTAGGGAAGGGCACGACTGCACGTGGGTTTTAGTGCACATAACTAGGTAAAGAGATCATCAGTCAACAGGCAAGTAAGAGTATCGTCATTTTCTAAACCAAACACACGCACACACACACACACACATATATATACATATATACATACACACACACACATGCAGGGAAGAAGAAGACAACGCTTCTTCTCTTTACAGTTATTCAGTCATATTCACTCTCAAGGACACAATACGATTTTTATAGTGAGACACAAATCTTGGGAGCGAGCGTGAAACGTTAACAGGAAAATAACAGGCTTTCACTTTTATTTACACATCGTTGAAGCGCTCGTTACTGAACTTTTGCCTATTTTTGCCTGTGGTTTTCGCTCAAACTAAAAACTTGTGCATCTCGTGGCTTTTTTTTTTTTTTAGCATTTATGTAAATCTCCGCTAGATGCTATCTAGTTTCAGTGAGGTCCTGTTAGTAAAATACTGTATGTATGTATGTATGTATATATATATATGTATATATATATATATATATATATATATAATATATATATATATTATACAGATATATATATATAATATATATAATACATATATATATACATATACACATTATATACCTGGAATAGTTCTACTGACATCAGGACATACATACTGTAGACCTGCGTCTTTCATTATCATGCGTGTATTCTATTACTTTCCAACAATTATCCCCATACAGGGTAATGGAATTACTTCATTCCCAGTAAAATTTCTTTTCAAATGCGATATCATATACAGTAGAATTTGGGATAGGCTAGCATGATTCAGTGGGTAATTCTAAAACCTAATTGTTTCTTCTTCTTCTTCTTCTTTTAACGTGCTTTTATTCCCATTTTTGTATGGGGTAAGCACGATGCCTTCTTTTGAAGGACTTTTTGATTTGGCTTTGGGGTAGACCTGTGGTCTCGATCGGCTGCCCTGCCTGACATCTAATTGTTTCATCCTAGCTTTTTAATTTTATAAATTAGCTTTACCCGTAAATGTAGCTCCCTTAGATGGGTAAATACAATTTCACTGCATCAACGCTACCATTATCACCACAACCACCTCCACTAGCAATAACAACATTTATAAGAATATTTTTATTATTATTATTATTATTATTATTATTATTATTATTATTATTATTATTATTCAGAAGATGAACCCTATCCATACGGGACAAGCCCAAAAGGGCCTTTGATCTGAAATACAAGCTTCCAAAGAACATGGCGTTCATTTGAAAGAAGTATCAGAATGTAACAGGAAATACAGAACGAAGAGATCGATTATTAGAACAGAGAAAAATAAATTAACAAATTAATAAACTGATACATATGTAAGTAAACTATGAAAATACAAGGGGCGAATTGCTTCAGGGTAGCAATACATTGCATCTTCACTGGAAATTTTGAGGTTCCAGTTGCACGACGTCCTCTGGGAGGCCGTTCCACAGTCCAAAGGTGTGAGGAATAAAGGACCTCTGGAACAGAGAAGCTCGACAGTGAGTCACATTTACTGCATTTTGGTGTTGTTTTTCAGCAAATCTGGTAGCTCTCGTAAGCAAAAGAGGATCAGGGATCAATTACGAAGGTGATAGATCTATGTTAAAAGACAACTTACAAAAAATCGACAAACAAAAGACCATCCGTCGATGTTCCAAGTCAATGATAACAATATCGGCAAGCCAAGAGGCACTATTTTCCATCTGTGCAGCTGCAGAGGTATGGCCTCTTGCCTTACACGTTGTAAACAAAATATTTCATAGAGACTAAAGAGTGGCACCCTCTGGAGTCATTCTTTCATAAGGAAAGGGGCTTTTCATGAAATGTTAATGATCTCACATATAAAACTTTATCATGCATCCATGTGGCTGGATTTACACCTCAGAAGAGTAAATTTACCGCCTGACCAAGAACCAAATGCAAAAAATTTACAAAAGAGTTAACTACAAAGAATCAACAGGTAAGGTACCATTACCTGGTATTTATTCAACACGATTTCACGATTCTGCAGAATATATGAAAACCAGGGTTTTTCTGCCGTATGTTTTAGCACGGGTGAACTCTGGAGAATGTTTCGAATCTTTTTCACGTCAAGGGAGCTTGAAACATACGGCGACTTTTGCATAGACTCGTGAATAATGTATGATTTGTATTGCAGAATAGAACAGAATAGAGAATTTAGACCAAAGGACAGAAGCTGAAACCTGTAAGGTCATTCAGCGCTGAAACTGAAATTGACAGTCAGTAAGAAGGTTTGATAAATGTATCAGGAAGAAAACTTCGCAGTTGCACTATGAAACAATTGTTAGGAGAGGGTTGAGGAAAGTAAGATGGAAGAAGAAATATGAACGGAGGTACAGTAAAGGGAATGAAAGAAGTTGCAGCTAGGGGCCGAAGGGACGCTGCACAGAACCTAAGTAATGCCTATAGTGCACCGCATGAGGTGGACTGACGGCACTAACCCCCTACGGCGGATTTGTATTATAGATTGAACGAAGTCGCATGCTGACCTGCATGATATATAGTCCTGTTATCAAATGTTAATCTGCATTATATCTTGGCCTGAATTATGAGTTAGTATGTACCTATGCTGACCTGAATAAGTAAGCATCAGAATGCTGTGCCTCGTGGATTCCAAGTTCACAAAGTTGTTGCAATGATTTTGTCACGAAGTTCAATAACGATTTATTGCAACCTTATTGGTCATTGTTTTCTGGTAACCTTTTAAAATCCATTTGCCCCCTTGCAAGCAGAATAAAAGAGAGAGAGAGAGAGAGAGAGAGAGAGAATCAAGAATATTGCAATTATTGCTACGCTGCTTTCCCGGGTCTTCCTTTAAAACCAATCGCCAATGGCGTAAGGAAGCGCAACTTTAAGACCAAGGCAAAAAGTTCCACCTCTTTCTTTCGCATCAGCGTTGTTTACTTTCTGTCTGATTTCCTTCTAAACTATTCTTTGTTTGTTCTTCATATTGGGACATGCGACGAAAGTTAGAACAAAGACGAGAAAAAGTCAATCACTGGGTTTCATCATCTCCTGAAGCCATTGTTCGCTTCAGCAAACCGAAGCAGGTCTTGCGGGAATGACAAATTGTTGCATGCAACACCATCCCAACTGGAAGGCTTATGCAACGCTTTCGGATATTGGCAAATATCCGAAAACAGTCTCCTGTACAGCAGTTGATTAATGCATGGTTTCCGGGATATTTCTTACACAGTCGTTCTTAGAATTAATTATTAGGAATATTTCGTCCACTTAGTGCTTGTGATATTACTGATTTGTCATAAATTCTTAAGAATTACCGACAGTATTAATGAATACGTATCCAAGGGTCACATACAATAGGGTCCATAACCAAACGTTAAGTTACGTCAGATTAGTTTGGTGTAATTAATTAATTATCTATTTTATAAATTTATTTTTTCTTATTCAATAAGTGAGATCTCTTCTTTCTGTATTTTCCCTTACCTCCTCTTACTTCTTCCTGATGAACACCATATTCTTTGGAAGCTTGAATTTCAAGTCAATGGCCCCTTCGGTGGGCTTGTTCTATATGAATAGGTGTCATCTCCTGAATAATAATAATAATAATAATAATAATAATAATAATAATAATAATAATAATAATAATAATAATAATAATAATAATAATAATACCCCATTCATATATTGTCAATTCCATATCCCCGGAATTACAGTCTCTCTGACAGACTTATTTTATAAATGAAATTATAGTGAACGTGAACAAACATTACTCCAGGCAGGTAGAAGTGGTTCACTCTTGAATTCTAATTGCAGATACGTCAAATGGAAATGAATGCAAATATTATTCCCACTTCCTCTTCATCATTTGTCTCATTGTCCGAAAATCAGAGCCATTTTCTGAAGCCGGTGGTTTCTCGTGTCCCCACGCTTCTATATTAAGTTGTTTATTTTATTAGCATTGTAACTATCTATCATTTCTGTTTCTGATCAAGGGGTTTAGACGATATCCCTTCTTCTTCCTTGTTGCGGAATAATTGTTCAAGATCTTTAAGGATTAATTTTGTTTTAATCTGTGAATGATATGCTATTTTCATTTAGTACTTGTATACCGTTTCCAAGATTTTAGAAACAAGATCTAGTCTACTCTTTACTCTGATTTCAGCGTAGAAATCAGACTGTCTTCTACCACATCACCGGAACAGCCTCAAAATTAAAACTCTACGGTATCTGATCCTTCAGTTTTTACAGGTGAAATCGTTTCGCTCTCCCTGTTCAGAGGACGAGCTGGAAGATAACGAGTTTTGCATTGTATGAGCATATACTATTATGCAAAATGGATTGAAACTGTTGATATGATGAGAAAAAATTATAATGAGAGTTTTGCACTGTACGAACAGATACTGCTATGCAAAATGGACTTTAAAAACGTTCATATGATGAAGAGAAATTATAATGAGAGTTTTGCATTGTACGAAGATACTGCTATGCAAAATGGACTTTAAAAACGTTCATATGATGCAATTATAATGAGAGTTCTGCACTGTACGGGCAGATCCTATTATGCAAAATGCAATTTAAAACTGTTGATTGATATGACGAGGAGAAATTATCCAGTAAGGTTTTCATAGCTGTAAATTAAATTACCAAAGAGTGGTTTGAGCACATAAGAGGTACTCGAGCATTAGAGGGGATAAGTCAGAATGTGTTGTTACCCCTCTGGCATCTCAACAAGAGTGGGCTATTTAGGTGGGAGGTTGCTTTTTCATCAATTATATAGACTTCTCTAAATTTAAGTTGCTTTTTATTTTTAATTTCACTGTACTCTCTCTCTCTCTCTCTCTCTCTCTCTCTCTCTCTCTCTATATATATATATATATATATATATATATATATATATATATATATGCTTATTTGTCACTCAATAGGCAGTGACAGTATATGAAGCTAAAGCCACAGGAAAAATAAAAGAAAGTAGTATTAAATGCTTTCAAAGTTATATCAACCCATTTCAAAGGTTCTGTGGCATAACTGAATATATATATATATATATATATATATATATATATATATATATATATATATATATATATATATATATATATATATATATATATATATATAAGCAAGACAGAAAACCAAATATCCAGTAGCTCACGACGCCTACATAAATGGAAAAAACCAAGTCGCAAGTCAAACACCTTTGAAAAAGAGGTACTGAACAAGAACGGGCTCGATACATAAAGGTCAGATGTACTACTCGGGCGACCTTGACTAGGACGGAACTTCGGAATCGGATGTCACTGTGAACTTTAGCAACTGATACGTAACGTCGGCAGGTGACGTCACTCCAGGTGTATCTTGGGTGCATAATTGATATTGCTAGCAACAGGTACATAATTGATATTCCTATGAACTCCGTCCACAGTCAGATTTGGTATCTAGTAACTGAGTTACTTTGCAGTTAAAGTTTGGTCATTAAAGACATGTGTATCTGTCTCCTTGCTTCATTTCAGCAAGTGCACCTAAATTCTCCTCTTTTTTGTTTTAGTAATTTTAATGCGATTAAAATTAAGTTGGTAAGATATATTGTGACCCCCTCTAAGTGTTTGTGTGTGTTCACAAAATATCTCGAGAATGGATGAGCAGATCTTCACTTAAATCAATGAAACTACTCATAGAGTGACCCTCTTCACGTGATTAACTTTTGATGCATATCCAATACAATTTCATCATTTGGTGCAATGTAAACCATCTTGCTGATTACGGAATATAAATTCCTTCTGATTTAATGTTAACTCCTTCTATGTACATTTTTGCTTTGTCTTTATAGTATATAACTAGAATATTGTTTGGTGATTACAGTCCTCTTGTGTCTGTAAACTAGACTTGATCCGGCGACTTTGTACATTAGGTCTCTGTGTACTCTTCAGTTATTGTCATGATTATAATTATTATAAAGAGTAGTATTACTAGTAATGAAATTGCTTTTTTTTAGGGGAGGGCGCCTATTTCTTGTTATTTCCTTGTTTAAGGTTTGAAGTATAAAACCAACTAGAGCATATCCAAGCCAACAGAAAAACGAGTCTCATTCACAGTTCACTACTGCGTTCTAACCTAAAACTTATTCAGGTTTACAACGCACCTCTTGCCTTAATTTAAGTCGTGCAGAACATAGCCACCAGAGCCCGCAGACATGCGAACAATAGGAATATGTTGCGGAAGTCGCGAAGACAGTGACAAGTCTTGGAAAGAAAAGAAATGGTCTAGGCTCAAGTACGCATTTTTTATACCTTCTTGCTAAATTGCTGAGATTGTGCGCAGTCGTGAGGGTACTGAAATATTTGTATGTATGTATGTATATATATATGTATATACATTTTATATATATATAATATATATGTGTATAATATTTATATATACGGCATAATATACATATATATTTATATATATTCATAGATATACATACATATATATACAATACATACATACATACACACACACACACACACGCACACACACACACACACACACACACACACACACACACACACACACATATATATATATATATATATATATATATATATATATATATATATATATATATATATATATATATATATATCCTTCCATCCTTTGAAGGGGTGATTCAGAAGGTGTTAACTTTCCGATTCTTTGCTAACATATTAGGACCTTTCTAACCCAACCTTCCTGCGGTCCACTACAGTTAACTAACTAACAGGTATATAATTCATTTGCTTAAGTCAGTAGTCACAATGGGTTTTAATCAGAACTTCCCAATATGTTTGTCTTAGTCTGGGATTCGAACCCAAGTCCTTTCCTTGGTATCGTAACCCCGAGGCTACGAATCTCTGTAAAAATTGTAAATGTCACATTTTGCTCTTGTAAAAGTGAGAGGAAAACGTCACCAATCTGTCATATCAAGTATGTAAAAGGGTGACATTCAGCGAGGTCTAAAAATACTATACTACCCTCATGAACCGGAGGAGTAGAATCAGTTGCTATCAACGGACACTGAAATTATATATCAGTGGATTCTGATAAAATACAAAATAACTAACTGTAACTATCATTCTAAAGCATTGCTAGAGCGACACATGATATGAAAAATATGCATTTTTAGGTCGGGTCAGGAAGCCAGGCTTGTATTTTCATAATGCGTATTTGTACTCAAACGCTAAAATTCTACTACTACTACTACTACTACTACTGCCACTGCTTCTACTATTACTACTGATACTACTATTATTACTATCATTATTATTACCGTTATAATTTTTCAGTATGTAAACAAATTCGTATGGAACAAGAACGAAGGTTTCCATCGAATGAAATCCCCATACGTGAAAGGAGAACAAAATATAAAAAAAAAAAGTGGAATAAACGTACAGGAAAGAAAAAAAAGCACTAAAAATGAAAAGAAACCAATCTTTTGAATGTAATGTATGTCCTTTTTATGACCATTTTTCAAAACTTTTCCAGCAACACCGCTGCTGAAACACTTTGGGAGTAAATATAAAATAAGAGCGAATCTGGGTGCACAATCAACCGGTAATTAAAACCCAGGAGAGGATTTCCAGACAAGGACCGTGAAAATTGATTCCGCTACCAAGCAACAAGAGATGTGGAATAATATTGGGAAATAGATTTTAAATTAAACCTTTCATTTAAACTGTGACTCAGTCAGCACCAGACGATGGGAAATTCAAGGTGTCTGTTGCCTCTGTATTCATGAAAGCCTCTGTCTTCCAATTTTCTTTCTGGAGAGGTGCCTTATTTTTGCATGCCTGGTGATATGTGATGAGTTCATACCGAGGAAGAATCTGCTGAATGAAGTGGATAATAATGACAATAATTGAATGATAACTGAAAGGGAAAGGTCGCTGCCTGTAGCTACGAAGTGAACTCAACAGAAGTAAAGCTTTCCCGTAGCAATGAAATGAGGAACTCATCATTAATAAAGACAGCCAGTAGCGATGAAGTGAAGAACTCAACATTTATAAAGGTTGCCAATGGCAATGAAAAGGAAAACTCAACATTCTTGAAGGCTGCTAGTAACAGGAAGGGGAAAAATCAACGATAATAAAGTGTGTCAGCAGCAGTGACCTGGAGAACAGAGCATGAATAAAGGTTTCAAGTAACAATGAACTAAGAAATGCAAAGTAATAAAGAAGTTGAGAACTCAACAATCACAGAGTGCCAGCAGCAATGAGGAGTTGTCAGAATTCACAAATGTTGCAGCAGCAATAAAGTGGATAACTAAACATTACTAAAGCTTGCCAGTGGCAATAAAACTGAGGACTGAATATTAATAAAAGTGCAAGTCTCATAATGTGGAAAACTCACCATTCATAAATATCTTCAATACCAATGAAGAAAGGCACTGAACTTTGATAAATGTTGCCTTTACCAGTGAGGTGGAGACTCCAGAATGAATAAAGATTGCTACCAGTGAGGTGGAGACTTCAGAATGAATAAAGATCGCTGCCATTGAGGTGGAGACTTCAGAACGAATAAAGATTGCTACCAGTTCGGTGGAGACATGAGCATGAATAAAGATTGCTACCAGTGAGGTGAAGAGTTCAGCATGAATAAAGATTGCTACCAGTGAGGTGGAGACATCAGCATGAATAAAGATTGCTACCAGTGAGGTGAAGACTTCAGCATGAATAAAGATTGCTACCAGTGAGGTGAAGACTTCAGCATGAATAAAGATTGCTACCAGTGAGGTGGGGACATCAGCATGAATGAAGGTTGCAAGCAGCAATGAAAGAGAGAGTTCCACATTAACAAAGGTTGTTGAACCAAGGAAGCACAGACAAAAGTCACAAAGAGTTACTGTAGGAGAAATGAAGGCGAGAGCTAAAAATGATTAAAGATTACTGTGAGAAATGACGCTTCAAAATACAGAAGCATAGAAGCGAAGCCCATAAAATCAGGACGGGATAATAATGATAAAGATGAAATGCAGAATTACTACAGACGCAGATATAGTGAAAACACTGTTAATACAATATACTCACGAAAGGACAACTTTCACAAGATGGATGCGCTGTCTTAACGAGCATGGATCCTTACCTGGAAATAAAAGAGATGGAAATTAATGACTAAAGTATAAGTTGCAATTATCTGCAAATGCATTAGTACAACTGTTACTGTTGCTGTTAATGTTCCTGCGGTCAGTCGTTAATAGTATGTAGGCTATATATGTACTTATGCATGTATGTATGTATACATATACACGCATACATATATGTATATATATACATATAATACGTGTATATGTACATGTGTATTTGTGTATGTGGCGCCCGACTGACAACCCTCGCTGTAAAAGGTTGCGGTACCAAAAAATATGGCCTATGTATAATACTAAAGTTTCATCCAAGTCATTTAAAGAAAAAATGAAAGAGTATTTTGATAATTGTTGTAATAAAATAACAGATGAATACGAAAAAATACAAGAGCACACATCAAGAAGATATGCATAGCATAAAGCAAAATAAACCAGTTAAATCAATAACTTGATAAATGTGAATAAATGTGAGACAAGGCCGTATGATTTGTCAAACCTCCGCCGAGGCGATAAGCATACTTGCTAAAATACGCTGGACCATTTGTAATTTCAATCATAACACTTTGTGTCATGCGTTTCCGTTTACAGGCACAGGAATCACTCATTTTCATTGTATGTACATTAAGTAACGACGACACTAAACGAGGAAACAATAAAAAAAAAAACTTGAATCCATGACAGACTTTGATTCACATCAGATTCAGGTGATCCTGTTTACAGATACAGACAGACAAAGTTAAGTATACCTTAGTTTAACCAGACCACCGAGCTGATTAACAGCTCTCCTAGGACTGGCCCGAAGGATTAGATTTGTTTTGCGTGACTAAGAACAAATTGGTTACCTAGCAACGGGACCTACAGCTTATTGTGGAATCCGAACCACATTATAACAAGAAATGAATTTCTATCACCAGAAGTAAATTTCTCTAATTCTTCATTGGCCGGTCGGAGAATCGAACGCAGACCCAGCAGGGTGCTATCCGAGAACGATACCGACCCGTCCAATGAGGAACTATACAAACAGATTGAGATAAACTACTACCTTCTTGACGGCGATAACAAGAATAATATAGATAATATACAGATGACCTGTAAGCACAGATCGCGCATTCATAAACCGACAGAGAAATGAACAAGAAAATAAATAAAGAAACCCACCCACTCAATACTCGCCCGCGTACATCCCGGAAAAAAACTCATCTCCTTAATATTCCTCCTCCGTCCCACCGGAAGTAATATCATTTGCACTTCGGTTATCGCTGGACTTTTCGTTTATTCATCGGGAAAAGAATGGGAGGCTTCCCTGGGGAACGGGACCTGTCAAAACCTTAAAAGACCTAAGCGTTGGGAAGATCCGGGAGATATTCCAGCTCGGAATACAAATTCTTTCCAGATATTTCAAGGTCATTTTTTGGAATTTTCGGGAACGTGTCGACTTTGAATGGGCTGAATACGAATTTTCGAAGAGTAGACGTAATGTCTTTGGACATTTTTGTCATTAATACGTAGTTTAACAAGTTTCATACAGTTTTTGACAGCATTTTAATAATAATTGGGAAACGATGCAATTTTTCTCTCCAAAATTTTAATGATAAACAGTAAGAATCCCATTTCTTAGACAAGTTTTATTCATTTTTTTATTTTTAACAACTGTAAACAAAGTACAAATATTCTTAGAGCTTCAAAATGATGTCAGGAAATCTGCATAAACATTACTAATAAATTAGTCAAGCACAGTTTTCTCTAACTGCAAACCCCTTTTTTGTAAACTCGTTTATCAATATTATCAAACATTTTTTTAGTTTCTATCTAAAGAGTAGCAATAAGTTAGGTCCTTGAGATTTGTCCAAACATGGAAAAAAGTAAATTTGATGTTCAGAAAAATATCAAGTCTACCATTGAATTTGGGGAGTTTTTTGTAGCTAGAAAACTGAGATATAAGAAGTACCTTTATTTTCTATGGCCATCATCATTAGAAAGGAGCGAAATTAAATGGCACTGTAGATATAACTTCAAAACACGTTCTTTCTTAATTCATGCATACCACTATAAATGAATATGCCTGCCTAATGTAACTCAAACAAGACGGAACAGACGAGAAAGAGCAATCAGTGACTGCAATTCTCTGCCAATAAGAAAAGTTTAGTTACCCAAATACTTTACATCATCTCCGAGTGTTGATGAAAGGAAGGATGTACTCATATAAACATACAGACAGACAAGCAGGGGTAGGCAGGCTCACCAAAAATACAGATTCCTTAGTGGAGATTAAACAGATGAAGAGGAATCAAGACTATTATTAATAACATGAAGTATATGTATATTGCATACATATATATATATATATATATATATATATATATATATATATATATATATATATATATATATATATAGATATGATATATATACAAATATATACATACACACAAATGTGTGTATATATATATATATATATATATATATATATATATATATATATATATATATATATATCTTATATGTATATAAATACATGTATATGTATAGTGTGTATACATGTATGTATGTGTGTGTTTTAAATATGCACCTTTTCCATTTAGGAGCAGTGGCACCAGTCGGGATCAGCTTCTTGGCTCTCGACCAGCTTGTCGGGATGAATGGCATTCCTGTTGCAACCACAAGTTGTGTAACTATCAAGTGCATTATTCACCGCATGTGTCAACAAAGACACAGTGGATTTTTAATATAGTAAACTATTAGCCCGTCCACACCCATAAGGAGACCCCCGGGATCTCATGCAATCTAGGCAACAGTCTACAGGTAATAAAAAAGCTTTAGGCTTACCTTTGTCTAGGCATGCAGCCAGCTTCTATCTTCATACACTGGCTTCTATAAAAAGAAATATATATATAGAATAATAATAAAGGTGACTTGGCCTGAGATCCGGGAGGTACTTTCTTATATTATTATTACAATTATTATTATTATTATATTATTCAGAAGATGAACCCTATTCATATGGAACAAGCCCACCACAGGGGCCATTGACTTGAAATTCAAACTTCCAAAGAATATTAAAGTCTTTATTCGAAAGAAGCAACAGAGGGTAATGGGAAATACAGAAAGAGGAGATCAGTTATTAGAAAAACATATAAATTCAAATTTAAATAAATAAATAAATAAAAATGTCAGTAAAATACAAATTGAATTGTATCAGTGTAGCAATACAGTGCATGTTCGCTTGAACTTCGGAAGTTCCAATTGCACGACACCCTCTGGGAGGGTGTTCCACAGTCCAGCGGTGTGAGGAATAAAGGACCTCTGGAACTGAGAAGTTCTTTATTGCCGTCACTCTTGACGTCACGGGTAGTCTACCCAAGTTTAATTTTCCTCATTAACTCAATCATCCTGAATGAGACCACAAAAACGTTACGTATGTTTAAGGGAATTATTATTTCATCTCTAGTAAATAGCACCATGTTCTTTCTTCACTACAGTTGGAAGGAGCTCTTGCCTTACACCGCAATACTTTTTCTAAGTAGATAATACCCCAAAACCCCTCTCTGAGCCAGCGCTTCGTGCAGTATGGTTGCAACTGGGGCTTTCGTTCATTGTGGACAGGTGGATAATACCTATGATAATACAGGCAAAGTCAATAGAACGGGTCAAGGCTTAAGCTTACTCTATGAATGGTTACATGTTTGCACACACACACACATATACACACAGTCATAACTTTACTCTTGAACAATTTGGAGCTGTGCTGTTTTCTTCAAGTTGGCATTATGAAAATCATTTCATACATACATATATAATACACACACACACACACACACACACACACACACACACATATATATATATATATATATATATATATATATGAAGATTATTTCATATATATAAAATACTAGCTGACCAACCAGGCGCTGCCCGGGAAAACTCTAAATGACAGTCGATCATTTACTTTAAAAAGAAGGGACGTTGTAAAGAACAGCAACCCCAGAGTACCTGAGGGTTGTTTATCTTAACAAGCTAATATTTAGGGTGGCTGATGTTAACAAGCTCATTCTGATACTGGCGGTGCATCTGTTTGTTGTCGGCCAAATGGAATGTCCCTTCGCCGTGTTCAGTACTGGGGGTGGCTGATGTTAACAAGTTCATTCTGAGGATAGCCAATCTTTACATGGGTACTCTGGGGTTGCGGATCTTTACAACGTCCAAAAGAAGTAACACATGGTGTGGGTTTGGTTAACATGTTTATTGACAGCAATGAATTCTAGACAAACTTATTAATCACAAGAAAGAAAAGCATTTTCAATTATAGTACCCATACTTTACAAGACAAAAGAATTCAAAGGAGATGCAGGAAAAATTTTCTAAGCGTGACCACAATTCCAGTCACGCTACTCAGCCCAACACTGAGCTAGTTTGCACGGTCGATGCGAAAGTGTACGAACCTATGTTCCTGACACTCCACATTTCACACCAGTACAAAATGTTATCCCATGGCTGGGTCTTTGCTAGGATCCGCAGTAAATAATGTACCCCAGAGGGCGTGGGTACAGGTTTGAAACCTACACGAAAACCGTCCTTAGGTCAAGTGAGGGCAGTCTGCAAAATTTTGTCTAGATTGGTCAAGCGGCTCATATTTCTATAGAGCATAAGTTTACATACAAGTTTACAAGTTTGGTTACATTCACATTTATATATATATATATATATATATATATATATATATATATATATATATACACAGTATATATAAACTGTTTGACTTTCTAAACCATACCAAAGTCGCAACAGGGCATTTATATTATATACAATAAAGATAGGTGGTGTGCTTGGTATAAACAGCGCATGTGTGTATATGTATATATATATATATATATATATATATATATATATATATATATATATATATATATATATATATGTATGTATACATATATATACATACATACATACGTATGTATGTGTGTATGTACGTATGTATTTATATGCGATGCAATTTCCCCCAACGTACGAGCAAGAATCCCGCATCACCTCTGAATTTTCCAACGCACTCAATCGAACTGGTGCCAACTTTGAGCGGATTAACTCGTCAGCACTTCGCGCGCGCTTGCAAACTTCCAAAAGGCAGAATCTGGTAGCCCAGTGCTGGAACGTCTCAGTGGGGGTTTTATCCTTATATACTCGAGATGTAACTTTTTGGGGGAAATTGTCAATACGAAGATGCAATGCACTACTACCCTAATACAATTCAACTTGCATTTTAATATTTTACTTAAATTTTTATTTATCAGTTTGTTAATTTTTCTGTTTTTCTAATAACTGATCTCCTCTTTCTGTTTTCCCATTACCTTCTGTTACTTCTTTCGAATGAACACCTTAATATTCTTTGGAAACTTGAATTTCAGGTCAACGGCCCCTGAGGTGGGCTTGTTCCATAGGAACGGGGTTCATCTTTTGAATAATAATAATAATAATAATAATAATAATAATAATAATAATAATAATAATAATAATAATACCTAAATGGATTATCATCTGAGAACGAAAGCCAACAGTACCGGAAAATCAGAGTGGCAATGGTGCTTTTCTCTTTTAAGATCGACTGCTTTTCGGGGGGCGTTTGGGCGACGCTTGGATGGATCCATCTGCCAGATTCGCTGACACAATGCATCTCAAAGGAGTTTTGTTCAGTCTGGCAGTGGGTAATAGGGAATCCTGCGAACACAAAGGGGGCGAGGGGAGTGAGAGAGTAGTTTTTTAGTTGCTTATACAAAGAGAGGTTGTCAACGCAAGTACGAAAGACTATTCAAAAGTGTTAGGAGTACTGTGAATTTACTTCCTTTCTCATAACATGAAAAGATTTCTATATCACAAAGAAAGACGAGTTCGACTGACTTCAGTAACCTCCTAGGATCAGAATGGGCAAGTGGTAAATGATGTATAAACATGGAATTCCTTTAATCTCTGTAGATGACTTGTGAACGTACTTTGCCGTTTTTATCAATCATACTAATATCTCTTACACTGAATAGCTTTAAATAAAATGTCAGCATTACGATGCATAGTGTTCCACTGCTGTCTGTATTTCGAATTTTTTACCTTTATGACAAAATACGAGAAACAAAACAACAAAGTCCCTTCAATTGCCTACCACTAGTTGAATTCATGATGAACGCCCCTTCCAGAAACTTTCACATCTGCAATCACATGCACCTCTACACACGGAAATCTCATTTAGAGGCAATATAATGCAAAGACGCCGGTGGATGATGGAACTACAATTGAGATCATGTGGTAAGGTAATGAAAATGCTTTTGGCAAATGTGTATAAGGTATTCCTGGGTGAGAGAAACGTTCTCTATAAGATATAGCGCAAAAATAACGTTGCCTAGTGCATTTGGGGTTGTTATCGAAAGTCTTTATCTTTTTTTATTTTTTTGACAGGAAAACGCATTTCAGGGAAAATGAAGCGTTCAGAAAAACAGAAATGTGAAAATTCAGGTCTCCTGAGAAAAGTAAAATCAATTTGAAAGGACACCACAACTGTGAATCTCCAGAGGAAAGTAACAAAATCAATCTTAAAGGAAAACACAAATGTGAAAATTAGGTTTACGAGGATAATTGAGCGAGTCAAGCTTCCAAAGAACAGATCTGTGAAAAGCAGGCCTGCAAGGAAAAGTGAGTGCAGAAATGAAGCTTTGAAAAGAGCAGGTCTGTGAAATTCAAGTCTCAGGAAAAGCCAGTGACCAAATCAAGCTTTCAAAACACGGATTTGTAAAATTTGGGTCTCCAAGGAAATGAAAATGCGGGAATTTTCAAAAGGCTCCATTAAAATGGAAATAGGGAATCAGGATTACAGGAAACTTGAAGGCAAACAAGACTTCCCACCAAACAAAATGAGGTGATTAGGAATCCAGAAAACAAGAAGGGAACTGGGGATTCTAACAAAACATAATCAGGAATATAGAATTACATTAGACCAGAACAGAATATACAATTTAGGCTAAATGCCAAGTGCTGGGACCTATGATGTCATTCAGCGCTGAAAGGAAACTTGAGAGTAAAAGGTTATAAAGGTGTACAAGGGTCAAAATCTCGCTGTTGCACTCTGAAACAATTGTTAGAAGAGGATGGAGAGTAAGATGGAAGAAAGAATATGAAAGGAGGTATAGTAAAAGGAATGAAAGGGGTTGCAGCTAAGGGCCGAAGGGTCGCTCCAAAGAACCTTAAGTGATGCCTACAGTGCAAACGCGTGAGGAGCACTGACAGCACTAACCCCCTACGGGGCATAGAAAACCAAAACAAAAAAGATTCAAGTAAAAAATATTTAGGAAAACAGAATTTAACAAAACCTGAAGGAAAAGCGGGATTTCAGTAAAGAGAAGAAGTCTGGATTCCAAGAATCAAAAGAAACACATTTCAATCAAAAGAAACAAGGAAAGGAAGATTCAAGGATACAAGATGAAAAACTGAGAATCCAGTAAAACAAAATTAGGATATGACTAAAACACAAAACAATGAAAACAAAATTCCAATACAACACAATAAGAAGATTAGGCTGGAAAACAGATAAAACAAGAATTATGGGAAGACAAAGAGAGAAGAAAAGGGTCAAAGAAATGAACAAATTTCATCTATACCAAAAGGACAACCAATAAGAAGGAATGACCATTCTGAAGTCTTCAAACTTCGACCTTCGTCCCTCACTCTGCTGTTATCTCATTTATGCCTTGTATCCTTCTTCTCACCACCTCATTGATTCGTACTCACTCATGTAATTTCTTCATTAACATTCTATTTGGTCTGCTGTAAGTCAACTTGGGAAACTCGGTGATTAAGTCCTTTTGCGAGAGTGATTATCAATTCTCCCGGAATTGCCTTCAAGGGCTTTGCATGTCAAGGAGGGAGAGAGAAGAAGAGGTTAGGGAATAAGCAAGAACAACATTGTTTTCATTTATTTATTACTAAAGTTAATAGTATGAGTCGTGCAATTGGAAGAACTTTAAAAGTACAAGCGGAGATGTAATGTATTACTACCCTAATGCTATTCTCCTTGCATTTTAATAAATTTTTATGTTTATTAATTTATTAATTTATTTTTTCTTTTTTAATAGGTGAGATCTCTTCTTTCTGTATTTCCCTTTACCTTCTGTTATTTCTTCCGAATGAGCACCAAATTCTTTGGAAGCTTGATTTCAAGTCAATGGCCCCTGTGGGCTTGTTCCATATGAATAAGGTTCATCTTCTGAATTACAACAATAATATTAATAATAGGATAATTATAATTATGATTATTTTTCATTGTCTTCGCATGACACTTAGCCACATAAAGGCTGATGAGATTAATTACGTTATCTTTATTCGAAAGGAATATTAGAATTGCGTTCTTATACCCTAGGTAAAAATAACTAAAGCGTAAAAGTACAATCATTTCATTTCAGTACCACCTGCATCTTGTATAAGAAAGATTTGTAGTTGCTTTTATATTTTTCTAACTGAATACATCCAAACATATACACACACAACACAAACTATATATATAATATATATATGTGTGTGTGTGCATACACACACACACACACACATATACATATATATATATATATATATATATATATATATATATATATATATATATTTATATATATATATATATATATATATATATACATACATATATATATATATATATATATATATATATATATATATATATATATATATATATATATAACCACTCTTTCAGTATATATAAACAGGTGTCGGATGCGATATCCCCACCGCCCACCTTGGCACGCTGTAAGGTACAAACAGCCAAAGTGGACGTAGTAAGTGAATGGCGCAGTGTTCCGTTCACGTTTTTCAGAGTCCGTGGGTTGTTCCCGCCATACAACTCACCAGTCGACCCAGTTATAAATAGGTAAAAGCGTCTGCTGACGTCAAGGGTGCGGGGCTTGCAACCTAATCCCTAAAGACCTGCTGAAAAACCAGAATGCTTTAGCCTTCTGCCTCCACCCTTTTCAAGAAGAAATACACATGTGTATATATATATATATACATGCATATATATATACACATATATATATACATATATATATATATATATATATATATATATATATATATATATATAGAGAAGAGAGAGAGAGAGAGAGAGAGAGATATGTATATATATATATATATATATATATATATATATATATATATATATATATATATATATATATATATATATATATATATATATCTATACACACACACACACACACATATATATATATATATATATATATATAGAGAGAGAGAGAGAGAGACAAGGAAACGCAGTGGCTTCCTTCCTTAGTCATATTTACCTCTTACATTTACGATCACGGAATCAATATCATAAAAACAAATATCGTAAAAGCAGAACCTTTTTCCTGACAGCCTGATGGACAGGTGAGGTCAGGGGAACTACAAGGCTGACAGATGGCGGTGGTTAAAGGATGACATTCCTGTAATAATATATTTCTAACCACTTATTTTCCTTTTCGTCAGGGTTATTATTTCTTATATGAGGGACTGATTTTGTATATCGTATTAGTAAAACTGAGTCCCCTGTAAAATGCGGTGGCATCAAGGAAGGAAGGAGGAAGCAGTCTTTTGCTGCTGTCAACCCTCGTAAGTGCTGCACTGAGAATGGAGTCTTGTGCAAAGAAGCTTCCGCGGCCAAACTTTTGTCTGTTTCACGGTCTTTCACACGAATCGTGCCGGTTCCCTTACAAATATTGCAATATTGCGGAGCAAACTTCTATTGCGTAATCCATTTCGCTCACCCAGGATATGAAGGAACTTTCTTACAATTCAGCAACATCATCGGCTTGGGACTTACTAGCTCTTCCGAATTCATTGTAAGACTTCTTAATTTGTGTCCTCTCGCGTATGAAAAAAGTCCTAAATTTAATCTCGGATGATTCTCATACAGCAGATAGCTCTTTCAGTGACTGAGCAACTCATTTATTATTAAAGACTGGTGTCAGTATACAAAGGACATTTTCATCAGCGTGAGACAGATACGACACTGTTGACCGCATCTTTAACCAAATACGTTTTATTATTATTATTATTATTATTATTATTATTATTATTATTATTATTCAGAAGATGAAACCTATTCATATGGAACAAGCCCACAGGGGCACTGACTTGAAATTCAAGCTTCCAAAGAATATTATGGTGTTCATTAGGAAGAAGTAGGAGGTAAAGGGAGACGCAGAAAGAAGATATCCCACTTATTAAAAAAGAAAAAATAAATTAATAAATAGATACAAATTTATTTAAATGCAAGGAGAATAGTATTACGGCAGTATTAATAAACAGTTATCGTTGACTATGATTCTTTTTTTGTAGGTAACCAAGGACCAAACAATTAACAAATTAATAAAATAAGTAAATACTCGTCTATAGTGCAAGCGTAAGCCGTGCAACTGCCAATACAAAACAAACAAACAAGCATACGGCCACCAGTAAACCCCCCAAAAAAACACGAAGAGAAGCTGCAGGAATAGAGGGATGCAATATTGCAAGCAAGCATAACGCACAAAGCGCAACGCCAGATAAACGAGGATATGCTGTACGATGATGCAACTAAGCCGAGACGTCTTGGAGGAGCGTGTTACTGAGGAATCTTGGAATCTTAGCTTTTCATGGAAGAGAGAGAGAGAGAGAGAGAGAGAGAGAGAGAGAGAGAGTTGATGGTGGGAGGGTTAGGGATGCAGTTACCAGGAGAAAGAGGGGGAGAATGATAGTGTTACGAATATACAAAGAATAAAACCACGAGAGAGAGAGAGAGAGAGAGAGAGAGAGAGAGAGAGAGAGAGAGTTAATGATGCGATGGTTAGGGATGCAGTTAGTTATCAGGAGAGAGAGGGGAAGACAAAGAGAATAGTAGTGTTACGAATATACTTTGAATAAAACCACGAGGAGAGAGAGAGAGAGAGAGAGAGAGAGAGAGAGAGAGAGAGAGAATGGTGGGATGGTTAGAGATGCAGTTATCAGGAAAGAAAGAGAGAGAGAGAGAGGGGGGTGGGGAAGACAAAGAGAATAGTAGCGTTAGGAATATATAGTAGTTTGAAAAAAAACGAGGAAAAAGAGAGACGAGAGGAGAGAGAGAGAGAGAGAGAGAGAGAGAGAGAGAGAGAGAGAGAGAGAGAGTTAATAATAGGAGGGTAAGAGATACAGATACCAGGAAAGAGAGGGAAGGTAGAGAGAATAGGAGTGTTATGAATAATAGCACGAAAAAGACAGACCGTGGAGAGAGAAAATGGTATCAGTGAGGCACAAAGAAGCAAATACAAGAGAAAGTGAGAGAGAGAGAAAGAATAAGATATAGTAAATAAAAGCACGAAAAAGAGATGACAGGGAGGAGAGAGAGAGAGAGAGAGAGAGAGAGAGAGAGAGAGAAAAACAGAGGAGAAAAACAAAATACAAAACAGAGTGAAGTTTAAGGGAGGAATAAAATGATAGATGGTATAAAAGCAAACGAGAAGGAGAGAGAGAGAGAGAGAGAGAGAGAGAGAGAATCATATCGATGCAGCCTTTCTTCCTTTATTTACCAAAACGAGAGAGAGCAGATATACGACATCAATTCTACCAGACCACGATTGCTCGCAATCTGCGCTGACATTTATGACAGGCGTTGCTTGAAAGCAAAAATACGGCCTGTTAGCATACAGAATTAAAGGTAACGATAAAAATGACATTGCTTTTATTTAGCGCATCGGATTTGGAACAACGGCTTCCGCTGACAGCGTGTAAATGCAGGATGGCGCTGTCTTCGAAACTTTGGTCGTCTGTGCTGTCACCATGAAACGAAAAATAAAACATTAAATTCGGGAAAAATGTTGCAAAGACACACACAGAATTTCAAAAAAATAATATAATTAAATTATTGCAACGAAACTGAAAAATTTAAACAAAAATCAAAGCATTAAATCATTAAAAACCCTGTGCGGAATTAGGAAATACAGAAGCAATAAAAAAATAGCAGACACTGCAGAATTCAAAAACACAAAAGCATTCGAACCACATGATTGTTAAGTCACTTTCCAAGGTTCCAAAACAGAAACAAAAATCTTGGAAAGATTACAAAGTTACTGTGCGTAAATAAAGCAACGAATAAAAGCATTAAAATACAAAAATAGCAGTTACTTTACAGAATTATCAAAATATTAATGAAGGTATAAAAAAAGACAAATAACAGACTAAGGAAAATAAGATGCTATTTTATATTTCTGTGTTAAGAAGTTTCAATTGAGGTAATAACTATACCGCTGTAATAATCATAAAATCTAGGGTCGTTTGAGCTGTCGCCACGAGAAAAAAATGATGCATGAAATCAGCAAAGAAAATTATCAGAATTTGCAGAAACTTTGCAGATCATTCGCACGCAAAAAAGAAAAAAGATTTTATCCACAAAATCAATTTACGGTTTTTCAATTGTGGTGATTAAAAAAAAAGGAGTACTAAAAACAGAAAAAAAGTTTAAATGCCATTAACTTAAAAAAGTCTATTGTTCTGTAATATACGCTTTAGTGACAATACCACGTATGAACCTAAGAAAGGCTCGTTGGTTCTGAGCGCGCAAGCACGCCCATGAGGTGAATTCTCAGACCCGGAGAAACAAAAGACAATGGGAATGCGAGCTATTCTTGAGCACCGACCTTGTGGCACAAGAGAATAGATCGCCTGTTGAATTGATTGCCACGATTATTTATACATCAGTAGATCTCTCTCTCTCCAATTAGATGTTAGCTCTCTTTACATGCTTAAAACAACTTACTGTATTAGTAACATTACGTTTTAAAACAGATTATTCGCTCTCTTTCTCTCTCTCTCTCTCTCTCTCTTGTTATGAAATTAACCTCGCTTTGCCTTAAAACTGACCCTCTAAAATTTTCACATTCTCTGTTTTGGTACGGAAATAACGCGTTTTTTCATTAAAGTCGACTTCTCTCTCTCTCTCTCTCTCTCTCTCTCTC
This sequence comes from Macrobrachium rosenbergii, assembly GCF_040412425.1. Taxonomy (NCBI): domain Eukaryota; kingdom Metazoa; phylum Arthropoda; class Malacostraca; order Decapoda; family Palaemonidae; genus Macrobrachium; species Macrobrachium rosenbergii. The sequence goes on from NC_089789.1 coordinate 29,428,112, forward strand.
TCTCTCTCTCTCTCTCTCTCTCTCTCTCTGTGCGTGTGTGTGTATGTAAAACCTAGACCTCACTCTCTCTCTCGGTTTCCCTCTCGCTCTTTGTGCTGAACCTCTCTCTCTCTCTCTCTCTCTCTCCTCTCTCTCTCTCTCTCTCTCTCCTACAACAAATCTGTGTGTGTGTGTGTGTGTGTGTGTGTAAAACCTACACCTCACTCCCTCTCTCTCGGTTTCCCTCTCTCTCAAATTAGACACTGTAACTCTCCCTCATTGCTGAAAGCTACTTACTGTATTGGAAACTTTACGCTCTACAACAAATCTCTCTCTCTCTCTCTCTATCAGAAATTGCCTGTTCGTCCTGTTAATAAAACTCTTTCAGAAAAGTTTCTGTTATTGTTTCATCCTCCCTGGAGTTTATTTACCATGACTTTTTATTCTCGAGTCGTCATATCCTTCTCGTAAAATATTTCAATCAAAATATTGTGACCTTTTCGCGCTGCTTTACACGCCACTTTCTCTCTCTCTCTCTCTCTCTCTCTCTCTCTCTCTCTCTCTCTCTCTCTCTCTCTCCTCTCTCTCTCTCTCTCATCACAAGTGAACTCAATTTCCAAAGGTGCAAAATTAAAATTAAACGCAACTCCTTTTTGCAGTTGTAAGATTCTAGATGAACGCAACCTCCGAGAATATTCAAAGCAGCAGATATTTCCCGAGTGAACACAGCGTTCCTAAAATAGGCCATTTATAGTGCAATACTCTCCATATTTCTTCTGCATTCACCTGCCAACTCTCTTTTGCTGATCGGATTCAATCTCGCGCTGCTTTTTCTCTATCTTGTAACTAAGATTTTGTGAGCTTATTTGAATGTGGATTAGTAAGTTCCAGTGTCTCCACGACTCAATTTCTTCCTATTTCTGTCTGTTCATCTGATTTTTCAATTATTTTTTTCTTGTGAAAAATTAATCGAAATTGCCTGGAACTCAAACTCTCAAGGATGCCAGACGTACCAACCACATGAAATTCATTAAAACAATTCACCCAACTAACCAAAGTAACATAACTCTAAAAGAGAACTCAACATCTAAAGCTAACCTAACCTTCCACTCAAAGGTAATTCCCCGAGAGGACTCAACATCTGAAGCATACTCAACCATTTACGCAAATGCGGCCCTAAAATAGAACTCAACATCTGAAACTAACACATTGTACCAACCAAACGTAGCTCTTCCAGAGCATTCCTCCTCTGAGGCACACCCAACCAACTAGAAAGATGTAACTCACAGAGAGAACTAGCCTGTAAAGCTAATCCGTTGTAGAAATTAAACGTGATTTCTCAAAAGAACTCAACTTCAGAAGCATGCCCAACAATTCATGCAAATGTAATTTCTTAAAGAGAACTGAACACCAACAAAATGCAGTTCCACAAAAACGCATCGCTTGAACCTAGCCTAACCTACCATCCAAATGTAATTCCATTCAACCAAAGGAACAAATTTAACTGCAGAAGAGAACTTAAATCTAATACAAACCCACACTAACCAACCAAATGTAATTTCTCAAGAGAACTCAATCTCTGGAGCATAGGCTACCCAACCAGTTAGACAAATGTAATTCCCAAAGAGAACTCAACCTCTGAAGATAACCCAGTCTACCAAGTAAATGTAACTTCCAAGGTCAACTTCCTAAGGAAATGCTACCTCCCAAACAAATGTAACTCCTCAAGGAAACTCAGTCTGAAAAGCAAACAAGTAAAAAATGCGCCGAAGTGTCTTAGGCGCAATCGAGTTTTCTGCACAGTGTATAATGATGTGTGACACTTGCGATGCGCTGCAGTATGAAACTCTTAGTAATGACCGGGCAGCGATCAGCTGCTCCCCTGATGCGGTCAAGTGAAGATGCGTCGGCAGCTGGCACCTCTGCGGTGCCAGACGCACGGTTATGGCTAACTTTAACCTTAAATAAAATAAAAACTACTAAGACTAAAGTGCTACAATTTGGTACAGTTGATGATTGGAGGGTGAATAATCAACATTACAATTTGTAGTCCTCTAGCCTCAGTAGTTTTTAAGGTTTCAGGGAGGACAGAAAAAGTGCGGACGGACAGACATATAGCCGTCTCAATAGTTTTCTTTTATAGAAGACTAAAAACACAACCACTGAAACAAACGAAACACCTCAAGAAAACTTAGTTATATAATAATAATAATAATAATAATAATAATAATAATAATAATTATTATTATTATTATTATTATTATTATTATTATTATTATTATTATTATTATTATTATTCTGAAAATAAATCCCTTTCATATGCAACAAGCATACAGGGGCCACTGATTTGAAATGCAAGCTTCAAAAGAATGTGGTGTTCATCTGAAAGAATTTACATAGGATAATAGGATATACAGAAAGAGATCAGTTGATAGAAAAAGAGTTCAATTAATCAATAGATCAAAATAGCAATAATTTATTAAAACACAATGTGAAATGCTTCAGGTTAGCAACGCGCGGCATCATCGCTTGAACTTTTGAGGTTCTAATTGGACAACATCTTCCACCACAAAACCAAACCAACCTGACCAAGCAAATGAAATTTCCAAAGAGAACTCAACCTCACAAGCACAAATACAGCCTCCTAAGTGAAGGCGCGCTCCCAAGAGAATTCAACTACAGCTCACCTTCCGAGACAATATTAGAGACGCTCACACAAGGAATGAACGCATTTCAAGGACTTTCAGATCCCGAAGATGGAGATGATGAGATCAATATGACGTTATTACTGGGTATATTGCGACACTTCTGGTTACAGTAATCGTTTCTGGTTACAGTAATCTTGCAATACTTTAAGCATAAGGGTGGATAATATTAGATATCTGAGTGTTTCAACTGCATTTAAAAATTTTAAAGCTACTTTGAATGCGCGCTGAACTTTGCAGTTCAATATTTCAGGGATATATCTATGTGCAAAAGGCTTAATTGTTCACTGCATATAGAATATATTGTCATAGGGCAGAGAAAAGTAGAATTATATTTCCGTAAACACTTGCAACATATTCACAGCTTACAGTTACGTTAAGAAGTTAGAAAATGCAATAAATAAATAACGACAATTCCTTGTTTTGACACCGGGACACATTATTGAAATTTAGGTGTACAGTGCATTTTGAAATGACGAAGTGTGTTCTCAGATTTATGAGTTGGTGTTTGAGTAACATTTATAGTAACTTTGAATAAAGGATGGTTTTTTAGATTCATCAGTTATGCGTGCGATCAGTTATTGGCTTCCGTTATCAATTTCAATAGTTCATTTGATCGCCGAGTCATTACAAGACTCTTAAGGCTAGCACGAATGATTTGTCCTTATGCTAGACAAAGTCAAAGGCGTTGGACGGTTGAATATGACGACATCTAAGGAAAGTGGATGGAAATTATAAGACAGAAAGCAACGCAAGTGGGGACGAAGGGAAGTTGGGAATAAGTTCAAATATACTAATTACAATGATGCTCCCAATATACAGTACACTGTTTGCAGCGGAGCCCTAATGAAATTTGGCATTTAAGTTTTATTACCAATAGCTTCGGGAACAATATTTATTTCGAGTTTTATGAAGCAATTTTTGGTCTTGCGAGTTACCTCCTGGGTATACAGAGATCTGACCTGACTTTTTTGGCAGACATTTGCCCTAATCTATAACGCAAATCAGAACTCTTTCAGCCAGCAGCTGATGACATCTGATCTAACTTTTGAGTATGATGAAGTAACCTTTGAGTGAGAAGTCATAATCTTTATTTTTTTTTGGAGGCGCGGTTGGTTTGGCAGATATTTGCCTTAGTCATTTTTTTTTTTGGGGTTGGGGTTGATGGCTGGCAGACATTTGCCCTAGTCTATACCGCAAATCAGAACTCTTTCAACCAGCAGCAGATGACAATGACAATATAATGCGTGGAGGATGCAATTTCAAAATAATGTCAAACTGGAGGATGTTATTTGAAAGTAATGACTCTTTACGTCTAGAGAGACCGAATCCGAAGGGAAAGGCAACGCCGTACCCGTTACCTAGCCCTGGCCCGTTTTGAAATTAAATGACAAAACCTTTCCAAAATATTCGTGAGATATAGAGATCGTTCCTGAAATAGCAGTTACTGCGCGTAAATCGGAAATAATCTTGATTAAATTCTATATTTACTGGTAGCGCACTGTGAAACAACTGTTTTAGTATATATATATATATATATATATATATATATATATATATATATATATATATATATATATATATATATATACTCTAGTATATATATATATATATATATATATATATATATATATATATAGAGAGAGAGAGAGAAGAGAGAGAGAGAGAGAGAGATTCCATCAGTCCTGCCCTTCATCCTTAATTGAAGATACAGCCGAAAGATGGCCCACTACTAATTCAATAATGGTCATCGTATCCTCCAGAGACAGATCAAATATAGAAAGTAACATCGACTGAGTGGAAGAAGGCTTTCATTTATACAGCATCTGGTCGAGTTTTGTTTTTATACCCTGTTATTTTTTTTCTTTTTGTAGTGGGTGGGGCTGGTGAAATAAAACTGAAAGCTATCCCGGCCGGTATTTCGGAAAATATTCATTCTCTTTTCAGAAGAAGTAAAATCTCTGAATGAAAGGAAAAGGCTTTCGGATTTGCCTGTTAACTTTTTAAGGCATCAGTTGAGATGCAAGACATGGCGATTTGAACCTCTATATATTTCGAAGGGTTTTCGAATCCCTGTCTTTCAAAGTGGATTCGAATCCCACGTCTTGTAAAGGAAAACAAGCTCGTGTCTTTCAAAGGAAATTTGGCCCACGTCTTTCAAACAGGATTCGAATTCTTGTCCTCCAAGTGACGTTCGAACTCGTCTTTCAATGGAGGTTCAATTCTCTGTCTTGCAAATGGGATACTAACATACACAATTGAAAGATTACAACCCGTCCTTGAGATAGGAGTTTTAAGGGTACAACTGGCCTAAAAGTCTTCATAATGAAATGGTCTGAATAAATCTCCCTTCATTTTAGTAGCTTTTACGACCCCTGGTCAGAACAGAATAGAATAGAATACAGAATTTAAGCCAAAGGTCAAGCGCTGGGACTTATGAGGTCATTCAGCGCTGAAAGGGAAACTGACAGTAAGAATGTTTGAAAGATGTAACAGGAGGAAAACCTCGCTGTTGCACTTTGAAACAATTGTTAGAGAGCGTGGAAAGGCAGATGGAAGGAAGAAAATATGAACGGAGATACAGTAAAAGGAATGAAAGGGGTTGCAGCTGGGCGCCGAAGGGACGCTGCAAAGACCCTTAAGCAATGCCCACAGCGTGCCACGTGAGGTGCACTGACGGCACTAATCCCCTTCGGGGGAGTCCTGGTCAGGATAAATCTAAGTCAACACTGGCCATTTTATTTTTTTAAATGTACTGATTGTCATTCTTGATAACAATTATGTGTGGAAACGAGTGTCAACAAGAGCAC